>NW_019416320.1:97378-248288 GCF_000390285.2 Anoplophora glabripennis | reverse complement strand
GGCCATAACTTGTAAACTATTCAACTTACCGATTCCAGATTTCGTGTGAGTTATTAGACAGTGATAAGGAATGAGAGGATGCGATGCCAAAACGTTCTGGTAATAATAACGCAGTTTAAAAATGTTTAATTCAAAAGTCATAAATACACTTCTGTTTAAACTTTTCATCTAATCAATATTTTTTGGCCCTTGAAGGCTAGTTTTGTAGGTCTTTTGAAGACGAAAAAAAGTACTTTACTGTTTTCTCGGGGAAATGAACGGAAAAAAGTTATAAGCGAAAAACGTGAATTTACGTAAACTTTGTACAATTAACCAGCTTGTAACCAATCTTGCCCCCATTTTTATGGCTGTGGAAACTAATATGTTATTGTAGATAATATTTAGCATCTGATAAATTCAGCTTGCCGAAACAAAAAGTCGCGTCCAACTCTATATCTCCTGGCCTATTTAACTAGAATTTTGACGTTACTTTACGATTTTTTAACACCGCTATAACTATACAGGGTGTCTCACCACGAGCTCCATAGATGGATATCTGGAAAATCGCTTGAAGGATTTTTTTGAAATTGTGGTGGTGTGATACAGGCCGTGTGGCCTACCAAGCTAAAATAATTTCAAGGTCATCGTACTTCGGTTATACCGGAAGTCGATACCAACTTTCTTATTTTAAATGGAACCCCCTGTATATTATTACAATTTTGGAAAGACCTTTAATTTTTAAGTTGTAAACATATAGCACACTTAGGATTGACCGTTTTCGAGATATTTTGTTTTTTAGCTAAAAATTTACAGATGCAAAATTTAGTTTCCCCGGAAACGCAGTTTTTTTTTGTGCGAATTTGACATTTTGTAGAGGAAGACCTAATTTATCGGATTTGTCATGAAAATTTTGGACAACAATGGACCGTTTTTATGGCCGCCTCGCTCACCAGACTTATCTGTTCTGGATTACTTTATTTGGGGGACAATAAAAAGTAGTGTTTATAGTATTCCAGTAACAACAAAGGAAAATTGTATTTCATGGAGTAATCTATCACTATCACTCTATCTATTAGAGCAGCTACCCACAAGAAACTAATCCGAAAGCGTGAAAAATGTTTAAAAGTTGAAGGAAGATATTTTGAACATTTATTAAAATAAATTTGACAATTAAAAACCCGTGACAGTTGTCATGTTGATTGTTACTAACCTGCCACGGCCAACCTAAAATGTGCGAAACAAATGGAAACACCATTTTAGGAAAAGGGAAATGTTTATTCGTAAATACAATGAAAACGATTGGGTTTAGGTATATAGAAACTTTAACAAAGTTGCAATCAATTTTAGTGCAGAATACGAATACGTTAAAAAAATGGGGGTTTCCATTTAAAAATTTCAAGTTTACCACATTTTCCGAATTTCATATTCGATAATTTTTTTTGACCACCTTGTATAAAAACTGAAAAATTTTTATATCAAATCCGATAAATTAGGTCTTGCTCTACAAAATGTCCAATTTGTACAAAAAAATAAACCTATGTGTCCGGGAAAACTAAATTTTGCTGACAGACTGCATCTGTCGATTTTTGCCTAAAAATCGAAATATCTCGAAGACATCCATAGATGGAGTTCCTGGTGAGACATCCTGTATTGTTATAAGCTTAAAGCTGATAGAATCGTTTATATTAAATTATTGGAAAATACGTCGAAATTAAAAAAAAATGACAGCAAATAAACAATATTAGAACTAAGTAACTATAGCAAATGTTCAGGCACCCGATATCACATATTTGCTAATGAAGATAGTGACGGTCTTAGGCATTGCAGGAGCATGCCGTTCTGATGAGTTATGCAAACTTACACCGGACAACGTCAATTTCAAACATTTCGATGACTAGTTACAATTCCAGATTCTAAAATTGGTATGTCACGTACCTTTACAATTACTTCTCGTCTGGGTTCTGTTTCTCACCTAGAAATTCTCAAGAAATATATGAAGATTAGATTGGAATTTAAAACTGAAATTTAAGGCTTTTATATGTGCTATCAAGCATGTAGATGTTACAACCAACCAGTCGGCAAGAATACCCTTTCTATGATTCCTAATTGCACAGTTTTTGAAACTAGAAAATCCTGAAACATATACAGGTCATTCATTCCGAAGAACATCGGCAACGTTACTGGCTAATACAGGAGTTGATGTATTAGCAATCAAGAGACATGGGTGGAAATCAGCCACAATTGCAGATAGTTATGTTGCTGACAGTTTAAATAACAAAAATGAAATAACCAACAGGATTATTTACAATGACACTTCAATTCCAGGTTCTAGTAGTACGTCGCATCAAGCTGTTTTAATGGATCAGTCAGATAATATTGAGCCTCCGGTGATTGAAATGGAGCGGTCAAATCATTTTGAGAAAAATGTGGCAATTAGTAAACGCGAGGGGAATAATAAATTATCCAGAATCCAGATTTTATAAATGTTACTAAAGGTAATAACTGTACAATTACTATAAATATTCATTCATAATAAAATGTAATGTTCATCAAATATTTCTGGTTATTTGTTCATAAAATATGCATTTATAACTCGAAATCACTTTTTTCCATAGGGAGGTAAGTCACTTACATAGCAACTTCCACTTCTACGGTAAAATCCACTTACCTCCTTAAAAATAATGTATTACTAGTCTATTTACTATAGTGGAAGCAGATAAAAAATTTTGAAAACAGAAAAACAAAACACTGACATTCCTCAGTCCGTATCTATACTGCGCATGTCAAAGGCGTGACATCATAATTTCGCGGGTATTTAATAATTCAAATTTCAAACCCGCTTTAAGGCCAAATAAAATTTTTTTCCGTTGTCGTTTTCGTTTCCGTTACCTACGAAACGTATCTACACATCTATTTTTCAATAAAATCATTCCCGTCCGTCAACTGCGAACGAGAACGACGAACAATAAAGTGTTTAGATACACTTCGTAGGTAACGGAACGAGAACGACAACGGAAAAAGTTTATAAATGGTCCTTGAACTGTGTAACTGCGGACTCTTATTATGTTTCCTACGATACGAATATGTGTGTTAAGTGAAAAATGGTCAGTGACCCCATTCTGTGATTCCGATAGATATAAATAATCCCAGCTAACTACACGTCAATAGGGTGACACATTTGGCTTGGTGATTCCTTGCTATTAAATCCATCACATATACAGGGTGAATATTTGAAATGTACATATATTTTAAGCAGTAGTACAATTAATATGCAAAGCACGAAAGTATTTTTTTGCGAAAAGTCAAATCTAAAAAAAATATGCAAAAACTCAGTTTATATCCGCAGGCTTCACTAGAAATTTACGCACAACGATGTCAATCCGTGAATACCAATCCGTGCATAAAATTTTTGCCGTGTGTGCACTTTCATTGCGTAGAAAATACACTTTTAACGTATCTATCTTGTAAACCGTTAAATTTCACTCGAATACTCCATAGCTCGGTAAAAATATTGATTAAATGCATTTAAAAGATCGTACTTAAAAGAAAAACACCGTCCGTGAATATAACAAACACGTACGTCAGTGTTGTGTTCTGAGAAGCAATGATTGTAAAGTTCGGGGGCACGCGGCTCTTAACAGAACCGGATTCAGCGTACATGCCCACATTAGTATAGTCTTTCCGAAGTCAGTTGAACATGTAAAAAACCGCCTGGTAATAAAATTTAATGAGTTTTATAGGCGTCCCTAAAAAAGTTTTCTGATAAAGGTAAAAAATTATGTGCAGAAAATTTATATTATATGTTCATTTGGCCAACAATATATTTTAATTATTTATGTCCTCAAACAATTTTATTATATTGATGGTAAATTTAGTTTTGTTCCGTTTGAAAAGGTCGCCAAAATGCCATGTTGTAATAATATTAGTAAACAAAATATTCCTTTTATTTCTTCCTTTCGCATTTATAATATCAATGATTAATAGAAGGTGCCTATAATTATATAAAATTAAAATTAAATGAATCACACTAAGTTCCGCATTGTTGCACTGCACTGCTGGGCAATTTGTCGACCACTTGTCATAGGCTGAGATTTATTGCCCAGTAGACCAATGCAACTGTATTTGCATTTCGTTTGCCCGCGCTCGCATTCTTCAACTGGGCGTATACATTTCTATCACCTCTACGTTTAGTTCGACCAGACCTATATATGGGTATGGCTAAATAAATATGGGAACAAGTTTTGCAAATATTTCAATGCTGAGTTGCTGCGTCAGCGACCGAACCTGGTACATACTGTCATTCTCTTGGTTCTTCAATTGATATCGGAAAGACTATACCAAGAGAGACAAATGAAGATCTTACTCGAACTCAGAGAACTTACTCAGATTTAATTTTTGGATTAATGATGAAAGAAACGGATTGACTAAATACAAACAGCACTAATTCTAACAAGGCTTCGCAGTGTTCCTAACTTAATATACCGGGTGTTCCAATTAAAAACTTCGCATTTCGGGCGTTATTGCAATCGGTTATAGTACCTCGGCACTTGAACGAAAAGTTCGAAAAATAGCATCCAAAGTACCAAATAAATCATCACTAATGCGTTCCTAGAAAAACACCGGCCCGCGGTGGATACCCTGAGGCGCACTCAAATTCGTTGTTTTTTTTTTTTAGAGACGCAATTGCGGTTCTGTGCCCGTACTAGGCCGGCACGTACTGCTCCCGGTTAATCGATAGTTTATCCTTGTTTTGGGAACCAGACGGCGTCTGACCTAATTCCGTCGAAATCCAGCCTACTTCTTTCAACCGTACGAATGTTTTTTTAACTGGGATCAGTCTGGCCCCGTTCGTGGAATCCTGCCGGTGTTTTGTTTAGATTCGGTGGCAGAAGGAAGCGGCGGAGATACGTGCTTTCTTCTGATAATTACAGATAAAATAAAACAAATACAGTTTTAAGTAGATCTGTAATTTGTAGATTAAATAAAGTCGGATATGTTTTGTTATATTTTTTTGTGATCAGAATCAGTGGTCTAAATTTTCCGGAAAAAAAGCGTTTTTCTTTCTTAATAAAATAGTTAAAAAAAATTAATACAACTTGTCTTAAAATCTGGAATATAAGAGAATTAGTTAATTTTCAATATTCTTATTCTACCTGTTTTTTTATTCCTATAACTGCTATGAAAATAAAAATGTTCCAAGTTTCCTTCGTATGTCTTTTTTAATGTTATTTTTTGTTTTTATGTTTTCGTTTTCAAAGAAGTATAATAAAAAATATCGTACATTACACGTCCAGAAATAGATTTTTCCTGGCTTGCATGCAATTTGTCATACGCGCACGGAAAAATCCTTATTTATAGACTCCTTACCAGGGTGGATCTGTTTTGAGGTGGATGTGAGAGGGGGCGTGCACTTTTTTTCTGGATTACCTTCAGTGCGAGTCATATAATAAAAGTGTAGATCCCTAGATCTGGGCGAGGTCCGGAACATTTTCAAAATTGCAAAAATGTTTAAAAATTTTTAAAAAATATCTATTTTATCTGAGTTTTTAACTTATATCTTGGAATCTATGCATTTCGGAAGAATATTGAAGAGTAAAAAAGGTTTAGAATTNATCCCCTTTCAATTTCCCCTAACTATGGATATAAGTAAGTTTAATGATCCTCAAATGTACACCCTATTGGTCTGCATAAGTGGTTAAAATTTGAAAAGGATTCGTCAATTAACACCTGAATTATAGGCCTTTGTCACACCTAAATCGTAGCCACACTGTACGGGTTCTGAATTTCTGTGGACGTCTACCATTTGAGCTAATTTTTCCTGCGTCCTACTATGACTTTTCACAGGACGCCAAATGTCACAACTTTGTATATTTTCCCAAAACAACCCAAATTTTTGCATAATTTACTAAAAATGTAGATTATTTTGATTATTTAGCTGATAGGTATGTCCTTAAAATAAGAATTTAAAAGTTGGCTACCGTACCTGTATAAGGTATTCCACTTACGACAAACTTATATTTATGAAAAAATACAGCTTTGCACTATTTCTTTAAATATTTCTCTAATATCGTAAGAAATTTCCTAAAACTTTGGACCCTGCTGATTTTATCTAGATTTAACGCCAAAAAAGCCAATGGGGGTAGAGTGTTTCGTGAATACTGAATACCCCTGTGGGAAGCATCGGTTTCGGCGGTGAGCGACGGTCGCGAGGAGGATCCAGGCGGACCTCTCCGGCGGCGAGCAGAGTTCACGCCGGCTGCAACTCGTCCAGCGGGCCGGATCGGTCTTACGCAATCAGACAGCCTTCATTATCGTCTGTCTAGGAATGCACAGCGGAGAGAACCGATAAAAATGACGGTGTAAAAAGCGTAGACAGCGGCCAGACGTTCACTGTATCGTAATAAGGACACTGGGAGCAGCCGGTGAGACTTTCAACGCTAGAGAGGAAAGCGGCGGCTGCTCTACGCGCCCTAGTACGGGCGCTGACGCCCGAAATCGCGTCCAATTGCCGTATGGGGTCATTTCTATTCGTTTTTAATAATTTATTTGCGTATAACATTAAATTGTCTAAGTCGATTGCAAGACGTAAAATTGTTTACATTTACGTCTTTAGCGTTTCGATTTCGAAAGTCAGTTAAAATTTGTAGAATTTAAACGTAAACATAACCTCAACACAATGAGATCACGAACGTGAAAATAACATTTATTGATAACTTAGTCTTCAGTTGAATAACCATCGAAATGTCTCACTAATCCACGTTATTTTTATAGGCCAGGAGAAAGAGCTGGGAAATTACCATCTCGCGACTTTTTTTTTCGGCAAGCTGAATTTATCACTGTAGATGCTAAATATTATGTACAATAACATATTAATTTCCAGAGTCATAAAAATGGGGGGAAGATTGTTTACAGGGTGGTTAATTGTATAATGTTTACAGATGTGATAGGGATTTGGAATTAACTAAGAAGTCTCGCGGTGGACGGGTACTGATAGCACTTGGTAAAGAGTTTAAGGTATTACATGTTCATAAAAAGAGGTCCGAATTTGAAACATTAATAATTGATATCAGAATTAAAGGTAATATCAAGTTTTGTATAATGGCTGTTTACATACCACCTGCTGCCAATTTAAATGTATATACAGATTTTTTTAATTTTGTTCAAGATAAATTGAGATCAAATAATGTTTATAGGTATATTTGGAGATTTTAATATTCCTGGTGTCAGAGGAATAGATGGAATTTTAGATAATGGAAACCAAAAATTAAATATATTAAATGAATTTTTAATGTTTAATTCATTTAAGCAATATAATAATGTTACANTATCTATTTTATCTGAGTTTTTAACTTATATCTTGGAATCTATGCATTTCGGAAGAATATTGAAGAGTAAAAAAGGTTTAGAATTGAATTTTGCACAATATACTGTAAGTTAAAAATGTTTAAATTTATTACCGATGTTGCAAAATAGCAATAATTGAGGAAAAAAAGGTAAAATAATCAAGTTTTTTGGATATTTTTTTAAAAATATTTTAATTGCTCCGAGGGCATTCTAATTTTGGTAAAAAAAACTTTAGAGTATAATAAAACAACGCACCAAATTTCATTAAAATCAGTTTTATAGCTTTCGCAAAATAATTTTTTGAAAACAATTCTGAAAAAAAATTTCGAATTTTCAAAATATTGCACAGCCTCAAACAAAGCATCTAGATACTTGAAAATTTTTTCACATAGAAAAAACCGCTCAATCTGGTTTTTGAAAATTTGAAATCGGTTGATTAGGACGGCCACAGTAAATTTTTAAAGTTAACACTTTTTTTTATTTTTAAACAATTAGATTACATCTATCAATTTGCAATTTAGTTTTTTCAAAAATTATAATTTTTGAGTGCTATTTTTTCTTAATTTTATCTGTATTTAACAAAAAAATTAATTTCCAAATAAAAAAAAATATTTTTAATTTGTTTAAACAAAAATTATTTAAATAATTGTAATAATTATAATTAAATTAATATTATGTGTTGAAATATATAAGTAAACAAATTTTTTCATTGAAAAAATACAATAGCATAGGGGAAAATATACAGTATATTTAATGCATAAATAATAAACTTTGTTTTTAACAAAATATGTGCAAATTAGACAGTTGGCATTACGATATCCGAATTCCTTGGCTCGCGAGACATCGGATTAAAAAAAAAGATTGGAATTGGTCCATTAGAAGCCGAGATAATGCAACTTTTTTCGTACCTTCACATTTTGAACTTCCGATTTCAGTCTCGGAGCGAAAGCCCCCTCTCCCACTTTTCGTGTTTTGAATTACTTTTCGTGCGTGCGAGCGATAACTTATGGATTTGAACATTTTTTCCAGCTTAGAACTCGGAAAAACGAAGCCACTGGATCAAAGGTTATTGCTAAATTGTTTATAAATTAACGGTAAATGCCGATAAACTTTGACCGCTTATCTCTCGAGAATCAATAAACGGAATTTATTTTTTTTTAAAGAAGTGTCTTTCCGAGTACTTTAAAATTATAAATTTGGTGTTTTTTTATGTTGGACTTTTACTAAAAAATTAAAATATTTTTAAAAAATTATTCAAAAATCTTGATTAATTTGCCTTTCATTCATCAATTATTGCTATTTTGCAACATCGCCATCGGTAATAAATTTAAACATTTTTAACTTACAGTATATTGTGCAAAATTCAATTTTAAACTTTTTTTCTTTTCAATATTCTTCCAAAATGCATAGATTCTAAGATATATGTAAAAAAATAGGTATATTTTTTAATTTTTTAAACATCTTTGCAATTTTGAAACTGTTCCGGACCTCGCCCGGATCTAGGGATCTACACTTTTATTATGTGAGTTGTATTGAAGGCATTCCAGCAAAAATTAGCTTGCCCCCTCTTACATCTAAGAAGTGGGATATTTCGACAGATCGCACATTCGAAAACATCCACAGTTTTATAACAGTCCGCTAGAGAGCTAGTTTTCGGTAGACCACCCGTACTAAGGACAAACGCACAGCTATAACCAACGGTACAAAAAAGATTGTGGCTTGTCCAATGTCAAATACACACCTCAAACTTCAACACCTGTCGTTGCTTTTTGTTTACCCCGCACACGTAAGCTCGTTTTTACTATCAATGAATGTAGAATGGAAGCCGATATCCCCGAGATATTGTAGGCTGATTATATCATATATCTTTACTAGAGCGCAAACATAATGTTTTTAGGCAGTATTTTGTTATACAGGGCGTTTTTAGGATACAATTCAAACCTTTAAAGATGCTACAACTTTTTTTCTTAATATTTTAACTTATAAACGCCCTGAGTAGGTTTCTCGGTATTCGGCCCCCTGCAGCTGCGCCTGTGAGCCGTCGGGGTGTCTATTATAGAATGTTTTCTTAGGTGTTTATGAGAACTGTAAGTGGGTCAGATTACAAAAATCCAAGAAACTTATCGGTTGAATTTTTAAGCGTCGTGTTAAGAATTTTTATTGTGGAGATAAACCGATTTTCTGAGAAGGAAAAAATAGAAGCGTCGGTAATCTTTTTGGTGGGATTACTAAAAAAAAAACAAGACATAACTACAGGTTCAAATCGTTTTCCCGAAAGATTACACAGGAAGTGTTCCACTGTTTACAAACTTTGGGTAAAAATAACAATGAATACGTCAATGTTTACAGTGATAGATTATGAGAATAACATCTTTGGTGTTGATCGATCACATAACACGTTTGTTTTGGGTATTGAATGGGTGATAAATTTACAATGTTTGTGGTGGCGAGTAGCGGTCGTAAAAACAAGGAAAAAGGATCGGTAATATGATTCATCAAACAATTATTTAAATATATACATTAATTTCTTATTGAACGATTATGTGTGGTGTGATACGAGAAGAGATTTCATGAATAAACAAATGTTATAATTATTATTCAGTAAAGTTTAATATATAACTTGTTTTTACAATTTCCTTAGTCACATAAACCCTTAAATATGTGGTGAAAAAATCAGGTGGATGGCTTTAATATTAACTGAGATAAACAATTTCTCAAATTCGGTCTAAGGCATTTGTAACGACACGCCACTGGACTGACTGTACTCCATGCTTGGAGTATTATCCAATTTATTTATTTTAAATTTTTTACTATTTATTAATATTTTTCACCTGTCTCTGGTGCAAGGATACCAGCCAATTATTTTAAAAAAATTGATTTTTGCAGATATAAGTTTAGAAATGGTACAAATATGGAATCTGTGGGGTTGATGAACTTAATACAAAAACGCTTTACTCTTGAAGCAATTTTGGTTTTTCCAATTTTGTGAACGCCCCGTATAAATTTTTAGTTTTCTGAAACTGATTTTCGAAGTTTCAGGACAAGCAAAAATCTTTATAAAGAATGACTTTTTGTGGAAAAATTAAAAATATTATTTTTTACAAAAGTAGTTAAGCCAATCTGGGAACACACTGTATATTGACTGTTCCATTTAAATTACAAGTATATGTCATAACAGAAAAACCGGAAGTTATAGAAAAATATTGCATACAGGAACGCAAAAACTTGAATAAAATACCGCTTTGTAAAAATGAAAAAAAAAATAGAAATAAAGTCATTAACAACCAAAAATTAAAACGCTGAAACGAATCAAGATATCGATATTTCGCCGTCAAATCTTTCAAGAAAATTGAACCGGTGACATCTTAAGTACTTTTCTATGCGCATAAAAAACGTGGGCTTAACTTGTGGCGCACAATATGTTAAAAAAATTAGAAAAATGTCATATCTTTCTTCCTATTTAATTATGTATCTTTTCAAGAGTTGATTTTAGGCGAAAATGGAAGAGGAAAAAAATGTTTGTAATTACATTTTTTACAAAATATGACTAGTTACAAATCGAATGAATCATGATTATTATTGTAAAAATCGAAAAAAATCGCCAAATTTTTTTGGCGTCTTTAAATTGGGTATAGGACCTTCATACTTGGCTTAAGAAAACTTCATGTTATGTAGAATCATCACACCAAATTTAATCAAAATCGGTTCGATAGATTTTGCATAATAATTTTGCAATCCAGATTTTGAAAGAAAATTTGCAAATTTTCAAAATTTTGCAAAGCAAAAACCAAAGCCCTTAGATACTTGAAAATTTAATCACATATAGAAGGGCTCTCAGGCTTTCAAGTGCTTTTTGAAAAATTCGAATCCGTCAATTGAGAGCTCTGGCGCTTGTTTAAACATAGGTCGAATTTTTGTACTTATAAACAATTAGAATAACTTTGTGAATATTCAATCAAATCAATTTTTTCAAAGCATGTAAAAGTTTTTGGAAAGACGCTCATTTAAAAAAAAACAGATCGATTGGTCAATTAGTTACGTAGTTATAGCCGATCAAAGTTAACCGTCAACTAAATGTACTGGAACATTCGAGCTAATCTTTCGAAAAATACCTTCGGTATTCCGAGTACTTACCAGGTCTAAGTTTGTAATACTTTTCTTCATTGGCAACCTACTTTAAAACGTGTTTAAAGTTATTTATGCAAGCGAGAAATTCAAGAAAATCGTACGGGTGGTGGTGGTGGGGGAAGCAGAAGTATGAAGGTCCTATACCCAATTTAAAGACCTCAAAAAAAATTCTCTATAAAGTAATGTTTTTTAACCCCATTTTTTAGATTTTTACAATAATAATCAGGATTCATTCGATTTGTAACTAGTCATATTTTGTAAAAAATTTAATTACAAAAATATTTTTCCCTTCCCATTTTCGCCTAAAATCAACTCTTGAAAAGATACATAATTAAATAGGAAGAAAAATATGACATTTTTCGAATTTTTTTAACATATTGTGCCGCCAAAAGTTAAGCCCACGTTTTTCTTTATGCGCATAGAAACATTTTCATTTCTAGTGTTATTTGAAAGCCACAAAGCCAAAAATCTCCGTGGATATACGAATCACCCAAATATGGACTTCTTGAAACAGATACCGTCTGTCTGGACTATCTGTAAACTAGAGAAATAGAGGAAACTTCTTAACAGTCTCAAAATTAGTCAGTCCACTGTGTTTGATTTTAAAAGTCAGTATTGTCGTTTTTTCATTTTAATTATGTTACCACAGTTTGAAAGATTGGTGTATACCAACCTGGAAAATCTGAATTTTTTTTTCATAGATCTAGAAATGTCAGGGACATATTAATGAATTTCTAAAGTTTTCATGGATTTTTTTTTCAAATTTTAATTGTAAAGGTCTTTGATTACACTTTGATTTTGTCACTGGATGAGATGGCATGTCGCTGAGAAATAACTTCACTACTACCAATTTTACGGCTTGTATCCGTGCCCTATATTTGTTGATCAAGAAATAATTTTACACTTTTTTTTATAATTACTGTAACAAATTTAATTAACACTGCATAGGTAACAGATGCCTCGGAAATTAGAGATATAAAAAACTTTAAATGAAAACTACTGCACAATTCAATATTTCTCAATGTAACACTAAGAAAATAATTTTCCTATTCATTTAAATTTTGTTAATAAATATGTGTTTTTAAATATCCGCTCCGTTGCTTGCAGTCCAACTGAAAAGAATCTTGAACTTTTCTTTAAATATCATGTAATTAAGAAAAAATTGAAAAAACAAGAAATATCAGGATTTTTTTTATCAAAATCTAGTATACACTCCACTTGCCCTTTTAAACGTATATCATTTAAGTCGCTGGTCATAATTTCGAGGTGTCGGCCTCTGGAATCGGTCGCACCCTGTACAAAACAGTCGTTTCTCTCGCCCCGTCGCTAGAAAGTGCCACCGCGGTCGAGGAGCACCACTCGTCTCGACAGCTGCTGTCGCGCTATCTCGTCACGTTATTGCAAGTTTAGCGTCTTCAGCCGGTAATATTTTTTCGACGATCTCGCTGTGGAAGTCTAGACGAGATGGCCTGAGAGGATGTCCCCCAGGGGTCGGATCGGACGCCCTTGGAGGGTCACCGCAATTAGCACGGACGAGAGGGGAGAGGTGGTGAGGGTTTGGACAGATTTTACTGCTCTAATTGATGATAGTTTTTTGTTCTCGGTCTGTGTCTTTAAATGCCACTTTAGTCACGACTAAAGTGACATTTCTAATTTCCAAGAATTACGTTTATTTACTTTCCATCATACGTACATTTTAAACTGCAGCAAGAGAAACGTAGTAAAAGGTCTATAGACTAAAAATGTCATTTTAGTCTTTATTTTCAAGAGCTAAAGTGTTTCGATCTAGGAAGATTCAAATTTGCTTTTCAACATATTTTAACATATACATGTTGAAAATTATTTACAGAGCAAGCATCAAATCAAAACATTTTCTTAGTCTGCGTTGATTGAAAATACCACCTTAGATTCTGTTTTGAAGGACTAAAGTGTCTGTTACTACGCAAGGAACTAAAATCGTTTTCTATGTATTTTTCCTATTCATATATTTTAAAACTTCAATTAAAAAATTGTCAATTTGTGGCAATTTTTTTGTATTTTCAAGGGCTAAAGTCTTAGTTCCTGAGAAACTAAAATCCATTTTTACCACAACGCATTTTAAAACTAAAAAAAAATGTCTATTTGTCTTTCATATAGTACTTTACACTCTACTTTATGAACTAGTAGATATAATTTTAGTCAGGGGATAATCTAAGGAATTTTAAGAACTATTCAAAATAAATCACCTTATGCAATTCGATTTGTGCAAATAACTTGTTGCTCCCAACATAAAGCCCCATTACCCCCCCCCCCCCAAATATCCTTTCGAGTTTATTAATTTTAAATAATGTCATGTACTGTATTTTTTTATACTCAAAGTACATAGTCATTGTTTTATTTCCATAAATTTATATTACTTATTTATTTAATAACCTTTTAGAGGACCGGCATTTAACAAGTATTCATGAAATTTCAATTTCATAGTACTTCAAGCATTCAAATTTTGGAACTGCCCTTTTTAACTTTTAGAACAAACTTTTTTTAAGAACTGCCTTTTCGGTTAGAAGTAACCCTTATGCTGATTTTAGTTACTATTTCCAAAGTCCAAAAAAATATGTCACTCTTAATCCCGAGAGACTAAAATCATTTTGCAAACTATGTTTTTTGTGAACTACGATAAAAGTTTTCTACTGTTTTGCTGTGCAATTGCAAAAAGAGACTTTTTAGTTTAAGGACTAAAGTGTAACTTTTAATGCTCGAAAAGCTAAAACAATTTTTCATAATATTTTTTTCTGCTCATTTTTTGCGCTCCATGGGCCAAAAATGCTGTTTTAGTTTCACTTTTCTAGTACTAAAGTGTGACGTAATCCCTAAAAGACTAAAATTAGTTTATAAAACATTGTATCGTTCACATTTTGAAACAAAAATAAATAATGCCTTGTCTGGTTCTTATAGTAACTTTTTGCCTTCATAAGTAAAATTGCACTTTAGTTTCTTTAAAAAATTTAAATATGTATGTCTTTAAATTATGATAAAAAATTTCCATTTGTTGTTTTATAGTCCAGGGTGTCACAAGCTCGATAGTATGAGCCTACTGTGAGGATATCAAAATTTAAATAAAATTTGGGACAAGTGGTGTTAAATGGGATGAGGTAAGCTCCATTTTCAATCGAATGGGATTTGACAAAAGACTAATGACGTCATCAATTATATTTTTTCCAGAAACATACCCAAATTTTTTTCCTGTTAAAAAACTCTCTTTTCTCCAATAAACTTTTATTAGAGAAATTTTTCTGTATTGCTTCCCGTTTAAAAGTTATAAGCAATATCGTCCTAAAGAGTCTCAAAATAAATACCACCTAAAAATCACATTAGCGGCGGTAGAATCAAGTAATCGTTGGAAAATAATTGAATGTTCGTTGTTTAAAGTGCATAAATGTCATAAAATATATACTTGTCATTACTCAATACGAATGTTAAATGTATAACTTTTGTGCTTATAAAATTTTTTCTCATTCAGAAAAAGTTGATGTTTTCAATTTACGGCGAGTTACAAAAAAATTCAAGAGTAAAGTTATATCCAGAAAGGTATCCAGAGCACCTCATTCCTGTTCATAGAACCTTTACAAGATTGGAAGCGACCTTGCGACGATTTTTCTTTTTAACGGCTATATCTACGTGTTTCTAATTTTTAGAACTAAAGTGAAATGTTTTACCTACGAGAAACTAAGATAATTTTTCTATATATTTTCACTGCATACCTATTTTAAAACTGCAATAAAAATGTCCATTTGTTGTTCGTATCTTACATTTTTGCTCTTCAAGATCGAGAGTCGACATTTTAGTTTTTAGTTTGAAGGACTAAAGTGTGACACTTAATATCTGAGAAAATAAAATCAATTTTCTCCATATTATTTCTGCATATTTGAACACAACAATAGAAAATTCTTTAGTGCACTCCATAGGTCAAAAATTTAGTTTCTATATTCAAGGATTAAAATACACTCTTAATTTCCGACGGACTAAAATTACTTTCCAATTTATTTTATTTTGCGCATTTTAAAATTACAATTGTGGTACTTTTTTTAGCCTCATGAGTTAAGTCCCTATATTACTTTCTATTTCATAGTACTAAAGTGTTAACTTTTCGCTCTCGATGAACTAAAATCACTTGCCTGTATAATTTTATGCACATTTTAAATATACAAGAATGGTTGCCCGTTTGTGGCTTTATACTACTTGATTTTTCTTTGCCTTTTGTAAAATATACCACTTTAGTTTCTATTCATAAGGATTGAAGTCGCTCCGCGAAACTAAATTCCATTTTATCGTGAACATTCTACAATCACATAAAAAATTTACAGTGTATGCACCAATTTAAGATTTCAAAACGCTTCATCTCTTTTTTTAAATATATTTTATATACTTTGGAATCTAGTAATATATAACAAAGTTCCAGTCTATACAAACAACACCTTTCTGTCTGGATCTTTCGACACGGCTCATTAGTGCCGATAAAATTTAAAAAACAAACGAATTTACGTAATAGTTTTCTCCTAGGCGGTCCCCATCGCTCGCAGACTCTCATCAATCACCGCGTCTATTTTTGCCAGACGCGTTTAAAAATTTCCGCCGCTTTAGCGTCTGCTGAAATTCGTGCGTCGCGACGCAAAACGCCGATGTTAACCACCTGACACCGTTTAAAAATAATGCCTCATGGTCTAGGTTAAAAAAAAAGCGAACCGACGCGTCTAGCCTTCTGCCAAGAGAAGATTTCTGCGGCGTTGCCAGGTCGCGGGAAATAGTTACCACCCCTTGACGTTGGTATAACGCTATCCTTATCTGAAGGTGTCTACTTTTTACGTTTTCGAAATGCATTAACGAGTTGGTGTTTCTAACATGTCATCGTAATGTTTCAGTAGATCTAGGGAAAAATGAGCGACTTGGCAACGGCACGTCTGCATTATTTTTATTTCGGGAGACGATTTTTTTTTTTCGCCTTTCTGGCTTAGTGACAGGAACTATAATTGTCTCGTGGAACTATCTATAGGTGTTGTTATCAAATATAGGTGTTATTGATAATAGAACGTCACTTAAATAAGGATTCTCGGAAGACCGAATAAAAACAACACTGGGACATATCTTTAAAAACGTTTTAGAAATTAATAGTCGGTAAACAACGCCGCGCTGTAAAGTTATCTGCTATGTAAACAATGTTATATAGGAAATAATTGCTACACTGAGGGAAATATCTTGGGTTGAAAGTAGTGAGAAGCTTTATTTAGTTTTTTTTTTTCAAGAATCAAATATGTTTATTAGGTATACTTTGTATAGGGTCGGTTTAGGTTTTAATCGGTGATAGAACATATGATTTCAAACAAAAACTTTCGTGTAACAGAGATAATAATATAATAATAATAAAAAATGTGATATTTAAATTAATTTTCAACACCCTGTATTTCGAACACGAAGCGTTCTATATTATCAACAATAAAAATAAAAATAATATAAAATGATAATTTAGTTAGCCTTTCTAATAATAAAGTAAAGTATACCAATTAAATACGCTTTCCCAGAAATAAATAATTGTACACAGCAAATATTTTAATTAATTTTAACTAATTTAAATTATTATTTTTACCAAATATTTAGTACATATTTTCATTCAAATAAATGCCCTATTAATTCCAAACACTGTAAAAAATTCGGTACGGAGTTAATCCATTGAATGAAATTATCGACTACATTTTCACTCAATATTGAGCATTTTGATAATTTTACTCATTTGTGATAATATTTGAATTAAAAGTGAGTACTTTCACTAAAATATAGGTACCCGTTAAATAAATTCTGGTAATTTGGTACACTTGTAGCTAAATAGGAGTAAATGTCCTCATTATTGTGTGACCCCACCCCATTCTATGGTTGTCGTGCGTTGTCTTTGTCTATTCCCATCGTACCCATTAGGTCATCTCGTGGTGTAGTGTATGGCGTGTAGTGCTGGACAGGTGACTGTTAATCAGGTTATTTTGGTAAAAATTATATTCGGTGGTTGATTACAAAAATTAATAACAATAATGTATTGAATTTCGATTAATATTTAGTTAAATAAACGGATAGTTAATTTGTTATCTATACTTACGTATCTCTAACGCAAAATATAGGTTATGGCAATCTATTCGTCCGATCAGTTAAAAGTCATTCACTTCTCTTGCAATAGTGTCACTCGTAACATTTTAGCGAAAATTTCAATCAATCGGATGTCGACAGCAATTTATACATTATTGAGTAAAATTGAGTGAATTTGGGTGAACTTTTTTTTACAGTGAAGGAATCTTTAACTCACCAAATATAAAATATAATTTTATTGGCTAGTAAGTTTTATTTCTCCTAATTAAATCTTTTCCTCAGTGTACTTTGGAAGTGTTTAAAATTAATAAATATCTACATAAAAAAACATTCATTTTATATTTAAAAGTTATTAAAATGTTTTTCTTTAGAGAAAAGTAGTACAAAAATTCTTATCATTGTCGGTATAAATGTTTCTATATTAATATGATAAAAAAATTTAAATGATTGTCTTCTCCTGTAAACCTACTCAATGTTTTGATAAATGCTGTCTGAGGAACACAACAAATCTCATTTCGAGATAATTTATATTAATATTGACTTAGGAAGTACATGCGAGTGGAGTTTTTATCATTTTCGGTCTAAATTATTTTTAAAACCATCAGAACTGGTAGTACAGTCATTGCAGCTGAAAATCAGCTGTAACCTCCGAATTCTTTGAAACTGCATGGATTTGCATGAAAATTTAGAATAAGGCTCACCTTAGGCTCAAGTTCAAAAGTAACATAAGCCCGATTGATGCTTTTTGTTTTTTAGGGGTAAAAACTACCCCAAGTTTTAAGCATTTTATTGATAAAAATCTTGTTCAAGCCCTTTTCGACCCTTTATTTAACCCTTAAGGACTACCCTTATACCAAAAATAATTATAAAAAAAAATACTTTTTAAAGATTTGGAATGATTAAATCGTGCAATTATTTAAAATAAAAGTTACCTTATAGCTAATAAAAGAATTTTTCCCTTTCAACCCCTAAAAACCACCCCTGTATTGACAAAAATGATAAAAAATTACTTTTTAAAAGCTTGGAATCCTTTAACGGTGCAATTATTATTAATAAAAATTCTCTCTTGCTTATGAAAGGATTTGTATCTCATAACACTTTTCAACCCTTATAAATCACCCCTGTCCTGAAAAAATGATAAAAAATTACGTTTTAAAAATGCTATAATCGTGCAATAATTTAAAATAATAAAAATTCCCTTATATTGATTATGAAAGAATATTTTACTTTTGCCATTTTCAACTCTTATAAACTACCCTTTTACCAATATTAATGTAAAATATTTTTATTATAATCGATTTTTAAATATAATCAATCATAACAAAAATTGCTACGCTGCATACCACACTAAATTTTTTTACTTATTTTTTTGTATAATATAATACATAATATATAAAAATGAGAAAGCCTATTTTGCTCCGAAAAAATGTCATTGGTTTTTTACCATAACTCGGTTAATTTAAGTCCTTGGTTTTTTAAAGGGAAAGGATCGAAGGGCTCGAGACAGGTCGTTTTTTCACTAAAATGGATACTTCAAGCGGCGATATCTCCTTTATTTTTTATGATATAGGAATAAAAAAAGCAAAATATTTGTTGAAGAAAAAACTACTTACATTTTTGTTGTCCATCATTTTTTACGTATCTTTCATAGTTTCAGAGTTATTATTTAAATTTAAGGCAAATTTTTTGAATAATGAAAAATACGTTTTCAACTTTTACCGTACATTATTAAAAAAATACGCATTCTAAACCGATCTAACTTCAGGATCGTATGAAAAACACTATAACAAAACTGATTGTAAAGGGTCTACGATTAATTTTAAATCTGATGGAAATGGTACAGCGTTTACTGCTGATTTTTCCTTAAAAAATATGAGCAACCCATCTGTTTTTGACGATAACTCCTTCAATTTTGCTCTAATTAACTTTTATAAATGCTCATTTTGAAGGTCTTTTTGAGTACTACAAAAAACTCCTGAAGCGTTATACGCGTAAAATTAATCCTGTTTCCGTTATTTGACGTTAAATACATCGATTCGAGTATTCCCCCCAAAACAAGTCCCCTTCCACTAACCATATTTCGCTTTGTATAGGACGTACAACACTTTTTAAAACGATGTTCTTTGTTTATTTATAAGCTACATTTTTGTCCATTACACTTTTTTTTTAATGAAATGCGTAGTTTCTGAGTTATTCGCGAGAAATGCTTTGAAAAAGTGTTTTTTTTTCTCAAAATTCCAAGTTTTTAATCGTGAATAACTAAAAAACTATTGTTTTCTTGAAAAAATTCTTCGAAAATTTTTTGCTCAAAATTTGATTCTCTATCGATTTCCAGCGTTATTTTTGAAAAAAAATGTCCACCCCCGAGAAGGGGTGTCAACCCCCAACAGGGTGGAAGCGTCAATCGGCGCTATGTCATTAATGTTCATTGACTTTTTCTCTAACTATCTGCCAAATTTCAAGTCGATCGGTTCAGTTTCGAATAATTCAGAGGTTAAAAGCTTCAATGACTGTACTATGGCTCCCACATAGCCTAGTCCGAGAACAACACGAGCAGGTCACAGATTCCTAGCTGTAAGTAAATATGTAAACCGTTATACAATCAATATCAGAGATAAATTAACTTCGTATTCTCCTTTTTAACCTAACCCGACTAAAATTTTGAGCAGACGTGGCGGCCTGAGAAATACAGAACATTGTGGGTACCTACCACGTCTCGTTTCTAGAACCTCCGTCTGTTCGGGTGTCATCTGATCCGGAAGGGATAGCGATCGGCGCGGTTATGTCACGACATATGACCGGTCTGTCGGTAAATCCCAACATTGTCTAGGCCTAAATGAGCCAGAGCGCCTCCGCTACAAAGGTCAAAAAGCCCCAATAAAAATTCCACGCGTTTTCGCAACGACTGATTAATGAACGACACAAACTTGAATGAGACCCTGCAGGGGTACTGCGTATCATAGAATTTAGTCGGTTTCTTTACATTTGATTTCCAATTCGTTAATTTTTCATAACAGTTCATAAATGTAATATCGTGTCAGCCTGTAGGAGGTGCAAAATATAAGTTTGTTTACTTGTAATATTGTTGTCAAATAATTAGTAGCAATTTTAATGTTCAGAAAAAAAGATCGTAGTACTTTAGAAGTCTGCAATTCTGCATGCCCTTATACAGGGTGATTCACAACTTATCCAAAAAAATTTGGAAATAGATACGGCTTGATAAATGGAGTCAATATTATAAAAAAAAATTTGTAAAATACTTATCCGAGAGAAAATTATTAAAGTTATAGTACATTCAGCCACTACATAGCTGGACAACTGTAGTCTCTAGCGTCATTCGCAATACGTGTGGAGAGCCACGTGGTCTCAGCGACTCCGAATACTGAAATCCGGTTATGCAATCGTCGTTGCGATAGTGTTTACCTGTTATCTGTGGTGTTTACAATAGTTTTTTAGTAGTTGGTGTCAAAAATGGTTTGCGTGTATAGCAACTCGGAGTTGATGGATATTGTTTTAATTTATGGTGAAGCAAGACAACATTTGTATTATGGTGAAGCATTTGTGTTATGGTGAAACAAGACAACATTTGTCTTAGTTCGTAGAAACTGAGTAAGACGGACCCAAATGTGTTTACACGTTGGTAGATCAAATTTTGAACAATTGTTGTTGTAACATCGAGTATGTCAAATAATTTTATTAATTAAAAACACGAATTATTTAATTAATTAATAAAGGCAAAAGCAGTTGAATTTGCCGATATAAAATAGGTGCTATAAAATTCTATTTATTCTTTCCTTGCGAAAGTGTTTGTCCCTTTTTATCACACCGCCATGCCTGTCGCATTGTGCGTGGTCAGGTTTTACAGTGGACCAGTTTCCAGTGAAGTGCAGAAGTGTATTTTTAAATCATTTGCGAACTGCCCTTTTTGATTTTTTCTTTACAAAATTGTATTTGTAAGGGTCTGTACATCCAGAATTTTTTTTTAATAAGTTCCGAATCACCCTGTATAACCCATTTCAATTAAAAAAATATCGGTTTTCTTGGATTCAAATACTTTATGAACCATTTGGCAACGCCGCTTCGTTGGTGTAATGACGTCACTGCACCCTTTTTGTGTGATAGCTATTTCAATTAGTAACTATTTTTGTGCATAATAAGGACTTTATATTATATTTTTCTCCTCTATTCCTTCTTGCCCTTTTACTTATTTCCTGTAGCATTTTATAAACATATTTAAAAAAAAATCGTTAAACTAAGTGAAAATCTACTGTTTCAAATCATATGCTCGACCACAATCACGTATGTTGCCAATTTGCAGATTTTCCTTCCAGTTCTAAGGATTTTTTGGTGAGAAACATCAACATCGTTAACGATGTATTATAACAATTAATTGTTGTAATATGTCCACGGTGTGAATAACTAGGAAGGGACATTACTATTTTATATTTATCGGAGAAACGTTACTCTTTATAAAAACTTTTGTTTGTTCTTAAAAATCAGATTGCCTTGGAAAATTTTGAGTTTGTATATTCAGGGAATGAAATAATTCTGAGAATATTGTTAATCGTAAAAATTTTCAATGAAAAATGCTATTAGCGAAAATTATTTATAATTAAAAGTTGTCGTGTAATATAAAAATTGATTTAATTTCGGCTGGTTTCCTAGAAAAAATATGCCGTTTTTGAAATATTTTTTTTATTGAAAATAAGCTTTTGACAGTTAAATTGTTAAAAATTGATAAATGTAAAAAAATTGGTAAATCAGTGGCGTAGGATTTTTGGGATAATATCGTAAAAAATATTAAATTGCTATACCAATTAGCTTCTAATAGTTACATTGTAATTAAATTGATGTAAAACAAGGAATTCCTATTTTTTTTTTTTGGATTTATTTAATTATATCGAAAGTTTATTTTAAATTAAAACCAAATAATTATTTAAAATTGTCACGCTTTTTAAATAAAATGAGAGACGTATTTTTAGAAAAACCAACATGATTTAAATGCATTTATCCAATTTCAGATATATTCAGTGCCCTGGAAATTCTGATGTTCTTACTGATGGCATCTCCCAGCATCTCCGCCACTGGTTAACAGACTTGTGTAGAAATCCATCAAATTTAATCAGGTAAGTTACCCCCCAGTTTCATTTATCTACGTCAAACATTTTAAGAGATATTTAAATAGATGTGATATTTTTTTATATCAATATTCTGTATCTCGAACTTTTCTTCTTATTTTGATCTGTTACATCCCCATACGTGTGTAATTCGACCCTGAATAATTCGTAGCAGTTCTAATATTCCGAAAAAACGATTCTATTATTTGTTGACGCACTAGTTACTGAACTCAATGTTATAGGGTTATGCATAAACTGACTGTATTTATCGTACTTTTGGGATTGCCTAGTGATTGAAATGATAGAACTGGTAAACTAATATTAGATATGAGAAAACATACAACATTCTTCTTTGAAGGTTTAATATGTACTGCTCAACACGAGCGCCTTTACTTTACATTTGTATGTCTCCAGAGGCAGCCACCTGAGAGTGCTGCCAACTATGGGCTACACTGCTCTTCAATTTTGAAATTTCTTGGCCCCAACATTATTAAAGAGACTATAATTTTTAAACTTCATTTTGAACAAAAGAAATATGTTGTCTTGAAATCAAGTACTTTTTCCCCATGTGTCAACGTTGCATTAGTTTCTTTAATGATGTCACTGCACACTCATTGTCGAGAAATTATTGGAGTAGGGTTCCAGTACTCTCAGTTTAGAGCAACTTATACACATATAAAAAACTGTTTTATACTTTCTATAGTTGGTTTCATCTCTTCTTCTTCTGTTCTTCTCCGTCTCTTCTTCTCATTCTTCTTCGTTGTATTTTATGAAAATATTTAAGGAAATTGTCAAATTGTTCAGTTGTTGACAAGTGGTTGACAAATTGCCCAACAGTGCAGTGCAGCAACGCGGAATTTGGTGTGATTCAGGTAATTTTAATTTATTATAGGCACCTTCTATTAATCATTCATATTACAATTGCGAAAGGGAGAAATAAGAGGGATAGTTTGATTACTAATATTTTTACCACATGGCATTTTGGAGACCTGTTTAAACGGAACAAAACGAAATTTACCATCAATATAATAACATTTTTTGAGGACATAAATTAAAATATGTTGTTGGCCAAATGAACATACAATAACAAAAATTTTCTACACATTATATATAAATTATTATAATTGTTTACCTTTAGCTGAAAAATTTTTTTAAGGAACGCCTATGAAACTCATTAAATTGTATTGCTAGGCGTTTTTATACATGTTCAACTGACTTCATAAAGACTATAAAACTTTTACTAAAACGTTTCAATGATGACTTAAAAAATTTCTACCGCACTGTATCAAATATTTATAATTTTTTAATTTGTTTAAATTTAAGTGTCTCGTCATTTATTTTTATTCTTTTGTTCATCAAATTCAATAAAAAAAATTATTAGTTCGTAGATATTTATTTTTAGAGGTCGCTCGAAAACATACGTACACTACTTTGAAAGTTAAAATAATTATGAGTGACCTTTAGAAATTAAAATATCGATTTGAAATTTTCAGAATAGAGATTTATTTCAACCTAGAAAATGCTAAAATAACGACAAAAAAATATATATTTTTGACGATTTTGGAAATTTTAAAAAATCTTGAGCGACCTCTAAAAAATTTGTTTTGAGCTGATTTTTTGAGGGGGCTCTTAAAACATGATAAACTAACATATTTTCACAAGAGACACGAAAAAAATATTCGTTTTTTTGGGCTACCCTAACATATAGGTATATAAAAATACATAATAAATATTATATTATTAATATATCTATAAGATATTAGGTAGACTTTATGTAGTTTCCATGGGAATAAAAATAGTAAAAAGAATTTTGTATTTGATTAGGTAAATCTTTGAAACCTGTGACAGAAACGGTTTCGTCCAATTAAAAGCAAAATCCTTATTCTTATTTACTATTCCTGTTTTACAAAAACATCAAAACTTTCGCTACAAACGTTGAATTTTCACTCCTCTCATCTCAGCACTGATAAAGTCGTGGTTTTTATTTAAAAAATCCATAACCATTAACAAACCTATGTCTGGCAAATTAGAAGAATCTGCTTTTACGAAATTTGCTTCCATTTTTTAAATTTAATATGCACAAACGCTAAAACATTCTGTCGAATGCAGAAACTCATCTGGGAGTAGCGCCAAGCCGGCTGACTGTCCCATGCGATGACGTCATGGCTGAGACAAATATTCGCGGATTGAGTTGAAATTTTCAGGATTACCTAATCATGAGCAATATTTTGTGTGTAACGTTTTTGAAAATTTACTGAATGACCCCATTCTATCTTGGCGCTTTGAAGCGTTTGGTGCATCGTATTCATCGTATTCGATCACAATATCGCTCAGACGTTGACGTTTGTTGCACGATAATGCGCCATGTCATCGATCGACACATGGGACCGATTTTTTGACTAAAAATCGCATTTTAACTGTCTACCACTCCCCGTATTCACCTGATTTGACACCGTGCGATTTTTACCTTTTCTAAAAAATGCATTTGCCGATGAAAGGAAAGCGTTTTGTGAATGTAGAAGCCATTCAAAAGTCTTGCATCGACATCCTGAAGGACATCCTGGCCGATGATCTAAAACTCTCATTCGACATGCTTTTTGGTCGTGCAAAACATTGCAATGAGTCGAAAAGAGACTATTTTGAATGAAACAAATCGCTTTTTTTTGTTCTTATTTTTAAAAAGTCCTGTTTCCTTGGGAATGCACCTTGTATATCATTTCTTCTTCTCCTTCTGGCCCTCCTCCTTTCCCGTAGTATTTTATAAAAATAATTAAATGATTATTATCGTTACTATTATCTTCAGGCGGTGTTACTTTTTCAGGGCTGTGGCGCAATAGCAATGGATCCACGTGAGGATCACGCATTTCTGTTTACTCTGGTCTGGGATCATTAATATTCATAATCGCCGCGTCCAGCATCCCGTACATCATCGACAAAAATTTCCGATACTATGTACGGTTTCGCCAATATAGTAAATAATATTCAAATGCCTGCGGCTCGCCGTATTTTTAAGGCCCCATCCTGCGTCATCGGCGGTGAATACATGTTTGAAAAGTGGCGAGTCGTTAAACTCGGGATTTTCGTCGCACAGATCGAAAACCGCGAATGTCTAACACCGCCGTAAATAAACAGGCTGTTTGAGTAAGACCTCCCGTAAATAAAGGGGGTGATAGTACGTCAAAAAATAAGAAATTTTTGTCTTATGAACTATATGTCTATCTCCTATTGTTTTCGAGATACAGAGGGACAAAATTAAATTCTTTAAATAGAATTTTTACTAAAATTTCCAAACAGTGCGAAATATTTTTATGAAATATTGGAATCCGGGGTTTTTAAGGACGCCAAATACGCTGGTCTCATTATTTTTTGAATATTTCATAGAGGGCGCTAGTTCCTATTACATTTTATGTTCAAATTTTTTTAAGATTAGGTTTTTTACCATTCGACCTCCAATTTGTAATGTATAATATTTGTTGCAAATTTCATATTACTTAACGCTACGCGCTGGTTCAATGTCAAAAAAAAGGAAAAAAAAAATAAATTAAATGGACTGTATGCGATACTGATTGAATTGAATCGGCACTTACACTTGGTCGTAGTTTTCTTTGATGACTTTTGAATTTTATCCGGCACTGGGTCTTTATGCGTTTTTTCGAAAAATTTTGGTTAGCGAGCACTGCTTTTACCTAGGGTACGCGTATTTGCTTTCTGCCACATGTCGTTTTTCCTTTTTCTTCTTCTCCTCGCTCGCGCAGGCGGAATCGTGCCGATTCAAGACATGGTATTTTATGAATAAATTATGAATAAATTAAGTAACAAAAATAAGCTTGATGTTAATAAGAAACATAAATTAAATGTAATATATATATAAAAAAGAAAGAATTATAAATTAAATTTATAAACAATATTGTTTTCTAAAAATAATGTCCTCTTGTTAAAACTTCCTAATGTGGACGGTTTTCGAGAAAAAAGGCTTTTAATTAAACTCTTACAATATTATTGTGTTTAAAATAAGTGACTTTTCTCGAAGTAGGCTTATGTTAAAACTTATTGATGGATGTCTCATAAACAATAATGTATACATTTTTAGCAATATTTTAAACTCTAATTAACTTTATACCAAAATTTTTGTGATTTTAGTTATTGTAATTAATAATGAATAATTACAGTCACTAAAAATTTTATAAAAAGTTAGAGTTTAAAATATTGCTATGAATGTATGCGTTGTTTATGAGACATCCATCAATAACTTTTGACATGAGCCTAGTATTAAAAAAGTCGCTTATTTTATACACAGGTATTGTAAGAGTTCAATTAAAAGCCTTTTTTCTCGAAAACCGTCCACATTAGGAAGTTTTAACAAGAGGACATTATTTTTAGAAAATAAAATTATACATTAGAAATTATAGCCCGAATGGTAAAAAACCTAACCTTAAAAAAATTAGAAAGTAAAATGGAATAGAACGTAGCATAACTAGCGCCCTCTATGAAATATCCAAAAAATAATTAGACCAGCGTATTTGGCGTCCTTAAAAACTACGGAATAGCAAATTTCATAAAAATATTTCGCACCGTTTGGAAATTTTCGTAAAAACTTTATTTTGTCGCTCTGTATCTCGAAAAAAAGACAAAAAATTCTTATTTTTTGACGTACTATCACCCCCTGTATTTATGGGAGGTCTTTCTGAAGCACTCTATATATCATATATACAGGGTGTCCCAGAATAATGTGTACAACGGAAGACCACAGATTCGTGGACTCAAAATAGGCAGACTTAAGCTAATTCACCTATATCCGAAATCACTTCGTTTGACCGCTAGATGGCCTCAAAGTTGGTGAAAATCTTTTGAATTTTGTTAATAACTCAAATACGTATTAATCGATTTTGATTATTTTTGGGGTGTGAACTTTCGCTTTCGATCTACACATTTTGGCGTTATACTCGTACAGTGTTTTTAAAACTTACAACTCCTACAAAATTGATGTGTGGTGATAATATCCGTTCATAACTTTTTCCTCTTTCGGGCAATAATGACAACTATTTTTTATCTGATAGGTGATACTATTTGGAAGATTTTGGGACTCTTGTAGAATTTTGATTAAATGAACGGTTTAGGTACAAAAAATATTTTTTAAATGTCTACATCATCTTGCCACCACACTACAATACTTAAAAGCTGTTTTACATTGACAATTTATTGATCAATTATTAATTGATTTGATGATGTCGCTTCATCAAGAAATTGGACAAGTGTAATGCACCAAATCAGCTGTCAAATAACTTCATGAATTTATTTATCAAGTTCTTGACGAATTAGAGCATGTTCGAATTTTCGTCAATTTCTTCGTGAAGTTCGGAAGTACCAACCCAACAGATTTCCACCCTCAGATCAGTAATAAGGTTATGTTATTGGAATATGTAAATAATCGTGTGACGTCGTACTAGTTTTGCATTGTTTTTACTGATTTGTTACTTACAAAAACTAATATTTATATAATATGTGTCAGAATGGTATCGCTGTTGTATCACTAGAATTATGAGTGGCAAGGTGACATTTTTGAAATTTATTTGCTTCTTTGATTCGTTGTTAGAATTGATTCATGCGTCAAAAAACTTGATAAAGTCTGTGGCAGTGTAAAACCACACTGTTTATCAATAAATTCGTGAATTAATTCATGAAGAATTTCGTCAATTTATTCATCAATAAATTGTCAATGTAAAACAGCTATAACAAAGTGCTAGTAGGCACTGATTTTGTAGGTTTACTGTAATTTCAGTTTGATCTTTAAGTTATTGTATCTACCAATTCTTAATAAATATTTACTACGATAAGATATACCACATATTACTTCATTTTTCGATACGGATACACACACATACGAAGAATTAGAGTTAATTCATTTTATTGAGATAATTAGTAAAAATAATCAATACAATAACAAAATGCTGGAGATAAAAGTAACAAAGTTGATGTTATTAAATTTAGTACAACTATAAAACCCTCAAAATGATCACCGTTGTTTCTATAACAAAGTTAATTCAGTGAAGAAAGTTAAAGGACACCCTTTGCAATTCCTGAGAGCAATTTTTTTTAAACATTTATGGCAATCAGGATATGCCTCCACAACTCTTTTTCAATGTTAGATGTGGAAGCATAAATTGTTGTTTTCAGAATGTCCAAAGGTCGCAAGGTTTAGGTCTGGTCCATCGACGAGGGAATCTTTGGTTCAGATACTGCCAAACATTTACAGTGAAATGTGGTGGAGCTGCATCATGCATAAACCACATGTTAGCTCTGAGTGATAACGGCACACCTTCCAATAACACGGGTGAAGTGTTTTGCAAAAATTCTAAATAAAATTCCCCATTCAGTCTATTAGGTAGAATAACAAGGACAATAATAATGCGTTGTATTTGATTGTTTTTTTCTAATTATTTGAATAAAATTAGGCACATTGTAATTCGTCGTATCGCCATATGGAAAAATGAAGTAACAGGTGGTATATCTTATCGTCGTAAACACTCATTAAGAAGAAAAATCAGACTGAAATTACAGTCAACCTACAAAATCAGTACCTACTCGCACTTTGTTAAGTACTATAATATGATTGGGAAGATAATGTAGACATTTAAAAAATATTTTTTTTGCACCCAAACCGCTCATTTTATCAAAATTCTACTAGAGGCCCAAAAACTTCCAAATAGTATCACCTATCAGATAAAAAATAGTTGTCATTATTGCCCGAAAGAGGAAAAAGTTATGAACGGATATTGTCACTGTACATTAATTTTGTAGGAGTTGTAGGTTTAAAAAACACTCTGTATAACACCAAATTGTGTAGATCGAAAGCAAAAGTCCACACCCTAAAAATAATCAAAATCGATTAATACGTATTCGTTATTTACAAAATTCAAAAAAATTTCACTAACTTTGAGCGAAGCGATTTCGGATATAGGTAAATTAGCCTAAATCTGCCTATTTTGAGTCCACGAATCTGTGGTCGTCCGTTGTACACGTTATTCTGGGACACCCTGTATATATCAGTACCAGATATCGGGTGTTAAATTTCAGCCAAACAAGAAAATCGCTAAAGTAAACAAACTGAACAAAATCAAAGCTGTGTTAGCACAAACAAAAAAAAAAAGGAAACATGCTAGCAACTGAATTAAAAACCCACAAACTTCTGCGATTGTCTATTGCTCAAAATTTCATCTCCGTAGCCTACTAGAATGCGCAGCTATGAATAGAAAGCTTAGGCCAGGAATATTTACCTTTCGTTTAAATCTAGCCTGCGCCGTCTTCGAACAAAAGAAAGTGTTAGTGTCTAATTGAATCGCTTGTTTCAGAAACAACCCAAGTCACATTTTGCGAGTTTTCAAGATATAAAAAAAAACGTTTTACGATAGTATATATTGTACCCTTTCAAATATAACATGAATATAACTTTAAATGAGGATCAGTTTTTCAGGGGTAATCTGAAATTATTTTAATCAAATAAATAGTCTAAACTAAAATAAATAGTTTTCTGAACTGCACCTAAAGTTTTGTGTACTCCGTCAATGGATACAACCCAGACCGGAATTGTATCAGTGTTGCCAGTTTTTACGTTTTTAAACCAACTGTACGAATCTAACGAAATAGCCTTTGATTTGTAAACGGAAACTATTATACGCGAGGTCCGATTCTGCATGAAAGAGCATCTGGCAAGGGATTGTTGTTAAACCCGTTTCGACCAATAGTTTCGCAGCAGCTCGTGCTTGATCATTGTTTACACGATTGAAATATGCATGTTGACTTTATACCTGATAGACATGTCAACAGGGTGGTAGACGCGCAAAAAACAAACGGCCAACGTTAATGTGGCGAAATGAGAATGGCGGAACAGTTCATTGCATTTATTTTAGATTTATTTTTTTTTATCGGTTTACGAGATGATGTTTGCGTGAAGGATATTTTTACTGAAATTGAATTAGTATTTGTAAAAATTAAAAAAAAATCGGTACTCACAGCGGAATTTAATAAAATAAACTTTGGATACGTGTTTATAAAGGTCAGAGATAGCCGCCGTATAAATATGACCACCATTCAAAATGACACCCTGTATATAAAAGTGAGTTAATGCAAATAGGAACATCGTTATGTTTACTTCAACTTAAAGAAAAAAATAATTGAAAAAATGAACTTAGGTTGTTTCTGAAATAAATATTATGTTTATTTATTTGTTTTTTCTCGGTTCTGAGGTACTAATAATATTTTAATTTCTTTTCATTTATAGCAGAGGTTTTTTTATAATATTAAAAATTGCAGCTGATAAAATATAATTTTTTTATATACAAGTCTATACATTTTAAAATTATTTTTGTATCTTACGCTGTAAAAGCATAAAAATCGTAAAATTGAAGAAATATGACTTGGGTTGTTTCTGCAATATGTGATTCAATTAATTGTATTTCATGAAAGAAGTGTTTCAAAAAAAGAGAAAATACAAAAAAAAACTCTTCTCCCAGTGTCGTAATTATCTCTGTTTCAATGACAATTCATAGAAACGCATTATATTTTGTTTTTCTTTTAAACTTTAAAATCGTTATTTATTTCTCCCAAAACTTATTTATATAAATTATCCAAATAAAAAAAAATTAAATTCGCGTTTTTCTTAAAAAAATCACTATTTCAAAATTCAGTGTTATCAGAAAAAAAATCTTTCTGAAAATAGCATGCAAAAAATCCAAAAAAAAGGTCAAAATCACTTCCTCACTACTATTTACCTCTCGTCCAAATCGTTTACGCGATGTCTTTAAAAAAATAAATAAAAACAACGATAACAATTAAAGAAAGTACCAATAAAAATGTCTGCATTAGTTCGGTGAAACGCCGCTAGGTGTGCGTGTGTCCGTGCGAGGAATGTTCATTTGTTTTTATGGCCCCCAGTTAATTTCTTGGTATTCGTGTTGTTATATAATCGTGTTATTGTTGGAAAATATTTGTGAAATCTAAATCGCCAGAAAATAATCGTTGATATGTGTATAATTATAGGCACTCGTGAGATGTTGCATAATTTCTACCCACTCCTTAATAAATTTATAATATATTGTTTGTTTATCGCAGGTACTAAAAAATGCGATACTGATCCATAAAATTTAGAAACCATTTTTTCAGTGTACATAACTTTTTAATTGTCCAATTGAGATATCTTTCTTATTTTAAGAGATACGGAGATGGTTAAATGAACAAATATGTGCATAATTTTATGCCGATCACGGATTCGTGTTTAAATTTAGAAAATTCCTAACAATTCCGAAGATATTCGGAGGAAACCGATTTTATGTTATTTCTTTTTTTAGTCGTATTTCGCTTGTTTTTCTAAATGTTTGGACAGAAATAAATAACCAAGATACTGAATATAAATAAGAAATATTAAATAAATTTACAGAAAAAATTCAAATGTTTCACTTGGCTACGTGACTTTTTTTTATGAAAATTGCAATTCTGTTCAATATCTTTGTTTATAAAAACCTCATAAATTATACACAGTTAAAGAAGATTTCCCTTTTCTTCTAATGAGGCAAAAATTCAATGTGGTGCCCATAACAAAAACAAAAGTTAACTCCCGCTAATGACATATTTTTAGACAAATATACGTCAATACTGATGGCAAAAATCTATTCCTCACATCATTTTATATCAGACTACACAATTTTGTCCTAAAATTTCGAAAAACTAAAAAAAGAAATAGTCTAAAATCGGTTTCCTTCCAATATCTTCGGAACTATTCGGAATTTTCAAAATTTAAAAACGAATCCGTGATCGGCAGAAAATTCTGCACATTTTTGCTCATTTGACTATTTTTGTATCTCTTAAAATAAGAAAGCTACCTGTATTGGGCAATTAAAAAGTTTTAACACTGTGTTATTGATGACTTAATTATTATAAAATTAGTATACAAAGTTTTGTTGAGATACTAGATGTAAATTTTTTAATTCGCACTGTAACCGGCGCATCCGCCAATTTTATTAAAAAAAAATTAGTCGATGTTTTATTAAAAATAAATTTTTGAATACTGACTATTAAGTTGCTTTGCAAGGTATTTTTTTTAATTAGTTAGACTGATATCTTCTTATTAATTGTTTGTTTTAAAATATTTTTATGATGTTCTGATTGCGAAATAATTTTTACGTCACGACTCCAAAATTTAGAAGAATATTGAAATTTCAGTGAAGATATGGTCACTTTATTCTATAAATAATCTCCATTTCTATTCGATATAATAAAAATATCTAAAAAATTTACCAATTTATCTTCGCGATAAAAAAAACATATATTTATTTAAATATGCAATTTTCAGACTCCATTTCTATGTGATACATCTTTAGAATAAATAAAAAAAGTAGCAATTCGCAAAAATTCTTTATAAATCGTTATTTTTAATGACACAATATTTTGTTTGCAATCAACTGTTTCTAAATATTTAAAAGAATTACTTTTTAGTCTTTGGATTGATACAACTCATTCTGTAAGTCTATTTATAACTTCAGCAGGTTGTCCTTTTTGTTATTTTAGACCAAAAAGTCGTAATGAACCAGCGGTCTAAAATTACTGCTTTCGAGATGCAACTTTAAAAGAAATTCCACGTATACAGGGTGTCCCAGAATATCTGGGCAATCTCTCGGATTTATACAGAATAACGTGACAAGTTCCTAAAAAAGAACGCCCCTAAAAATAATTTTTTTTAATGACTCAAAATACTTTGCATAATTAAAATATTTTTTAATACAGTGGACAACAGAGGATTCAACAATCTTCAATTCGCAGAGATAGGGAAAGAGCTCATGTTGAACTGACGTAAAATTATGTACTAATAAAAATCATAATAAACAAAAATAGTTTTTTCTCAAAAACAGTTCATTTTGTCGATATCAACATAGAGTACCTTTTTTTAGTTTAAGGTTCAAGCTATCTAATAATATTTTTTTTGTGCTTTTATCGTAATGGGTATAAAAAAAATTGATTGATTATACAGATAGAAGAAAAACGTGGAAAACCAAATAAGCCAAATTGTTTTTGTGGGTCAATTTTTAAGGAGTTTTATCTGTCACTTTAACGTCTCCTGTATAAATCCGAGAGATTGCCCGAACATTCTGGGACACCTGGTACTGACAAAATCTCTGACGGTGTGAATTAAATTGATAGATGTTGGGCTAATGACATAATTAATTAGATATACAGTGGCGGAGAGTCGTAAGGTATACTGATATTAAGAATCCCACAATGACCCACAATTTCCAACGAAGAAACGTAATTATTATTATTATTAGGTACTTATCTTAAAATAAGTTTATTACACAATTGATTGAATTTAAGATATCTACACATATCAAAAGTATAAAAAGTTTTTTTTATAAACTGTGCCTCTTGCTATTCTTCTGACAATTTAAAATTCCCTCGCACTTGGCTTACATATTTTTTTTGCGAAGCGAATCGGTGTTTTAAATTTATTTTCTTTTTTGGAATTAAGCTGAAAGAATTTTTTTAATTTAGAAATACCATCAACAATGAAAAATTAAAACTCTTGTAACTCTACCACTGGCTGACATATTTATAAATCAGTTTTCTTTAATTAATGTTAATTAATGCAAAGTATTAGCCCAAATTTTATTTATTTTTTAAACATCAACACTCTGTATCTCCAAAACAAGCAATTTTAGGGACCTAACTTTTTGATCTAATTCAAGAACAACCTCCTGGAGGTATGGCATGAACTTGAAAAAATACCCTTTCTTTTACTGTCATACAATCTTCTCTTTAGAAAAATAACGTAATTTTTTTTATTATTATATTATATTTTGCTAACTGTGATCTGTGAAAAAAATTAAAATTAATTGAGTAAACTCATGCGTTAAGTGAATCAGTCAAAAATTATTTTAACTATTTTCGCTTAATCTAAGTCTCACATTTATTTATATCTAGTGTACTTTTTATTTGTTTGCTTTTTGCAGTGTAAGAATTTCTTGTGTATGATTAAGGATATGGCTTTGGCCGTACTAATTAACTAAAGGTTTGTATTTTTATTGTATAATTTATAAATTTATATGTACGTTTGCCTGAAGAGGATATTGTGAGATGCTCAAATTTGTTATTTTATTTGTAGCGCTCAAAATCTACAGATAATATTTTTCTACTGTTTTAATCAAATTTTTTAATTGTATCTTTTGATTTTTTTTTGCACGAAAAATGATTCTTTTTAATCGTTATTTATCGCTTTATGATTTTTGTTTTTCCAAGTTAACAATGATAATAGTATGATTTTTGTTGAATATGTTCTTTTTTCGAGATTTTTGGATAATCAACCATTGATTGAAACTTTTAGCTCGAAGGTTTTTTGATTTAATTTTTTCACATGTAGCAAAATACGAAATAAACAGATAACTAAAACTATGCTACAAATAAATAGTTTCAGACAGTAAAAAATGTTGATCAAGATTTATAAGATATTTCTTTGGCCTTCGCTGACAACACCTAATGACGTTTCAACACCAAATCTCAGAACAAAAAAATAATAAACTAACCTGTTCCTGGTAGCCTCGATGTACTGGATCTGATCCGTAAAGTTGCTCCTGTACAGCACGGTAGAGTTCAGCCCGTAGGGCCTCGACCCTATGTTGTTCTCCACGGGCTGGTCCCCCTGCATCGTTTCGTACGGATCATCCTCAGTGTCGTCCTCGGCTCTCGCGGGCCTGATGTCTTCCTCCACCCGCTTCTTCAGGTAGCGGTCGTAGTAGGCGTTGAGGAACCGCTCGAGGGTCGCCTCGACGTCTGCCGTGGAGTTGGCCGGGGGGGCCGAGACGCAGACGTCCACGGAGACGGCAAGCGCCGCCAGCATCGCCATAGTCCTCCACCACATTTCCGCACTATCGGCACCGGGCGGTGTTTTCACTGCACTTCTGAAAAATTTTACGTGGTTTAGTGGAGCGCGCGTCGTTTTTCGAAAAGCGTCTACTTTTCAGAGACCCGCATCGGCGTACTGTACGCTGAAAACTAACTCGCCGTCTTATTATTAGATCCTATCTAGCTTCGAGCTGGACAGAGAAAGGGCGTACGGAGCTGGGCTCTCTTAACCTGTGTATTTTTGTTCGAAATAGGCCGGCCTAGACGAAGCGGCGTCTACGGCGCGCGGCATATGCAGAAAAAATGCCCCGCTCGCGAAACTCTACACTCCGGAAGCGGCACGACACCCTCCCCCTCGAAACGTCCTTTGGCGGTTGCGGAGTCGGTCGTAAGAAGTTGGGTTTGGGCCGTTTCGGCCTCCTCGGGCCTCGTCAGCGGGGCAACGCGATAAAGCCTTGTTCCCAAGTTAAAAATATCTGTGACATTTCCTTATTAGTTTTCCTTTTCTGTTTGTTGTCACAATTCGAATTAAAAAAGACACAAAACTTGTTTCACTTTTACCAATTTTTGACCCAATAAATTGTTTAAGTAATCGTCATCTTTTGATATACAAGGTGTTACTAAAAATTGCCGAATTTGGCCAAAAAATTAGAATCAATTCTGTTATCTGGAATTCCTTCCAGAAAATGTATACCTACCTTATACTTTATACTTTAAAAATTCAAGTGTAGTCCAAAAATGTTTCTAAAATTATCATATGATAAAGTCAATTAATAATAACCTTTATACCAGTAAGATCATACGTGATATTAGAATTGTCAAAATTTTAAATATGCAGCATGATAAAGAAAACATGCGCAGGAAAAATATTAAAATTTTTCAACAGTAATTTGGTTGCAAAAACTACAATCTATACAGGGTGGGCCATTAATGTGAGAAAGTAAAATAAAGAAGTTGTATTAACTTTCAACTACTAACATTTTGAGTAAAAATATTTGACAGACTTATAGGCAAATGTTAGGCAAAGGCTCCCATATTAGCTAATATCGATATTATATACAAGGCATTTTTTATAATACGATCATTTTTAGAATGTTCAAACTTGATTTTCTAAAATTTTTCAAATAGAACACCCTGTATTCACACTTCAACTTTTATTAAGTATGTTCTACACTTAAAGTTGTTAGTTTTTAAGATATAGCAACATTTCTGAAAAACTTTCTATTAATTTCGGTCGTACGAAATGGCTTTGGAAAAAACTGTCACATTGTGTCAACTTGTCAGTTCATAGTTTGTTATTCCATTTTGAATTAATTTTATTAGTTAATATTTATTTGTGATATTCTGTAAAATAATAAAAATTAAGTTTTTTCAGAGATATTACTATATCTTAAAAACTAACAATTTTAGATATAGAACATGCTTAATAAAAGTTGAAGTGGACCGATATATGAATAAAATAGAATAAAATACAGGGTGTTCCATTTGAAAAATTTTAGAAAATCAATTTTAAATTTTCTAAAAATTATTGTATTATACAAAATCCTCTGAATAAAATATCGATATTAGCTAATATGGAGGAGCCTTTGCCTATAAATCTGTCTAATTATTTGGTTCCAAGTTTTAGTAGCTGAAAGTTAATACAACTTCTTCAAGGTCATGTTTTTTCCAAAATTCAAAAAATTTTCTACATAACTTGGCAACTCCGCACTAAAATGATAAACTGTTTATATTGCCATATATAGAATTTTCTCGGAAATCTATATGTTTAAAAATATACAGGATGTTCCATTTAAAAAATGTAATATTTGGCGTGTCCCGTTTTTACTCGTCGCCCTGCATATTTCAAATTAATTTTGTAGTTTATGTTTCTTGATTCTGTACAACTTTTATATAAACTTTTTTTCTGTATTATGAGTAACAAGGGAATTATTTTAGTTTCTCAGACTAATGGCCCACCCTGTATAGAAATTTTTTTGAGAATTGATTTAATACAATGTGCATCTTATGGCAAAATAGAATGTGAATATGTATATTTTAGTGAAATTTGATATACAGGGTGTAACCAAAAATGACCGAATTTGGTCTATAAATTAGAACCAAATATGCTATCTGGAATTCCTTGCCTAAGTTATTGGGGCCAGAAAATTAATAAGGTAATTAATTCAAACCTAGTGTAAAAATTTTTCTAAAATTCTCAAGTAATAGTCAACTAGTAATAACCTTTGTGACAGTGAGATCACATGTACCTACGATACTGGAAATGTCAAAATTTTAAACATCAGCATAGCAATAAAACTTACGCAGAAAAAATACCTTGTTAAAAATTCTTGTCATTGTGATCATTCATTTTGTGCAAAAATCTGCCATAATCGTAATTTCGTATAAAAAGTATTTCTATACAATTCTACAAAAAAAAAAATATATATATTTTCCCAAATTTTTGTTATTTTTTAAAATGTGAGAAAAACAAAAAATAATTTGACCTTGACATGTGCAGCAATTATTTGTTACATCTGTTGCTTCTACGCATTTACTATATTAGATTGGTTAACCTTAATTCACTATTAAATGTTGTTGGCGTTCATCCTGGTTGTGAATAATTATACAAAACAAATAACAAGAAATAGACTTGCTTCAAAAATTGTAAGATATCAATACGATGTCAAAATTTCTTATTTGTTGGCACTTGTTGGTTGCAACTTATTAGTGGTACGTAAACTGTGGAGAAGTAACAAGTAACACTGCTTACCAAATTCGATTGTTGCCCGGATTCGATTATTGTTTGTGTTTTATTTCAAGATACTGTTTTCTTCCTGTACTTATGTGTGTTTGTTTTGTAACTTCAATTAAAGTAATCATTGTTTAAATAGATTTTATATGTCTAATAATTTGTGGTACATATTCTTTTTTAGTGAGAATTTCCAGAAAGATGTAAATATTTACACAAGCATTTAAAATTTTTCAACAGTATGTGATAGCAAAAACTACAGTATCGAGAAATTTTCGAAGAAAGTATCTGAAATTTTTAAAAACTCATTAGTATTTATTTAATACAATTATATGAACCTTTTGCCAAAATAGGATATGATTACATTTAATAAAATTGTAGTAAGTAAATACAATAATTTATATACAATTTGTTGATAATCTGTGGCACAAATTGTAGGTAGACAACAGTTTTAAAGTTGTGGAAAATAATGATATTATAGGAAACAATTAGTTACGTCCCCGAAGCATTGAATTACATCCGCAATATCTAGTAAACATGTTACGTCCCACCCGTATTGATTAATGATTTTCTAAATAAATAACAACAATCTAGCCAAATATTATTAGTGAAAACATGTTTGAAGAAATGAAGAAACGAAATTAGACGTTGCAATAGAACTTGTTGAAAATCCTCATACTTCAAATGTTTCTGAAACAAGAAAAATACCACCCCTATAAATGTATAAGTATGTCTTGTCCAAGAGCTTTTGGAAGACGATTATGATAGGCGATTACAATTTTGTGAGGAAATGATGAGACGGTGTGACGACAATAATAGTTTTCAACGAGACGTACTTTTTTCGAATGAAGCTACGTTTTATTTAAATGGAGTGGCTAACAGGCACAACTATCGCTTTTGGTCCCAGGAAAATCCACACTGGACATGCGAATCGCATATGCAGCATCCACAAACGGTTAATGTATGGGCAGGTATCATCAACAACAGAATCTTGGGCCCATTCTTTTTTGAAGAAAATCTTACTGCCGCACGCTACCTGGATTTCCTAACATTTGACCTGATACCTGCTCTAGCTGTGATTTTCCCTCATGAAATTGATCCAGATGTATCGAATGAAAGAATTTGGTTCCAACAAGATGGCGCGCTCCCACATTTTGGTATTGAGTTCGAAAATACTTAGATGAAGTGTTTCCGAATCGCTGGATTGGTAGACGGGGTACAGTTAAATGGCCGCCAAGATCCCCCGACTTAACACCCCTGGATTATTTTCTTTGGGGATATTTGAAAGAAAGAGTCTACCAGGACAGACCGGATAATATTGAGAATTTAAAGAACAAGATTAGGGCGGAGATGCATAATTTACCAGCTGAAGTCATTCAGAATGCTGTGGACAGCTTTTACTATCGTCTTGGAGAATGCCAAATAGTGAATGGAGGACATTTTCAGCATTTGCGACATTGAGTTTATTTTTGTAAATTATCTAGTTGTTTCATTTTGTAAATTAAAAAAAACTTGTTATTGAAAAAATAAAACTTGTTTATTTGGTATGGCTGGATCCGGTTATCTATAAGCTTTTCAACGAGCCCCCTCATGCCTTATGTTTCCATTTGAAAAAAAAGTAGGGGTAGCTGGGGATTAGGGGGTTGAAGAAAAATTAATTATTATATAACCGAAAGATGGGAAAAAATCAAAATCAGTTAACGTGTTTCGGCGTTTTAAAAAAAAATAACTCATTCAAAAGATATGAATTTTATTCCGTATTCTGGCCATCCCTGTATGATTTGATCTGATGAGAATTTTAGAAAAATATTTAGACTAGATTTATTAGCTTCTCTAAACAGTAAGTAAAAATACAAAAGTATATGTTAAAAACGTATAATAAAAAAAACTAAAAAATTTAATTTAGGGACTATTTTGAACAAACTTATTTTAAAATATCATTGTAAGAATAACCATTACCACCTTCAAGCACATCTGCATTATACAGGGTGAATCCAAAAAAGTGCGTTTCTCGGAAATACTTAAGATTTTTTTTATAAAAATAAAGTCCTGACCAATTTGTTAACAATACTAAGTATATTTAATTTGAAAGCGATTACTTAACCCACAAACACTTATGGTAAAATATCTATCAAAAGAAATTACTTTGATGTTATGTAATATCCGTTAATATCAAGTATGAACTAACTTGTGTTATTTTAATTGGTAGAACTTTAAATTTTTTACACTCGAGTTGTATATTTACTCTTTTCTGCTGCTTTTCAAAACGATGGGTTTTTCTATCAGAATTTCCAAATGTGATAATTTATAATATATTTATTAATCTACCTGTGATTGACCCTCCTAGTGAAATGGTTTGCAGTATCATAAAATGCAAATAAAACTATTTAAAATTCTTATATCTTCAATGGAAACCATTCAGCCACTTTGCTTAAAGAAAATAATTTCTTGGTTACTTTCTATTCGTCATGTGTTTCTATACTAATCGTATATCATTTTTTACGTATTTTGTGTACAATTCATACGATATTTGTTGAGATAGATTTCCACGAAGACACCTGCGTCACTTTCTTGGAATTAACCGCATTCGACACCCTAGGTAGAAAGACATTGGCGGCGTGGATTGCGTCCACCGAGCAGCTGGCAGTGCATACTGTGTTTTGCAATAACGAACATGTTTCTTCGTAAGTCCTGTGTACTTTCAGTGTAATTCCTTATTAAAATAAATCAATGGAGGTGAAAAGTAAAAAAACAGGAATTTAATTTCCAGTTGAAGAGTATTGTGTTTAACGCGTATAATTATTTCAAGACAATTTTTGCAAATGAAAATAAAATACAATAAACTCTTTTAGTGCGACGTCACATATTTACTCGCAACTCGCAACTTGCAACTTGCAACAAATTGTCATAGTTGAAATTGTACAGACTGAATCTGAACCTTGTGTACTATTTACATAAATACTATAGAAATGAACAACTTCAAATTAATTTATTTTTACAAGGATTTAGAAGTGTTTGGTAAAATAGATACACTAATGTGCTTAAAATTGACAAAAAACGATATAAAAGATTATTCCTATATTTAAATAAAGTAAAAATTTAGTATTAGCCGTATTATTTCTAATGCGCATGCTCGGAAAGAATAGCGTAATTTCTCTTTTGTTTAATCTTGACATTTTCTAGTTCTTTTTATTGTTTTTCTTGGTGTCGTGCTGTGTTAGTGTTTTTTTCTTCAATTGGTTTATTATAGACGTAGGTACTCTTAACCAATAACAAACTTTTCTTGGCTACTTCGGTTATATGAAATTATCTTTAATGCGCATGCTCAGTAATACTGATATAATTTTAATTTATTAATTACTATAAAAGTCAATGTTGTTCTATAAATTTAAATATATAAATTCCATAATTCTTTTAATTCGTCACTTGTGGTTTGAAACTTCTTAAATATTTCTAATATTGCCAGAATATCGCGATATTTAAGGTAAGGATATTTACAAACAAGAGATTTTTTGGCACTTATGTCCAAAGTACATATCGATCTAGTAAAAATGTTGGGAAATTCTTCAGGACAATGTGTACTATGGGGTTGCCTATTATTTGACGACCCCAACGACATCCCCCCCCCCCTGCCCGCTAACCTTTTCTGTTTCAGAGACCGCCAGGATCAAGAAACGAAGACAACTACACACACACACATACACATCCCCCCATACCCTCCTTACCTCTCCCTTCCCACGCTAGCCTAAGGGCCACCTTAGCAAAGCGCATCCCAGGCTGCATAGCCGCACTACCCTACCCAACCATACCACACATAAACATGACACCACCCCCGGGGTTTACACAGACGAGCCGGCGAAGCAAGAAGAGCGCCAGAAGAAAGGGCCCTAGCCGGCGGGGCCCAGCCAGGACAAAAGGAGGTCCCACAAAGCGCCTACACCGGCCGCATTTGCGGTCGGGGTAGACGACGGATGGGGCCCACCTACGTAGGCTGTCCAGGCCTACACGAGATGAGGCAGGATAAAGAGGGATAATCCCCCTCGATCCCAAATCATTGAGGCCAATTTCTAGCCATGGAATAATGGCGCGTATTATTTGGCGTATGTGACGTCACTACTAAAAAGGCCTATTAAAAAACCGTGTTGTAGTTGCTACAGGAGTATCTTTAGCCACTATAGGGAGAATCTTAAATCAAAGTGTCGAGTTACAAGCTATAAACAATGGTGATGGTGAAGTAAAATTTAGTTCTCCTAGAAAACGCAAGAGAACAAACCAGAATGGGAACAAATGGATAATACAAACGTGATAGTGATTTCATTTCGAAGATTTGTACACTACTTTACTGGAAAAGATATAAAAGCTCATTTTAATCCAAAAAATCTACTTTATGTACCCCTACCTTATATTTATTTTAATATTCTGTAAATAACCCGGAAATTTCAAGGCACGCGCCTGCCGCGGTAAATTGTTACAGTAATTCCGGTAACAAAACTTTATTGGCTTATTCTTTTCTTGGAATTCTATCTCAACAAATACTGTAGGAACTGTAATTTTTTTAAAACGGTATAGTCGATAAGGATTTAAAAAATACCACAAATGTTTCAAAGTGTCTACAAATTCGGATATTTTGGAATTCTACAAGTCTTCAGATGATTTAAATAAAAAGTTCAGTTATTTATAAAAATTTGCATTTACTTTGTTAGTTTACTTAAAATTAAACAAAAATTTTAAAGACCCTAAAAATATTATAAAATAAAAATATATCAGTGTTATTTGTTGATATAGAATAATTATTTAGATTTTGAAGTTGTTTAATATATTTTCGCATGAATTTTGAAGATAGCACATTATCTGAAAACGATTTTTGCCTAATTTATTAATTATTTACTTCCAACCACCCCACAATCGCCAGAAAAGTCTATGACGCACAATGCGTATCCAGAAAAACAGTTGAACCTCAATTAATAAACAGAAATAATAAATTAAACAATTTAAAAAAAAATCACTACGATTCACCATCAGAAATCAAGAAAGTTTATCTTTACCATTTAACTAAAATTATGCATGTCAAAACTCACAGCATCGCACTTTTTTGCTTTGAACCAATTTTTTTTACAGGATCAAGTATGTACTTACCGTGTGATAAGACGTGTTAAATCTCTTAGGGAATTGATAACTGCTCCCACTTACGTAATTCCCCTGTACCTTTTCGACTTGTCGCGGAAGAAACGCGGAAAAAATAATGACACATAAAAAGTTCCTCATCTTTATATATGTCAGATAGTCTAACCTAACAACGTAATTCGCCCGATTCGGCGGGGTACACTGCAAAAAACTGACCACCTAGAGATTCCCAGGAAGGTCGATTCCGGTTAGAGATATATAGATCTAAGTCTCATTTCCAGCAATGATCACTTGATTTATTACCGGCTTGTCGTATTCGGCATTTTGGCCCGGGCACCCGTCGGGGGTAGGAAGACGCCTCCATGGGCGTCGACCTGGCGAGGTAAAGGGGGTGTGACTGCTTTGAAAATGCCAGAAAACAGTTTTTCGTAAATTTTATTAACTAAGCTTTTTTGCGTATGTTATTATTTGGCTACTTAAAACTAGTAACAAGGAAGTTGGATAAAAATAGAAGTAGGCGAGAACGTTCTGACGTCATCTGGCACATAAAATGATAAGATTGTTTTAGAATTTTGAACTGCGTCACTTTCGATTGATTTTTTTTATTGTTTCAAAACTGGTTCAAATAGACAAAGTAGGGCGATGTTTTCGTAACTATCACAAAATTTACTGAGGTTTCTAAAGGTTTTTCTATGAATATTGTTTTCTTTCCTAATATAAACAATCAAAAAGAGATTTAAATGTGACATTCTTCCTTTCTAAATGATTTGAACCCGACGCAAAATCTCACAGCAAAGTGACCAGGAGTCTCGAATCTTGTCGAGAGAACTTTAAACCTCTCCAGAGGCCTTCGAACTCCCAAAGAGCTTCAAACCTGAAGAGGACAAATCTCTAAACTGTAGAATATTTGGAATAGAACTAGTTGAAACTAGTTTTCACTAGTGTTACGAGACAGTATGCAGTTATAGTTGCTGCAATGCAGGGTCATGTGTTTTTTTTAATATTAAATAATTAGACAGACGATGTTATTTTATTGTAACCGGAAAAAATTAATCGAAGTGCTATAAGAATGCGTCACAGAGTATTCGATCCGCAAATTAATGGGCAGGGACTGTGCAATTACCAGACGTACTTAATTGAATCAAATTTGCAACAGATTGCAATAGAAAATGGTATAGGTATTGCTCACGGTTTTTTTTAGTTTAAAATAATGCAGACAATTTAAATTTATATTTCGAACTCAACAATTAAATTTAGCGTATTGAAATATTTATATGAAGGAAAATTTAAAGTCGAATTTTCTACAGTGTGTTGCAAACTTTATGGCAACTTTTTCAGTGACATAGAAATTCTGGAGTTTTCAATGAAAATGCTTCTTGGCACCTCCGCCACTGGTTAACTTATTTGTGTACCAATTCAGCGAATATTAATTAGTTGAATCACTGGTCACGAGTTTCATCAATCTATGTAAAATGTATTGGAGAGATTTGTTTTTTAAATTACGACTCCTTATATCTCAGAAATCATTTGCTTTAAACCTCTGGTTTATTAAGACTTTTATCCAAGGAAAAAATGTCCTATCAAGTCTTTTTCCCGAAATATAAATTTTTCGGAAATTGTCATAAACTATTGACACTCCAAAGTGTCAAAAAAAAAATTACGGGAACGAAAAAAACTTCCTTGTTCTAGAACAATTAAAGTATGTTTTATACAGCTGTCACTTCATTAATTGGACAAATTGCTTTAATAATATGATTAATTGTTATTTCAACTGAGGAAATTTTAAAATTCATACTAATCAAATACCTTTATTTTTTTTGCTCGAAATTGTTGTTCCCAATATGAATGGTCCGTATAGTCTTTTGGATGCGGCAATTTCTTTTGGAATACCTTTTTGTTTTTTAATATCAACCAGTTGATAAATCTAAGTATGTGTCTTGCTATAAGGAATTTTAATGATAATGACATAACCTTTGTCTTCTATACAATATTTAGCAGTTCTCATGTACAAGTTCTGTTAAAATAACCCTAAAAAACCGCCATAACTAGAGAAACCAAGTCCTATTTACAATAACGTGAATTATTACCTTTGCTAATAAAAATGTTCATCAGGTGGTTTATGCTAAAATCTTAAACTTCTGTGGACGATGTCCAACCGACTTGATTTGGAAGTAGGACACAAATTGACGATACTGTAGAGGATTTTACTTTCACGACCCTGTATTAAAAAGAAATGAGTAACACATTTTCAGATTTTTTTATATTGTCGTTTAAGTACACCTCTATTTGAAGTCATATAAGCCTATAAGCTGTTTCATATTGTCCCGCAGATTTTTGACGAAAAAGTTACTCTGTTTCTTAGTAGTCACGGAATTTATCGAGCTGTAAATGTCACACTTATTACACTTTACACTTATCATAAATGTCACACGTCACACTTATCTAAATGTCGCACGTATCGTAACACGTCACACGTAAAATAACTAGAGAAACCAAGTTCTATTTACAATAACGTGAATTATTACCTTTACTAATAAAAATGTTCATCAGGTGGTTTACGCCAAAATCTCAAACCTCTGTGGACGATGTCCAATCGATTTGATTTGAAAGTAAGACACAAATTGACGATAATATAGGAAATTTCACTTTCACGACCTTATATTAAAATTAAATGAATGAGTAACACGTTTTCAGATTTTTTATATTTTCGTTTCAGTACACCTTTTTGAGGTCATATAATCCTATAAGCTATTTCAAATTGTCCCACAAATTTTTAACGAAAAAGTTGGTATTCGCGGAATTTATCAAGCCGTAAATGTCACACTTATTACACTTTACACATATGATAAATGTCACACTTATCGTAAATGTCACACGTCACACATATCGTAAATGTCACACGTATCTAAATATCGCATGTATCGTAAATGTCACACGTCACACGTAAAATAACTAGAGAAACCAAATACTTATTTACAGTAACGTGAATTATTATTACCTTTATTAATAGAAATGTTCGTCAATCGGTTTACGTCAAAATCACGGTTTCACTACTCTGTATTAAAAATAAATGGGAAACACTTTTTCAGATTTTGTTATATTTACGTTTCTGTACACCTTTTTTGAAGTCATATAAGTCTTTAAGCTATTTTATATTGTCCCGTGATAAAGTTTCTCTTTTTCTTAGTATTTACGGAATTTATCAAACTGTAAATGTCACACTTATTACACTGTATACTTATCGCAAATGTCACACTTATCGTAAATGTCACACATCAAGAAATGTCACACGTAAATATCACACGCCACACTTATCGTAAATATCAAAATTTTAATATTATTTCGAAAAATATTTGATTGATACACTGTTGCGAAATCACTTTGGTTTTTTAATCTGCTGGTACCAGCAAAAAACTATCAATTATTGAATATGAAAAACCTTACAACAATAAATAATTTCTGTCCGTGACTAAAGGATTTTGGTTACTTTAGAAATTCCTCGGACACCCAGCACAATCGGAACGCACAAATTTGTCCTTGTCATGGACATTTTCTTGTGAAATAAAGCATCGATCTATTACTTTTATTGCGTATTCCCTGAAGATTCGTTTGGTCCCTGGCCTTGTAGAACTTTCCGTCCCCCGTAACAGTGTACTACGCTACAAATATTTAAATAAATTCTAAGGGTTCTCCATTAACGCATTTAGAGGTGTCTAGACGGTTTTTTATAAATATGTAAACACACAACTACTACATACATTTTTCATTTCACCAGGCCCTGTCTGCCAAACGTCCTTCTTGACGGGGGTATTATTCCCCACATGACGAGGAAGACACAAACACCCATTTGCGCCGCGGACAGATCGCGTTACTCGAGCATTTCGCACCCAATCGTACAAGAAATCACAACAAAAGAAAAAAACAGTAACACTTAGATTACTTCGGTTAATACTTTAGTCCTGGCCATCCCCTGGGCAATGCCCGTTTGATGAGCGAAATGCGTAAAGTAAAAGTAGACTGTATTTACGCGCTAATAAGTCATTTTTCGAACAGGTGCATTTTTTCGTTAGATAGAAATTGTTTAATAAAAATAACCCTGGACGATCCTTTTAGCGGAAAGGTTTATTTAATTATTTTTTAAATTTTTTTAACAGGTGGCAAAATACCCAGTAATAAGAGGAAAAACTAAAACTACGCCACAAATAAATAATTTCATAAATATGCGTTATTTGCAGGGAAATATACGCTCGTACAATTCTTATATCTTTATACGCGGTACTTTATTTTAAATTTCATAAATTCAGGGGTTTTTAACTTAGGGGAAACAACTACTCTGAAAACTACATGGCCTGTCCAGCACAAAATTACATATAAACGGCTAAGATCATTTGTCAGCAGAATCACCAGATAGTTTATGTCTGGTGATTCTGCTGATGAATGATCCTAGCTGTGTACTGGACATTGGGGTGAATTCAATAATGGAAGTAGTGTATTCTGCAGAATTGTTTTTTCTTACAATATCATTATTTGTTGAAAGTTTATTTTGTTTAGTGCGTTACAAGGCATGCTTTCGTAATATCTTCAGATTAGTAGATCACTCTCTGCCAGTTTTCATCACATAGGTATACAATTTTATCGTGCCACCAGAGGTGTGGTTGTGGCTTGTGACGTCGATATAATTTTGAAAATAATGCGTAAGCGACTTTAATTTTTTATTTATTTTTTGTTATCATATTTGAACTGAACAAAAAAATGTATTTTTTGTGCCAATTTTTTGGGATGTCGTTGTGTCGTTAATATAATTTTACATTCGATTAATAAAAACATAAGCGCTGACAATTAGATCTGCACTGTAACAAAATGTAGTTGATGTAATCGGTTCAGTCAATTGTGTTTTTGTTCAAAACGATGCATTTTCAATTATTTTTTTACATTCTTTTTTATCTGAAAAAAAAAAATATTGCCACATACAAAGCAGAAAACCTAACAAAGGAGAGTTAAAAACTTGTTTTTTCATTTTTATTTCAATCGTTATTTTGGAAAATTTGGAAAAAGTTAAAACATTGTAAAAACTCGTCATAAAAATAAACATTAAAATATTTTCCAGGCATATTTTGTTAGAATAAGCCTAAATGAGTATAACAATAAATATTTTAATAAAATTTATATATTGTAAATCGAGATGCTCTAAAATAGTCTAAAATCTCACAATCAGATTAGTCGAGCTCAACGACAATTTAACAAAAAGGAAATATAACATTTTATTTGAAACAACAAAAAGAGACAAAATCTTAATAGTTCATGAATTAGTTCTCTATAACTGAAATGACATAATTTAAAATGTTCGTTATTCAAATCAAAATAAAAGTTGTTTTCAAAAAGAAAAAACTATTTTGCAGATTTACGTAAAGGAAGATTGTCAGAATCCATTTCGAATTTGAATCTTTTGAGCACATATCTGACGTTTCTGAATCTTCTAATTCTAGGACAACGTGCTCCTGGTCATCATGAACATATTAGAAATCTTGATCAGCTTTTAGACTGTTTAGTAGAAATAGTCCGTTTTTTTAGTAAATTAATTATCTACTGAAGGTTATTTAAATACAAAATAATATATGTATTATTATTTATATATTTGCAATCATAGTAGCCTTATATATCGTGGATTGTAACATGAGCCAATTTTTTTGTTTTTTCTATTTTTCTAGCGAAAAAATAGTTTTCTTTCTGATGCCCAATTTTTCTGAAAATTTTAGACCTATTAAATCTAACCTCAAAAAAATGTTTATGCAACATTGATCTCTATAGTAAACGGATATAATATGAACCCGTGCGAAAAATTGAGGTTAGATATCTAGATCAGGCATATTCGAACATGCTCAGTAGCTGGTTTGGTTTTTTGTAGTCGTAATTAAACGCACAGCATGAAATACTGTGCTTACATAACTTTTTAAGCAGTAATAAAGGTCAGTGATTCTAAAATGTCTCTAGGAAAAGTCATAGTTAATGCCCACTACAAGATAGTCAATATTGTTTTTTGCCAAAGATATGGCCAAAATTCGTTAGTAAAAAAATCATCTTTGATGCCCTGTAACCCGAAACAAAAGATGTATGTAGACCGTAGGAAAACATTCGTTTTTTATTTTAGTCTTTGAAGTTGTATTACTGTTCGTAGCACATTCTGTATTTAGGGTCTATGCACTTTTAGAATCAAAATATTTATTAATAAAATCTTCTATAAATATCTGCGGCTTTTTTTGACTGCGGTCCATCTGTCACCGTCGTAAATATTCTAAAAAAAGCCTCACTACTCACATAGTTCTGCTTTTCGTAGGAAATCTAAATATTTACTGTATAAAAATATTATTCCGTAAAAATTTGTACTCAAAAACTTTAAGGATAACAAATGAAATTATATTACGAAGAAAATGTTAATTAAAAAACCTCTTGATATAAAATTGGCCTTAATTATTCTTTTTCCTTCCTATATACCTATCAGAAAATTAAGGTTACTTTATTTCTGATCAATTAAATCCAAGCACATGTGTAATATTTACTTTATTTTATTTCGCACATTGGGAAAAATTCTTTCTGAAACTTTTTCTACGCATTTTTTTCGAGTAAAAATGTTTTGAGTCTCTAGTTGTTGTTGTTCATCGCCAATGTCTAACTATAGCGTTGAATCACATTAAGTAAAGATTAAATCCCATTTAATGTTAAAAATGATTCAACTCTAAAAAAATACATTACTAAGTATTAAATCGTAGCTCTATTACGACGATATCTTAAAATAAGAATATTGTTCTTACTTTTGTTGAAATTTTTAAGAGATAATCATTTTGGAGACCCACAATCTTGAGCATTCACGAATTATTTTTGCCTCCCTGTAGGAAAATGGCGTGATTTGTTATGGTTGTTGTAGTACACAGTATTCTTCATGATTTTGCTATTTTTATTGTAAATATGTTTATACAACGTTTATATAATTTCGCTTAGACTTTGACGGTGTTTATCAAATAATTAAATAACTAACTGTTGCGTATAGAAAATGATAATATTCTCGTAAGATTAATCTTTCTTCAAAACGCCCTGTACATAATGCTGTTCGACTTTACACAATCTTATCTTAGAATTTCAAGGAAAAGCAGATACTAAGAGATCAATCATTTAAGAAATTTCCGTTCGGAATAGACTATTATATTTTTTAATGGTCTTTGATTCTATGAAATTAGAATTTATAAAAAATTATCCTTCAATGTTCCCAGAAGGTGTAGTTATTCAATATATTGTTCAAGGAACGTACATAAGACATTTTCAAAATTAAGATTTTAATTTGACAAGTCACTATTATGTGCTAGTGGCCGAATGACGTGCGCATGTTTTATAAGAATGGCCAGTTCATTAGAACAACTGGCTAGACCCTTACCGAGACAAATATGCGATTATAAAAAAACTAATTTGAATAATTATTAAATCTCTGGCTATTCCGGTAACAGATCTGTTATGGGAAAACAGGTATTTAACTAAAATAATTATCATATCACAGGTAAAAAATATAGAATTGTATATTTAAGAAATGAGACATAGAGATCTGCTATTTTTTTCACTGAAAATTGTTGGGTCTATTTATACGGAAGGTTTACATTTTTACATTTTGCTAATATTTACGTAACGTCTAGCTGGCTGTGATGTTTCAAAACAAGAGAGCAGCGATTAGCGTTTAATCTTGTTACCGATTTGTTTGTTTTTCCTTGATTTCGGCGTTGTTACTAGATTTTACACATGGTCTCGGTTTATTTTGTCATCAGGTTTCGCTACTGTGGATACCATCATCAGTTTAATCGGTTTAACTCCGTTGTAGAGTTTGTAGTCGATTTTCTGGGAGACTACGTAGTATGAAGGTCAAATAAACCTTATTTTTTATTAATGTCGATGTTAGTTCAATTTTAATCATTATTTTATTTAAACTGTCCCTTGGCGCGCCTCTGCGCACGCCACTACTCTCTCTCGCGTCCGCAATGCGCCGCCAGTAAAAATAACGTATTTTTCGAACGCCAAAAGTTGGCTGGCCCGTAAATATCTGGGTTTTTTGACCTTTTCATATGAAATTCCATATTACGAAAATGAATTCAGCATATCTAGCCAGGCGCAAAACACGTTCAGATTATTTTTGACCGTAGAGGTATTTAAAAAAGCTTAACAAGGAACGGGTTATTACAGGACATGGTTTGGTGACATGTCTAACACTTCTTCTGATTTATTAACCGTCTGAAATGGTCAGACCGATTGTTTTTGTGCGGTAACGAAATAAAAAGTACTTTTTTGTCGAACGACAGATGACTGTTTTATACGTGAGGAATTGTACCGTTCTCTGATTTGGCACAGATATTGTAAGTACGAGGGACGATCAAAAAGTGTAGCATAAGAGAACGGGAAAGGACCTCGCACTTTTCTTATGGGAAGTGGGTTTCGGCCAATTTTTTTGAAACTTCGCAGGTTGATAGTTCTTAACATGTAGATCAAAAGTCTCAATGGGCACAAAGCCCCAAATCCACCCCTTCCCCCACAAAAACTGCCTCCAATTAGCGGGGGCGATTTAACTGATTTCTGCATGTAAAACAATTTATTTTTTTAATCAACCCAACAATGACCCCAAACAACCACATTTTTTATTAACAAACTGCCCCACTTGACCCCACCCCTTACACATCCCCCGCCATCTACGAATCAGCCTTCGGATTTTCCAGATTACTGTATTTTATAGTTGCACGTATTTTTTGCACGTATATTTGCACGTATATTTTTTGCACGTATTTTTTCACACTGAATTCGAATCTTCAACTCAATTTTACGAAATCGGGTCAGGAAAATTGTTATTAACAATTTTATTGTTTATATAGCTGTAGAAAGTTTATTTGTGATTTTATGAAAAAATATTTCAAGTAAAAGTTATTTATTTTGACTAAATCTAAAAAAAGTTTATATGTGAGTTTTTCGAAAAAGTAATATTTATGCTGTAAAACGCTGTTAAACTTAACACACGTGTATATCTACAGCTATAATACGTATACTCTGTGTTAAACTTTGGTGGCGTTTTAAAGCTAAAAGCATTGACTTTTCGAAAAAAACAAGAATAGTTTTTTTTTAGATTTCATTATTTGAAACTTTTTTTTCATAAAACGACAAGTAAACTACTTGGAGGCAGTTTTTGGGGGGGAAGGGGTGGATTTGGGGCTTTGTGCCTATCGAGACTTTCGATCTACATGTTAAGAACTATCAACCTGCGAAGTTTCAAAAAAATTGGCCGAAACCCACTTCCCATACGAAAAGTGCGAGAAATATTTCTCTATAGGGGATTACACGATTTGGAAATCTCCGATATTTTTCCCACTTCTTCTGTAACACTAATAACATATCAACACTAACTTCTAACACGAATAGCATATCAACTTATTCGCTAATTGAAAACTTCCCGACCATTTTCAAAACACTCGGCAAACAATTACTAAAATTAAATGACTTTTTTCCTGATCGTCAAGTTGGACGTTTAAATTCATAGCCAGCTTTTGAATTTGCGATTATTTTAAATAACAGCTGCAATGCGAAACACCCTGTATATCGTAATAAAAGGACAATCAAAGAACTCTGTGACTCTTTCGTTTTTTGGTAGAATAAGGCGTACTACAACCCTGACTTAGTACCCATCGAATATCTTAAAAAAATACAATTTTAGCGAGTGTAGCTTTTTTAACCCGACAGGTTTAAAACATTGTGTTTCTTGCATACTTTAGATAATTTTGCGCATTTTTCTTTAATTATCCGATCTCTGAAAAATCACGCAATACAATAAAATCAGCCTGCCTTTAATTTTACGTTATTCTCATGTTTCTGGAGTTTATTGAACGTCGAAATGTCGACGAAGCACACCAGGAACTGTTATGGGAATTATTGCTATTAATCAGCAATGCCAAGGGGCAATAACTTTTCTAAATAACTGACTAATTAATTACACGTTTTGCGTTATTATAAATTTCTTTATCGCGCAGTTGTGAATCCACCAAATACGACTTATTACAATAAAACTCGTTCATTATTTGACAACAGAAACGGCTTCGTACAATGTATAAAATGTTTTTTGTAATTTTCTTTGCAGAATCCACAGACGTGCCTCGTTAATACTGAAAATAAATTTAGAAGTATATTTTAATTCCTCAGGAAAATCGCCAATCGCACTTGCTTAATTTATCTTGCCTACTGATGTTCCCATGGTAACCAAACAATACTGCGTTGCCATAGAAACGTATAAACTATCACTGTCCGCTTTCGGCTGACATTTTAAGTGAACAATATAAAATACATTATTCAAAAAATGACAAACCGCGACCGTATGGGCATGTTGGATGAGGAATTCAACAATTTCATGTTCAAAGTGAACGAGGTCAGCAGCATCATGCAAAAGTTGAACTCCACAGACAAAGAAGTTCAGAGGATAGGTGACCTGGAGGCTCAAAGGTATCTAGGAGATAATAGGGAAACGGTTTTGGAGAAATTGGACGAACAAAATGTCCAGTTGAAGATAAAAAGTAACAGGACTTTGGTCAATAAAAATGCCTTGAAAAGTGATGATAAAGATCAGGCTACCATGTCTCAAGGTACGAGATACTCTACTAACTGAAAAGTGTTCAATATTATCAAATGTCTTTTGGACGCGCCATTTTTTTAGAGGCCTTCATGGAGCAGATCTCGAAAGATGCTGATAAAAGATACAAAGATAGACTTGTGAGGAAAGAGAAAATGGAGACTTTCAAGAAACAAGCCACATTGGCATTTCGAAGGGGGGAATATGAAAAAGCCCTAAGTTTATACAGCAAGGTATTGAATTTTGTCATGAGGTTCTCTATACTCATGCCTGTTTTTTTCTTTTGAGGCAATTGAACAAATTAAAGACAGCTGCCTGCTCTACAACAACAGGGCCCTCACTCATATAAATCTGAAGTTATACGACAAAGCCAAAGATGATTTGGACTGGGCCTTGAGGCTAAACGAAGACTGTTTGAAATCCTGGTTGTTGCTAGCCAAAGTAAATTTTTTTATTAAAGATCATCAAGAGTATAAGAGAGCTATAGGGGAAGCGTTAGCTAGAAATCCAGAAAACAAAAATTTTATAAAAGGTAGGTATTTCCTAAAGATAGATAAACCTATCAGAAATTAACTCCTTTTTTTAAGAATATGTCGCAAAACTGGAAGAACAGTGCAATGATAGCATAGATCTATGAAATAAGTGGGTATAGAGAAGTATACTATAAATAAAATTTAATGATGACTTACTATCTTTTATTTATTTGCGAAAATTTAATAATACGGTGGTGCCACCTGCCTCCTCTTGCTAGTATTATTATCTCCTTGATTAGAAGCAGCTTTGTAGCGAGCAGTCTATTTTATTTATGTATAAAGGTTCATGTATAAAAAAAACTAAAAAAAAGAAACTTAATAGATGGACAACTTTAGAGGATTTTTGTACACTGTAAATTACATAAAAACATTAAAAAAGAAGCTAACACGGTTAGCAAAAAAAATCGGTGCTTTACGTGAGTTGCAGTGCCATCTTGTGACTGGTAATGTAACTATTATCTAGTTATTCATAATACCCACAGAATTGAAATAAAATTAGGTACTCTTTAATTATTAGTGTGTACCTAAAACTATTTCATCGGAATTTGTCAAACACTTAGGGTAGTTAAGTTCAATTCTAGTATAACAATTAATTGACTAACTGTAATGGTAATAATTTATATTGTAATATCTCTTGTTAGATGTGGCATCTATTGACAGTTGAAGAAATAACGAATTCAACAAATCGATTTTTTGACAATTTTGACATTTGTTTTGCCCAGGCCGAGTAGTTGCAAACGAAGACGTGTTGTTTGTTGTTTGTATTATGTCGCTAGAGGGTAAGTTTAAAAGCACCTCATTCGTAAGCAAGCCATTTGAATAAAATAATTATCCCTTTCACATTTAGGCATCGACAGAAACTATAAAATTCCCAAAAGAAAATCCGACGAAATGACGACTGACTACTCTAACGGCGGTAGTAATGGCTATAATGCTTACTCCAGCACCGATAGCCCGGTCTTGGCTGGTTCTTATTATAACTATTACGAGACCCCTGGGTTGTACGGCCCTTGGCAACAACAAGGGGTAGTATACCCTACTCAGTACCCTGTAACACCAACCCCAACAAACACAACACCTGTAGTGCCCATAACACAGAATATTTACAACGCCCTGTCCAACATCCAAGAAAAACCGAAGAATTATAAGAGGAACATCTGTAAGTGATAGTTTGATTTAGTGATGAAATACCTGCACCGAGTCGTTTGCAGTTAAAGAAGTCGTTCCTGATGTGGATGACACTACTTTACCCAAAGAGTTGACGTCGATGTTTCAGCCTTTGTACTGCAAGTTGTGCACTGCCCAACTTAGCAGTAATGTTATGGCAAAGTTGCACTATAAATCGAGGAATCACGAGAAAAAAGTAAGGAAGTTCCTTATAGAACATTCGCAGAAGACTGGCGAGCCTTTGCATAAGAGGGCAAAAGTAACGGAAACAGCAAAAGTGGAGGTTAGGATCATTCCTTTGTAGTATATATATGCTTTCATGATTTCTAATATTTTTCTTTTTTTTAGGAGGATAAAAATCCTGCATGGTTTCATTGCGACATGTGCGATTTACCTTTAACTGGCAAATTGCATGCAGAATCACACTACATGGGTAAAAACCACCAAAAGTAGGTTGTTTAATCCAAAGTAGCTATTTTATATTTTTTATACGATATTATTTTAGGGCACTGCTAGGTTATCGACCACCTGCTGGCAAAGGCTACTACAATGAAGAAGGAAAATGGGTGAGACAGGGGTAAGTAAAATTACGATGACCAGAAAGTGACTACATGCAAATATTATCTTTTTAGTTCGAAAAAAGGACTGTCCCTACCCGAAGGCGAGGATGGTTTTGGTGTGGACTTCAGGAAAACCGAACCTGAAGCACCTAAACCGGTAGCCGTCCCGGCTACAGTAACTACAGTAACAGCGACAAGTGTCAGTAGTTCAAAGTCAAAATTCCACTGCGAAATTTGTAACGTAGCTGCTACGTGCCAGGAACAAATAGAGATGCACTATAAGGGGCAGAAACACCAGAAGAAGATGAGGCAGCTGGGACTTACTCCTGCCAATTTCTTTACCAACGTGCAGCCCCAGAAGTCAGGTCAGTTCGGTATAGTTGTTAAATATATGTAATATACAGGCTGTTACAAATTCGCTTCTCACTACAGGGATATCGGAAACGGTAAGTGATACAAAGTAACTGAAATATGGGCGCAAAGATGCATAATCAGGGGACCAACAGTATGCCTCTAAAAAATTAAGGCTAACATTATTGGTTTTTGAAATATTTGAAAAAAAACTGAAATTTTTGGAATCCGATTTTGTTTCATTTCAGCTTTGTTTGAGGTGATATTGAAAAAAGAACAACACTTTCTCATTGCAACTTTTTGCCCTCTATCGAATAGTATAATCAATTTTTATATGTAACGTTTGGTCTCTCCAGGACCATCATCAACTTCCTTTTTTTAAATATGACCCTGGAAATTTTATTACATTTTTTGCAAGCCTTCTTGACCCTCAATACTGTATTGTCTCAGCCCGAACCAGATTCAGACGTTTTGCCTCAAAAAATTCATCTTCAATGTATTCGTTTCAAAATCAAATTTTTTTAATTTAGATTTCTGTTTATTGAATACACGCAAGTGTCGTTAGACCCTGTGATATCCACCAAAACAATTTGATAAATTTGGAATGAATACAAGATGAATTTTTTGAGACAAAATGTCTGAATCTGGTTCGGGCTGAGGCAGTACAATATTGGGAGCCATGAAGGCTTGCAAAAAATGTAATAAAATTTAGGGTCATATTTAAAAAAATGAAGTTGATGACGGTCCTGGAGAGACGAAACGTTGGATATAAAAATTGATAATGGCATTCGATAAAGGACAAAAAGTTGCCAATGAGAAAGTGTTTTTCTTTTTTCAATATCACCTCACACAAGGCTGAAATGAAACATATACGGATTTCCAAAATTTCGTTTTTTTTCAAATATTTCGAAAAATAATCATGTTAGCCTTGATTTTTTAGAGGCATAATGTTAGTCCCCTGATTACCTGATTATGCAACTTTGCCCCCATTTAAGCTACTTCGTATCTCTTACCTTTTCCGAGATCCCTGTAGTGGGAAGCGAATTTGTAACAGCCTATATATTGCAAAATGAGTGGTTAAGGGTTATAATTCCGTTTTTGTAACTAAAAATAATACGAAAAATATTTAAAGAAAATTTTCTACAAAAGTCAATTTTCAACACAATTGTGATATAACTTTAATTTAGAACAAATAAACGTAATTTTTCTTTAACTTCATATCTAATAGAATTAAATAATGGTATGTACGAGGGTGGTCTGAAAAGTTTCCGACCTAACAAAGATACAAGACATTTTTTCAGAATTTTTTTTTTTTATTTTTCAACATAGTCTTGTAACTCTACACACTTCTCCCAGTGATGCACCTCTGTAACCCGTCCAAATAGTACTCGGCATTTTTCTCTGCAAAATAATTGTTCACGAAGATGATTGCCTCTTCATTTGACGAAAATCTCTGTCCTTCGAGCGCAATTTTTAGATGAGGGAACAAAAAGAAGTCGCTTGGGGCTAGATCTGATGAGTAAAGCGGATGGTCAAGCAGTTCAAACCGTAATTCGTGGATTTTCGCCATGGCAACTTCTGAGGTGTGAGACGGTGCGTTGTCTTGGTGAAACAGGATTTTTTTTTCTGCAAATGTGACAGTTTTTTCGCAAGTTCTGCCTTCAGCTTGTCAAGTAATGATGCGTAGTATGCTCCTGAAATTGGTTTTCCTTTTTGACGATAATCAATTAAAATAACTCCATGACTATCCCAAAAAACAGCCATCATTTTCCCAGCCGAAAAAACAGTTTTTGCTTTTTTTGGAGCCGGTTCCCCCTTTGCAGTCCACTGTTTGGACTGTATTTTTGTTTCGGGTGTATAATGGTGTATCCAAGTTTCATCTACAGTAATTAATCGGCGCCAAAACTCGGATTTATTGCGCCTAAACTGCGCCAACAGAGCGTTGGAAATGTTAATTCAAACACGTTTTTGGTCGAACGTGAGCAAACGCGGCACCCAACGCGCGGACAGCTTTCTCATGTTTAAATGTTGATTTAATATGTGACAAACACGTTCTTTTGACATGTTCATAACCTCTGCTATCTCTCTCACTTTATTTCGGCGGTCGTCTAGCACCATTTGGTGAACTTTGGCGATGTTTTCGTCGGTAGTTGCAGTTTTTGGACATCCCGAACTTTCATCATCTCCCAAGCTCTTACGGCCACGTTTAAATTCAGCTGCCCAAAATTTCACTGTGGTAGATGATGGTGCAGAGTCCCCATACACAGAATCCAACTCATCTTTGATTTGCATAGGCGTATTGCCTTTCAATAACAAATATTTAATGACAGCTCAATTTTGTCCATTTTCACAAAAACTCTCACATCAACTCACTCAAACGACTGTTACATAACAACTGCGCGTTCAAAATGGCTGAAATTTTGGTGAGTAACTGTCAACAGATGACACGAAATTCACTAGCTTTTATTTACGAGTGCTGCCATCTTCATGTTGAGGTCGGAAACTTTTCAGACCACCCTCGTAATATTCACAAAAATGTGCAACGCCTAGGCTTTCAAGTGGTCAAACTGGCATAGAGCAACCTACTGTTTCGCAGGTACTATCAAAGTAAGATCTGTGTAAAACAATTTGTCGACTGATATTGCAGGAAAAAACTACTCTGCCGAGGAATGCCCCGACGAGCATTGAATTATACTCACAAGAGCTAGCAAACAGCTAGCTCATTTGTTGACAAAACCCACCAGACATATACCGGTTTTGAGCTTCTCAGTTCTAACCAGTATGTCACGTTTGAAGGCCTCAGCAGCATTGACCAAGGGCATTGCCAGCCAATGAGCTAGGGAGGGCAAGATAAGAGAGAGGATGGGAGAAATATAAATTTAGGTAGAAATAGGTACAGTGAATTCATTTTTTTAGAAGTATTTTTAATAAAACCTCTTTAATACAAGAAAAACATAAGAAAAAGTATAAGTAACTTAAAAAATTAAGAAATTCAACGAAAATTATAAAATATATAAAATTGATGGGTTACATAATATAATCAATAGATAGAAGAGCTTACAAAAAATACCATCTGGAAACAAAAAATATGGTGATTTAGGAAAAAAATTCCCCTGTATATATATTTTTTTTTCAAAAAATCCCACAGGCCGCTATTTAAGTGCCACAGCGTCCATTCTTACAGAGATTGGAGTTGAAGACTTATATTTTCAATAAAAAAATACTGTGGTTCATTTTAGCCACCCTCTGCATTTTTTATTGTGCATCAAACCGAAGCATTCGAGCGCTGCTCTAGCTAACTGTAGCAGGCGGACGGGGAGTAACGCTTACTCGGCGGCTTCGAAAACTGAATTCGCGCGTTCAAAAGCGCTCTTAATTTTAAAATCTTCATTATCTCTACAAAAATTCTAAAATTCCATTCGATTTCTAGGGGGGGGCAGCTTCGTGTCATAGACTTTAAAATTAGCTGGATCATTCATCGTTTGTACCATCTATGGTTTGTACCATCTATGGTTTACTAACAAATTTTAAACCAGTATAAATCTGATGCTTTGAGTTGACAAATGTTCCTGAGCTGTTTACTAGATATTGCGGCTATAATTTAATGCTGGTCAAGGCATTAGTCTGCAGAGTAGTTGTTATAGTGTCATGTCAGGTTAAAAATGTGCATTCTCAAGATGTACTTGTAAAACTCCCTTTTCAGGCTTTAGTGTTACAATTCTCATCGTTTGAGATCAAAATATTTTTATGAATTAAATGATTGTGTGCTTGTAAGGGATGTGTAGGGATGAAACAATATCATGTAGGTATCGATAGTTTTACTTGGTAGTTGTATCGAAAGAAAGTATTGATACCTACTCGATATATTTTGACGTATAGGTAAAATTTAAAGATAAATAATACACTATTACAAAGTGGTTGGAAATTTACTTTTTTATTTTGAGAGAAATTTACGAAAGTGTTTTAAAAAAGTCTATTATTAATATTTCAACGGTAACGGTTTTATATTTTGAATTAATGGTGATTGTTAAAAGAAGGGCATAATATTAATAAAAAGAAGTAATGTTACTATTTACTTTGTTTAAGATGCTGAAGTTGCCAAGCCGCTGGATAATATTAACTTATCCGTGTACCGTACGCCTTCCGGCGATTTTTACTGTCCCTCTTGTAACCTTACGTTGAATTCCGAACCCCAGTTCAAGATTCATCTCCGGAGCAAGGGCCACCTCAAGAAGCAACAGAAACAGTAGGGACTAGTTCACACGGGAATCTCCCGAAACTGCATATTCTCCAAAACTTACCAGCACCAGTTATCTATATTTACACTTCAAGGGTTTAGATGGATTCCTCATCTTTTTTTTTTAATTAGAGAAGTGTGTTCTGATGAAGCTTTTTCCAGGAATGGTACTACTACGATGTATGTATAATGTAATTTTTGTTTATAAGAAAGATATTAAAGAAAAATAGTGACTGCAGTTTTTTTTATTGTTAGTTTCAAGTCATAAATTTTTGTAAAAATTTGTTTCTCGTTCTTGTGCATACAACACCAGGGTGCAACATATACCTACACTATGTATCCCTTGGAGGTTTATTTGTAATGGGAAACGGGTCTTGATGAAAGAAGACTTTTGCTAAATTTCACCTGTCTAGAAATGGCAGAGAAAATATTTAATAATACATGCAATTCCAATCAAATTACACTTAGAGAAAAAGAAAATTGTTGCCTGGACTTTTATAAGCGGAAATGGTAAAGGGGCTTATAATGAACGAAAAAAAAATAAGTGTGTGAGCAGGGGTGGCGGAGGGTTGATTTGGGGGGTTGAAAAGTTGTGAAAAATTGTATTGGGATTTCTGGTGAAAGTTGACGTCAAACAAAAAAATATCCAATACAAAAGTTGTAGATCATGCAAAAATGTACGACTTTTTTAGAGGTCACCTCAAAAAAAAGATAACCTCAAAATTTCCGAGAAAAATGCAAAAAACGGTTTTTTTTTCTGATTTTTCGTTTTTTATTTCTCATTTCCGCAAAAAAAAATTAATTTTAACGAAACTTGGTGAAGGTATACCTTTCTGTGTTTTAAATATCCACAAATTAAAAAAAAAAAATCAAGAAGTTTCCGAGATATTCATTTTTTCCGGTTTGAAACACTTTTTCAAAGAAATATTCTATTTAGAAAAATCATCGTACATAGTTTTGCCCGTAATAATTTTTTTAGTTACGACATACTTTTTGGTGAAATAAAAAAATCTGTAATCACAGTTCGAAAACATGCTCAAAAATGCAAAAAAATAAAAAAATTACGCAACAATGAATTTTTCGGTAACTGTTGATAATTTGTTTCAATTTAAAAAAAATTCAAAAACTGATTACATCATTCAATTGTATGGAAAAAATTTGACCCAATATTTTTGTACAGTAAACCAGTTTTTCGCATTTTTCTCGGGAATTTTGAGGTTATCTTAAAAAGTGACCTCTAAAAAAGTTGTAGATTTTTGCATGATCTACAACTGTTATATTGGATACTTTTTTGTTTGACGTCAACTATCGCAAGAAATCCCAATGATACAATTTTTTACAACTTTTCAACCCCCTAAATCAACCCTGATCAACCCTCTGCCACCCTTACTCACAATTTTATTTTTTATGTTTATTATAAACCCATTTACCATTCCCACTTAATAAAAGTCCAGGTAACATTTTTTTTCCCTCTAAATGAATTATTTCGATCGGTTTATACTGTTTAAATAATGGGAAATATTTAAATCTAACGAAGTATCATTGATTATTGCCAGCTGTTTTTCTTGCTAGGTTTCACTCGGCATAGAAAAGTGTATATTAGCATACTCACAGCAATATTGGTACAGTAAACACTACTTGTTTTAAAATTAGATGTTTCTTAACTGTCATCCCAGAGCATCTAGAAGTCCCTTGTGTCAGTAGTCATGTACTGTGGATAAAATGTAAGAATTTAATGTTTTTGTTATGAGTGGGTAAGTCGTTCCTGGGCACAAATCCGGCATACTAATAAGATGCCAGCCCCTCTGCCGTACAAGACTGACTTCTGGGCTAATATTTATGATTAGAATGGGGAGTAGAGATATTATTGCAAAATTGTAGGTTTTATATATTTTCAGCATTAAAAATTTAAGAGGGTTCTATAGCAAATAGGCAACCAGCAGTACATTTTTATAGATTTTATTACACAGATTATCTAAATATGAATTAATGCACAAATAACAGACTTTCCTCCATTCTAACGCAGATTTTCTATAAAATGGGGTTAGTCTGAAACTCAAATTACTTTTTGTTATAAAGAAATTTGTAATTTACCGCTTTTGAACAAGCGGCATCGCTTGGGGAAGTGTTTGTGCATTAAATTATATTTAGACAAACTGTGTAATAAGATCTATAAAAATGTGTTGCTGGTTGCCTATTTACTATAGAGCCTTCTTAACGTAATAAAAATACTTTTGCCAACTATGCCAAATTTTAAGTAAGTAAATCGAAAATCCGGCGTCTGCTGTGATTTTGCGTACAAAAAGATCGTTGTGAAAGGTACTAAAACGGGCGAGATTTGATGACAAAGAAGAGCGAGGGAGTGAATTCAAAATAAAAAGAGCAAGATCTCGCTGGACTGAGCGAGCTGTGGCAACGCTGGTGACCGTAGGGTTTAGGAACACACGGTTCTTAACAGAGCCGGACTTAGTCTACCAACGTGACTATGAATATGCTCACATAAAATATGTTTCACTTTTCTGGATTTAAAATCATAAAAAAGCAACTTGTGCTGGGAAAATGACGGCTCAACCCAAACATTTCATTTTGAAATAGACCCTTAAAACGTATTTCAGTTGTATTACCACTAGTTTAATGTTTTTATTAAAATGAATTATTTTTCAAAAGGTTTTATTTTTATAATGAAATATTATTTCTTACGAATCTTAATTTTTGTTTAGATATTCGTATTCGTTAAAAATCCACAAATGAATATAAAATTTGGTACAAATAACACAATCCCACAAAAAATAAGTTCTGTGCCAAAGACATAGATTTTGTGTATTTGTTTATGGTGAATCCGTATCCGCAGCCCCAAAACGGATATACCAGGTCAGTTTGCTATTTGAATGATCAAATTTATATTTTTAGCTCTAAAATCTTACTCATTTGTGCGTATTAAAAGTATTTGAAAGAGACAGCATGCATCAAATGGAATTTATATTCTTTGTTTCTCATTTTTAGACATGCCGAGTAGATAAGATAGGCGGGTTCTGGACCAGAAGTGACGTCAATGGCCAGCGTCCATCGAGCTGCAAGAAGTATCATGGCGGCATGGAAGTGACGTCACTTCTGGTCCAGAACCCGCCTATCTTATCTACTTTCCTGCCTATTCTTTACTCAAATGATTTAATTTTTTAAACATTTATAACGCATTTCTTTGGGTGGATAAATACCAATTTCTACGGTACTTTTCAATCCGCCATAGTGGTTATTTTTAAGAATTTCCGAATTAAAATCTTGTATTCGCGATTGGTGACTTTTAAAACCACCGACTAAGTTTCAGCCATAATCTTCAATTTTCGAATGCCATTTTTTATTCAGGAATTTTCGAATTCGGACTTTTGATTCGTAATCAGCAACCCCAAAAACCCGCGGTAATAAAATTCAGGCAAAAATATTGAACAGAAAAATATGCGACTTAGAGGGGTAAGTGGGACACTGGTGGTTTCCAACCATTTGAGANAACTTTTTTGTTTATTAACCGATTTTAATTTAACAAGTCTCATTTTGTAGATAATTTTACTCCCTATAAGCTGTCTGAGAGTCACTTTTCGCTAAAATTGATGGTTTTCCCTGCAAAGTGAAAAAACTGTTTTCCTCACTTATTTGTTTAAATAGAAAAGTTAGCCTTTTTAGCTAATTTTTTGACTCACGAGATGAGAGATGTCTTGTGTTATGTTCCTTTAGACAATTTTACAATAATATCATGGATAGGAATTTTTTCAAGTCAAAATTTTATTTGATTGGCCTACTGCTTCGACATGGTGGTACTGATGACAAAATCAGTCAATGGAATCAGTCGAGTGATTTCTCCCACTCCTGACACCCTCACTCAACTAAAAACGGGTGGGCAAGGCGACTAGATTACCTCACCAGTGTTGGGAAAAAAATGTTGGTTAATATTTGATTTTTCCTCGTAAATCTACACTTCTGAGACACGTTTCTGTTCTGGAATGTGAAATGAAACGATTTAATCTAAAACAACAAAGCCTTTATTGCTACTTGACAATTTTGTTGCCTTTTTTCACGGGTGACGAGACATACAACACAGTTTCCCCAGAGGAAACACGAGATAAATTAAATTTATTCAATAGTACGGTACATGGATCAAGTAAGATTACGTACATATTCACCTTTACACAGATATGTGATAACAGTTATAAAAAGAAAACTTCAATCGTACATTTAGTCATATAAGATAATATTGTCTGTCGTTACACTCTAACGCGAATAATACCGAAAATTTTGTAAACGTTCGGCCGTCCCCTCCGCCGAAAAATTAACTATCACACGACAAATGGTAACGTAACTTCAAATCGTCACGGCAGCTGCCTCTGCTCCGCCGCTAACGTTGGGGACTGTTCAACTAGATACAAAATCCTAATTGTAAGATAAGACTTTAAAATAATACTTTGAACGGGTAGAAAAAATATACTGGGCCGAAAATTATGACTACAACTTAATAAATTTACAATTAACCTTAAGATAGAGTTATTGTTTCATATAGGGATATTCAATTTCCGTCAACGGGACGAAGGTCTCTTTGATCGCCTGGGGATTACCCCACCGTAGAAGGTAGTGGGGGCCTCCCGCCTTATCATTTGTACCTAAAAACGGTGTGATCGTTATCGGTTGAAATTAACCGAAACTATTTTATATCACTCACCTGACATCCTTGCTCCTCCGAACGGTTGTTGACCCACGACGCTTCCCGTCGATTTGTCGTTAATGTAGAAATTACCCGCCGACATTTTTAGTTCCTCCAATGCACACCTCAACCAGTTTCTATATCCAAACGTCAAACGATTAAAACTCGAAAACGAAGAGGTCGTGGTCATATACTTACTCGTCTTGCCCGAAGATGGCACCGGTCAATGCGAACGGTGTGGTGGTTCCCACGAGATCTAAAGTCTCTTCAAGTTTACAATCCGGGTAGACGTAAATGGTGAGAAGGGGCCCGAATATCTCCTCCGTCATGATCCTATCTTTTGGATCCTCCGTTTGGACGATCGTAGGTTCGATGTAGTAACCGACACTGGAAAAATTTATGCTAAGTATTCGCCTTGTAGATTTTTTTCTATCTGTTACCTGTCATCACATTTGCCCCCACCGATAATTTCGAGGTTATTAGAGCATTTCGCGTGCTCTATATATCCTTTTATCCTGTCGAAGGCCTTTTTGTCTATGACGGCAGACGTGAACGTCTTTACGTCCGTCGGGTCCCCAATTTTCAGATCACATAGTTTTTCTAGTAATCCCTCCTTTATCTAAAAAAATTGGAATTCTTTTTGTTAATCGCCAATATTAATTCTGTCATTTTGTCATGCTCTAAAAAATATGAGTTTTCGTTATTGAACCATTGTGTAAATAAATAAATACATAAAAATGTACAGGGTGATTCAAAATTCAGTACAAATAATTTAGGGGCGTATTTTTGAGGTCAAAATAAGAATTTTTTTCCTATAAACGTGTGTCCACAAATGCTTAGTTTTCGATATACAGGGTGTCAGTTTTTATTTTTTTAAATTTTCTAGGAATAATTTCCAAATATACGCATAAAATTTGGGGTACGGTGGTTTTTTAGGATGGTAAATTTAAATATATCATTGGTTTTGACGCTGCTTGTAGAGCGCGCCACCTATAAGGGTACACTTGAATTAAATTGGCCCTAATGTTTTTGCTACCCTGTACATTGACGTTTCGTATAAGTGCGTTTATTCCTCTATCAATTTTAAACAAAAAAGGTATACTTGGTCGAAATTTCTCAGACCAACTGTTTCCGAGATATTGGCTGATAAAGAGTTAAATGCACACCATATTTTCAAATTTTATAACTATACTTACGGTGAAAAATTTTAAAATTTATTTTGGACTCTCGTTTATAGGAAAAAAAGTCTTATTTTGATCTGAAAAATATGTTCCTAAATTCTTTGTACTGAATTTTTTAATCCGCCTGTATATTTCCACAAAAAAAAAAGGGGTGACACCACTGCAAAATTCTAAAATAAAGCGATTTTTTTCAATTTTTTTTAATGGAGAGAATAGTAAGAGGATAATAATATTCACAAATGTTATTAATCACATCTTTAAGTGTTCATAAAATATATATACAGGGTGTGGTGTGTAAAATCTATAAAAATTAAACTACAGCTTCCTGATATTTGTAAAAGTCTTATACGAAAAAGTTATATCTTCGCGTTTTTTTTCGTACATTAAAGTTCATTTATTCAACGAAAATGAAGGCCGACCCTGTGATAATTATTAAAAACTTTGGAAATGTTTTTATGCGACCCAAGATGCAACCTTATAATTTAAGTCGGTATAATCTAATACTATAAAAATACTACTGTAGTAATACTAATGCTATAGTAATACTAAGAGAAGGTTAGGTTACATTGTCAAAAAATTTGTGCCGTCAACTGATTTTGTATTTGTATTGAATTCATTATTCGCTTAATTATTAAATATTAAGCATCATCCATTGACCCTTCAGTGTTAAAAAGTGAAAGATTCCAGACAAAAGTTTTTATTTTGTAATTCCACGATAGACAGTGTAATGTTTATAAAGAAGTAAAAAATAAGAATAGCGTGCCGATTACATTAAAAATAAGATTCTTATTTCTTACTTTGCTTAATTTTTTAGTTTGTGCACAAATTAGATTTACAATGAACCGAGAAAATGCATTTACTATTTTCGAACGTGTCGATATGGTGTTAGTGTATGGTGAAGCCGGAGAAAATGCGCTCGCGGCGACTAGGTTGTACCGGGAACGATGGCCACAACGTCACCCCCCCATGTGCAAATACAATCTTACAGTGCGTTCAGCGGCTGCGAGACACTAGAAGAGTTATTCCTCGAGGAGAAGGACGTGGTCAGCAAGTGAACCTTAATGTTGAAGATGCAGTGTTGGAAAATCTTGACGAAGACCCCACAATTAGTACTCGACGACCCCCGGATTGTAATCAACAAATGCATTTGTGCAGATGGTTTTTATGGCAATGTGCCAATCAAGTAGACTTTCCTGCTTATGTTTGTGTAACAGATGAGGCGACATTTACCCGTGATGAAGTAAATTTCCATAATATGCACATATGGACCGATGAAAATCCTCATGCGATTAGGGAAACTCATTTTCAACATCAGTTCTCGGTAAATGTTTGGGCTGGCATAATAGGCGATGTACTTGTGGGTCCCTATTTCTGTGAAGGACGACTAAATGGACTGACATAATTATGCTGATTTTTTGGAGAACCGGTTGCCTGAATTATTGGACGATGTAGCATTACAAGTTTGAGCACACGTTTTATCTTCAAAATAGAGCTTCTTCGCATGACTCGAGAAGTAACAATACTTTTGGATGAAATGTTTCCTCAGCGATGGATTGGACGCTTTACATTTGTCCTTTTGCATTGAAAAATTCCCCAAAAATTGAGAAGTATCTTTTTATCTTTCAATGACGTGACAATTTGTTTACGCGGCTGGTCTACAGCACGTAACTCATCGTACAGCACACGGACAGGACCGTTCCAGAGAAAATTTGATCCATAATTGAACTTTAATTTACGAAAAAAAAAAGTAAAAATTTAACCTTTTTGTATAAGACTTTTCTATTACTAATATCGTTAGGAAGCTGTAGTTTAATTTTTATAGATTATACACGCCACACTGTATATATAAATAGTATAAAATGGTCTAATCAAAATTTGGAGTGAATGAAATGAAAGTTGTTGGAATTATGCTGCATGCCGTTTAAAAAAGTCGTGTTTTGAGAAAAATGCCTTTAAAGTTTTCGAAGCAGTTCGACGCGCTCGTATAATAGTATTTTACATTATTATTAAACATTTATTCTTTTTTTGTCAATCAATTCTTGCAAAATAGAAAATTAAAACAAAATTTTGTAGTCTGCGATGCACTTTAAGGGTTCAAAATTACCCGTATAATACAGGGTGTTGCAGAAAGGGCCAAAATTGTAAGCACATATTGTCTGCCTTTTCAATACTTACATCTGGAAATTTAAATTTTTTAAACATATAAAACAACAAATACAACAAGTTTATTTTAAAGATATTAAGTTAATTTAAACACATTAAACAGTTTTTAGTAAGCTTTGCGTATTTATTTGCGTAAAAAATTTAACTTTTTTGATGTATCTTTAGTTTTCTTTTTATTTGTATTAACTTTGCCATAGAAATTCCTGTGAAGTTTTATTTATTAACTATTTGTACCTTAAAATACTAATTTTTGGTTTTTAAACTTGTGCGAAACTAATAACAAAAACTGCAAAAACGATAGCTAAAACCTCACCTTTGGCCACAAGGATTCGCATACGTACATCCTGGAGCAGGCGCTGCACTTCTGCCCGCAGAACTCGAAGGCGCTCCTGATCGTACCCTTCACGACGGTCATAACGTCGGCCGATGGGTGGACAAAGTGATAATTCTTGCCGCCGCATTCCCCGATCAAGCGGGGGAAGTTCCTATATATGTTAATGTTTTGGCCGACCTGTCTCCAGAGCGTCGAAAAGGTGCTGTAAGAAAACTTATGAGGAACGTCTACGTTCAAACGGTAACCCGAGGAAAACAGTTCTGCTTACGGGACGCTTCCAGTGAAGTTGATGCCTGCCAGGTTGGGCGAGGCCGTGATGGTATTCCCAAAGACGGGCCCGTCTGCCGGGACGAAATTGACCACACCCGGTGGCACCCCGGCCTCCTGACAGACCTTGAAAATGGTCCAGTTGGACAACAGTGCTGTGTCGCTGGGTTTCCACAGCACGGCGTTGCCCTGAAAACATAAATGCGAGGAATAACTACCGTGGGCAATAAAAATGTTTCCTCTTTAACAGTGAAACAGAAAACCCCTCGTACAAATGTGTTAATTTTCCTTTTGACTTACCATCAAGGCCGGAGTGTACGACAAATTGCCACCAATTGCGGTGAAATTGAAGGGAGAGACGGCAGCTATGAAACCGTCGACGCCGCGATACCTCATGGAATTCTTCGTAATCTTAGGATTTTCTGAAATTGGCTGATATTTTGTCGCCTCTTTCAAGAAGTAAGCGTTAAACCTGAAATATGCAAAATAATTATTGAAAACAACTAAGATAATCTAGTATACCTGAAAAAGTCTATAAGTTCGGCTGCCGAGTCAATTTCGGCTTGAATTATGGTCTTCGCCTGTCCCAGCATAGTTGTAGAGTTCAATTTCGCCCTATACTTCCCTGCCATCAGACTTGCTGCTTTTTCCCAGATACGTAACCTAAAACGAGAAGGTGAGATTAATAGTATCATAATATTTAAATGTAACGCCACACCTTTCGGAAATAGGTACTTGGTCCCATTCTTTTTGTGCTTCAGTAGCGGTGTCAATGGCCTTTTTAAGTAGATTTGTGTCTGCGTAATAGAATTTGGCGATTTTCTTTTGGTGATCGTGCGGCATAACCTACAAAACAAGTTGTTTTGCCATCCAAGAACAAATGTGTCTAGTTTTACCGACCTGGTAACGGACATCGTTCGTCCTGTACTCTTTGTCTCCTATTACAATCGGAACATCTTCTGTATTACAAGCGGTTTCAGACAGAGAGGCGGAGAGTTCTTTTTGTTCCTTGGAACCTTTGAGGTATTCTAGAACGGGTTCATTCTTTACACCGAAATCATTGATGTTTAGATCGGATAAAACGGACCCTATGCATCTGATGCCGGATCTAAGGACAGAAAGAAATAATGAAATAAAGAGAACGATTATATTATTTTGGTGACAGTCGTCATTGACAAGGTGTCCCGCATCGTCGTTTTAAATTTAAGGGCATAAATTAGGTGTAATTTGAAGACGAAAAATCATAATAATTGTAGGTTGACTTATTTGTTCCAAAGATATAAGTCCATTAAATTATAAAGAATAAATAGATTTAAATCTGTAAACCAAATACAAACTTCTTAACCAAAAAGTATTATTTAAGCAGATCATCCAAAAATAATTCTCTACATTTTCATTTCAAAGCAATTATTTGGGCATATTCAGCATATAACAGAATTAAATCAAAATAAGAATAAAACAAGAATGGTGAATGTAAATACTGTGTGCAAAAGTTAGGGAGAAGATTGGAAGTGACTACTTCTACGGTGGCGCGATCTGTATTCACACGTTCACCTAATTAACTACCACCCATTGTATGGCTTTGCTTTATGTTGTAATGTATACTTATATGATACTTGTTGAGATTCAATTTACTATAACTTTAAATATTGGTTCGTGATCTTCTCCATTTCTGATAACTCTATTGATTTTTAAAATATTACATATTATTCAATGCGGTTTATTATAGATGAAGTGGACAACAGAGAAGTAATTTCCTGTAAGATAGATAGATATAGAACATTTTTATTTTTGGATTAAAAATGATGTAACATTGCTAAAATATTTTATTTAAACCCTTGTTTGCATTTTATCATTATTATTAAATAACTATAATAGTCTGTAAATCGTGTATCTTATTAATAATGTCAATTAAACATAATGAACAATCTAAAAATTAAAACTATTTTATTCACAATCACCTTATAAACGGACTTTTATCCACACCTATGAAAGAGATACTTTATCCACTAGTGGAACAAAGTAACTTTATTTCACTACTAGAATAATGAAAAAATAATAAATCAAATTTAATTTATTTACTTATTAGGATTAACATTTACACTTATAGTAATAGACATTTCGTTTTTTGTTTTATCACATTCAACTTCCTTTCCGTTAATAACAACCCTTGTAGCATTGTTGCCATCATTTTCGGAACGCATAACTGCCAAAGTTTGTGAAGAATTTGCACAAGTGACGGATATCTCTTTTTGTAAGGAACAGCAATATTTTCCTTGGATTTTCCTTCCAATATCAAGTTTGTTAAATATAAACTCCTCAACATAACTTTCTGCTATAGAGGAGCTCTTCCATCCACCATGCCGTTTGATGGTTGTAAGATCACCACTTTTATTGGCCAATACAGTTATTGAAGTGCCCCTCATACAATGGCCAGTATATGCTTCTCGATTTGTGATATCCAGGAATGAAGCAACTATTGAGGGTACCTTTGCCAATGTGTTGATTCCAACAGACTGAGAAGTACATTTTTGATTGATGTAAAAAGATGTAGGCGAATTGGGCGCAGAGAAATATATTTTCTGCATATTTCAACAGCATTCACGCTTTTCTTGAAATGCCCGTCTTGGTGCTAGGTATTTAAATAAGTGGTAACTGCCAACGTCAGTCAGCATCAACAGGCACTAGAAACCCCCATTATTAGTGCAACCTAAAATAATTCAAAGTCCTCTATATACCTCACAACATGTAAAAGGTAAAGAGATATTATCTTAATCATTAAATATTCTTTATCGGAAGTCCCAGTCAAAAATTCTACAATATGTGCTCTTTCCAATACTGCAGCTTTTTTGCTTTGTATCCTCTCGATTCACTCTTCAAATAAGCAGTAAGCTTATTATATTTTCCAATATCTATATTATTGTAGACCTTCAATATCGAATACTTCGACCACATAGATAAATTGCATATTTTTTCTTCAAATTTAAAAAATACGATAGCATGACTTTTTCATTTATTGTCATTACTCTCCGTTTTTCCCTCAATTCGTTATATTCGGCGAGCACTTTTTCATAATATTCCCTGGATTTTGCTGACATTGCTGGCAATAAATGGAAAATTGCTTCTTGAGCGTCTTCAAAAACAGCCACAGGAACACAATTACTTTCTTGGATTTTTACCAAATTGAGACAGAATTGTTTATTAAATAATTAATAATAAACAATGTACCATAGCAACCAGTAGGTATAACAAAACCTACCATGTTTCATTGAGTATTAGAAAGAAATATCAAGCCATGCGAATATTTTTTTATTAAATTCCAATAATTCTGACTCCACAAATATGATTGGGATGTGATTATGGTTAAAACGCTATATTGCATTTGTTTTAATTGCCATTAATCCACTTAAGAATATTAAACGCTCAAACTACATTCTCGCGTTTAAACATTCTTTTCTTATGTGGATAAAATGCTATTTAAAACACTTATACAATAAATAATTATAATATGGACACTTGTGTTTCCAGTATTTGCTGATTAAATACTCGAAAATTTAAATTTTCCGGTTTTATAGCATCATCTGCTGGGTTTTGTAACTTTCTTCTTCCGAATCTTTGATTGCGGGTATAAATCAATGTTGGTTGCAGCATTAGTTCACAGAGTTGCTTCCCGGAATATCATCAGTTTAAAAATAATTGTTACTTCATCTACCGGCATACGATTACAGACTTTGTGTTCAAAAGAGAGGAGGACATTTTAAAAATATCATCAATTGAATTCAATTCAATCACTTGTCAAATAAAATAAGTTCTTATATATTTACAGATTCAAATATATTTACTTGCTAACTTAGGAACAAATAAATCAAGTATCACATTTGTGTTGACTTTATGGTCCTAAAATTTGAACATGGTGATAGGGTGTATATTCATATATCTCTCCTAATTATAGCAATAATGTACAAGTTCAATCACAGAAAATGATTATTTTTGACGATAAGGAAAAAGTTTCTCAGAATATTTGTATGGTTCTTTCAGGGCTTCAAAAATTTATTTGTCAATAAAGGAAATTATTTTTAAATCTTTCTCTAATTTCTCAGTTTATGCAACTCAAAATACACCAATGCATATTAAGAGTTGCCAATATATTTTTCAAAGTACTGCACCAAAAATTGTTTATTGGTAAATCTGGTATCTCATGAAAATATTTTAATTTTTAATATTTTATTTCCTTATTGACTTTATTGTTGAGAAACTGAAAATGTTTAAGAAAAAGATAATAAGATACCAACTTCACGATGTATTCTATCAAAACAAGTCTAATATTAGAAACATATAAATATCTCCAATAACCTATTTGTTGCATTTTATGCAATGTCAAAATTAAATTTAAGAAAACGGGAAAGGGTTGCTTATATTTAGATCTGAACTTTGAACAGACAACAGAAATAAACAAATATAAAGTTTGAGTCTTGTGACACTACTCAAATCATTAACGATAATATTTTTAACTTTTTTTAAATATAATTACTGTTATCTATAAAATCGATTTTTTTGTCAAAATATTGGTTGTATCCAGGTAATTTTAAATATTTACAAGGTTTGTGACACAATGAATGAAACCACCGCAAAAACCTTCGTACAACTTTCATAAAAATAATGATTCCAGTTAGAATTTATTAACAACTAATTTAATCCATTAGCTGTTACATACTTATCCTTTATAATGACGTTAATTAAAATAAATTCTTAATTAAGTAGTTGATCTGGCAAGTGTTCAATAATGAACCGTATAATTGAAAACAAAGTGATAAAACGATGACATATCGATTTTATTGCACTCCAAATTTCAGTGGAATTTTCCACAAAACCCACCCCCAAAACATCAGCGATTTTAAGCATTTTCCCAAGCAAAAGCACTCGAAAACTCCAGATACCTAATCTGAGACCGTAGATCATCCTCCAGTATTTATAAATATGCTAAATGTGGGTCATTTGATAAGCAAAGTTCAAAAGAGTTTCCACTGATAACTTATCAAATATGTCAAGAACTGTACTGACCTTTGCAGACCCGAAGAGAACGTTTGTTTGTAGACCGATAACATTTTGACCTAGGGCTCGAACTCCTCCAGTTTTTGAGACGTCGGGATGCAATTAGAGGCTCAAATAAATATAGAGGCTGACGATCACCATTTGACACTTCATGGACGGTCACGTCGCGAGGACAGATTTACGTAACTGGAACTGGGATAGCCGCGTTCAACGTAGCACGAATCCGCATGCACCTATATCTTGATACTTGATATCGATTTTTCAAAATTTATTTTGATAAACAAAAAGATAATAATTTGTCACACCTTGTACAATAGGAGAGAAGTAAATTCAAAGAAAAAAAATTGGGATAGTGAAATGCTGAAATAATGGTGTTTTTTTGCAAAATTAATCTCGCTTTGAGGCGTTATTTGTTGCAACTATTGGCAACAGTGGCTTTCCAATCCAAGGGCACCAGGATGGCAGCAGTGATTTTAGATTAGAATGTGGACATAATTTTCAAATTTACCGCCACATATTACACGGTCTTTGTTGAATTAGATGATATTATATCAAATTTCAAATTTATTAAAATAGAGTTACCATATGAATAATTGAAAATATTTACAATGTATCAATTTATCTCAGTATATGTGCTGTGCATGTCACCAAGTTCTAAGAAAAGAATATGTAAGTCCTCGGTAGTATAGTGGTCAGTATCCCCGCCTGTCACGCGGGAGACCGGGGTTCGATTCCCCGCCGGGGAGTATTTTTTTTTAAATAAATTTTAAAAACAGTTCTTAGGATATACACAGCATTTATTTTATAAACTAGTTTATTACTCAGTATTGCAATATTATCTGGGGTCCAGAGCAGGGACAATTACAAGAAGTTCATCTACCTTTATCTCAAATTCGATTATTAATAAAACAGTATATCTTTTGCAACAAGAAATAAGAAAATAAAATGCTGAAAAAATTATCCCTTCTTGAGTGAGAAATGATTTTCCTTCTTAAATATTAGAAAGTAAGGATTTTTCCGTGCCACTGATACGAATGTCACATTTCTCTATATTAGACAAGGCGAAATCGGCGGCTTCGTATGAAAAAATTAGTGGATTCGATTTTTTTGCATAATCACCTCCGTGAGATGTCTCTGAATGAGGATCAAAATGTTACCGGCCGGTAACCTGGTCACAATTTTTTTAAACTAATTTTTTTTAAACAAATTGCAAAAATAACTTGTTTTGCTCCGGAAAAAGTTTATTTAGGTATTTTGAGGTATTCTAAACAAAATAGTTCCTATGCACTATGCCCCTAAAATCAACGGTTTCCGAGTTATAAACAATTTAAAGTACGAAAAAATGCAAAAACGGTCATTTTCAAGACTCAAAAACAATAACAAAAAATCAAGTTTTTGATGTTACTAAAATTTAAAAGTAATCTTTAAACATCCCTTGACAAAATACGGAGGAGTTATTTGGTGTAATTACATTGCAATGCGTATTATTTTACCTATTAACAATATACATTTTGACTTGCGAGCCGCGCCGCTCGGGCACTCCACTGTGCGCCGACCCCGTCAGCGCCTCACTTTTTCATATATCTCGACATATATTTTAAAATAAATAAAAAATAAAGAGTAAAATGTCTTAAACTTATAAATATATTTATTTAAGGATAAAATTTTCACATTCGTCTGCATTACAACCACATAAAGTAACACAAGTAACATTATTTTTTCTACAACTACATGCTTTAGTTTTACATGTTTTCAAACATTTACATCAATCGATCAGGTATTATTAAACATAAATATGGGTAATACTGCACCATTTTCATCTAGTTTGTAACCGAAATTTTCGATATTCAACGTCTGGTATTTAGAGTAGGTATATTGAATTTTTCCAAATATACGTTTGCAATTATGCTCTTAATACGTGTAGTTTAAAGACATCAGAAGTACATGGAATATTTCCTAAGTTTATACCCATTCCACACGTTCGAGAAAAAATATTTAACCTATAGCGGCGCGGGAATTTCATTGCGATATTCGCAAATTCAAAATTAGATATTATTTAAGTAAAGTAGATATATTATTATTGTTATTATTATTATTGTTACTGTTTAGAAATTTATAATATCAATAAACAAAAAATAATTTTAATAAATAAAAATTCAGCATTGCTAAAATGTATCAAAAAGTGAGGTGATGAATATATACACGAGGTCGGCGCAGAGTGGAGTGCCCGAGCGGCGCGGCGCGCAAGTCAAAATGTATATTGTTAATAGGTAAAATAATACGCATTGCAATGTAATTACACCAAATAACTCCTCGGTATTTTGTCAAGGGATGTTTAAAGATTACTTTTAAACTTTAGTAACATCAAAAATTTGATTTTTTGTTATTGTTTTTGAGTCTTGAAAATGGCCGTTTTTGCATTTTTTCGTACATTAAATTGTTTATAACTCAGAAACCGTTGATTTTAGGAGCATGGTGCATAAGAACTATTTTGTTTAGAATACCCCGAAATACCTAATAAAACTTTTTCCGGAGCAAAACAAGTTATTTTTGCAATTTGTTTAAAAAAAATTAGTTAAAAAAAATTGTGACCAGGTTACCGGCCGGTAACATTTTGATCCTCATTCAGGGACATCTCACGGAGGTGATTATGCAAAAAATCGAATTCACTAAATTTTTCATACGAAGCCGCCGATTTTGCCTTGTCTATATGTATATTTTCGTCTCTATGAACGAGAATGACATCAATTAAAATTTTCTTAATTATATTATACACTACACCTTTCAGTCAACGAATTAAATAATTACATGTAATTATTAATCGTGGTTAAAAAATTATCAATTCTTCGATATCAGTATGCTCCTAAAGTATGGAATAAATTCAGTAAAAACGAAACAAATTTTTTTTGGGAAAAATCTTCAAACAGGTTCATTTTTAATTTAAAAAATACATACTTTAGCATAAATGGCGATTTTCAACCGTCATTTGTTTTCGAGTAATGATGTCATCGACATTTTTTTTAAATAGCAACCCCATATTTTTTTTCTTGATTCTGAAAGATCGTTTCATTGCCGATCCGACAGTATTAAAATGTTACCATCCTATAGGAAAGTTTTCGAGTAAATGACGATTGAATGTTAGAAAACGTAAATTTTATTCATTAAAAAAATAACAACTCCTATGTCAAGCAAATACAATTCAACACAATTAAATTAAGTGTTCGAATTGCCACCCACCGGCTTCTTGACAATACGCAAGTCTGTGTAGAAATTCTTCTTTCATATTATGAATTATTCTGGGGTATTGTGTGTATTTCATCTATAAATTCTATAATACAATTTTGGAGTTCTTCTAAATTATGTGGTCTATTAACGTACACTTTGGACTTTAAGTAGCCCCATAAGAAATAGTCCAGGGGTGTAAGATCTGGGGATCTCGCGGGCCATTCCATCGGTCCTCGTCTGCCGGTCTACCTCCTGGGAAAACAATTGTCCAGAAACTCTCGAACAGGGCGCGCATAGTGCGGAGGTGCACCATCTTGCTGAAACCGTATGGTGTCATCAGGAATATCAGGGTCATTATCATTAGGAAAAATTACTGCAAGCGCTGGAACAAGGTCATTTTGTAAAAACTCTAAATATCTTTCTCCTGTAAGGGTTCCTTCAAAGAAGAAAGGCCCTACTATTCTGTTGTCAACTATTCCAGCCCACACATTTAATTTCTGTGGGCGTAGGGTATGTGTCTCTGCCATCCAATGAGGATTTTCCTGACACCAATACCTGCAAGTTTGACGGTTCACTGTACCATTGAGACAAAACGTGGCCTCGTCTGAAAAAAGTATTTGCCGGTGTAAATCTCTATTTACTCGACATAAATCCATCATAATTTCACAAAAGTGTAAGCGGCGGTTGGGATCATCTTCATTGAGTTCCTGCACAAGTTGAATTTTGTAGGGATGATATTTTTCCTGTCTCAGGATACGTAGCACTGTGGTCTGACTAATTTCATTGTTTAATGTAACCGATCGTGAAATATTATGAGGATTATCTACCATACTCATCAAAATGTTCTGTTTGTAATCTTCACTAACGCTTAGACGTCCAGGTTTTGGAATATCTACAAACTTGCCAGTTTCTCTAAATTTAGATACTATCTTACTGACTGTTGATTGGCTGATATGGCGTTCTGAATGTTTTTCATTAAATAAATTGCAAACTTCCTGCTGCGTTCTAGTCTTATCCCCGCATCTGATAAGAATTAAAATTTCAATTCTTTGTATGACAGTTAAATGTGCCATAATACTTTAAATTCAACAATAATTTCTATATCGCTTACAATACTTAGAAAGTCGGTATGACAGTGACACAATGTAAAGATTTACACTTACATAATCCATAAAAAACTTCAGGCATAACGTTTTTGCTTTATTTTAATTGATTCGGGTTTTCTAACAATCAATCGTCATTTACTCGAAAACTTTCCTATGTAAGATGGCAACATTTTAATAGTGTCGGATCGACAATGAAACGATCTTTCAGAAGAAAAAAAATAGGGGGTTGCTATTTAAAAAAAATGTCGATGATGTCATTACTTGAAAACAAATGATGGTTGAAAATCGCCTTTTATGCTAAAATATGTATTTTTTAAATTAAAAATCGACCTGTTCCAGGATTTTTCCCAAAAAAAAAAAATTTGTTTCATTTTTACTGAATTTATTCCAAACTTCAGGCGCGTACTGTATAAAACTGCTATAACAGTTTATCTTCAATTGAATATACAAGTACTTATATGAAGCGATTTCAAATGAAATATTTTCTTTGGTACTTTCATAACGGTTGTTCAGGATGAGATTTTCCATATATTACAAGTGTAAATGTAAATATTAAACAAGTTGAAAGGTTTTTCACTTTTGAAATTGTGAAAATAAATTAGAAGAGTCCATTATTTGCTATTTTTAATCAACAGTATCAATATAAAGGCAAATGTTTCATATTCATGCTCTTCCAATGCCTCCTACATTTTTAAACTGAAACAGAAACTCAAATTTGAAAGTTTAAGCACAGAGTACTCTGTGGTTTAAGCTTGAATAAAAAATATTTTGCATTATAAATTGATGAAAGGTAAGATTTTTAATAAAAATTTATGATTTTTCAAAAAATAACTTTTAAAGTAGGTAATTCGCAGGAGGCCATGGGTTGCCAACTGGACCTTGGACCATCGTAATTGGTTTAACAAGTATATCTAGAAAAAAACCGTACAAATCCTGTATTCCAAAAAAAATTTTAAGGGACATATTGGTTCTTCATGCAACGCACTGTCCGAGAAGAAAAAATGTATATGATCTGATATATATTTTTGAATATTCAGTTTATGAATATATACTTAATAATAACAATAATTATACTGAGCTTTCCAAGAAACTATCTAGAATCATTTTTCTTATAAGAAGTCTTTCCGATTCTGTCTCGACGGCAACTTTATTGACAGCCTACTACGCAGTTTTTCATTCTAATATGATTTACTCAATATTTAATTGGGGTCACTCCTGCCATGCAGAAAAAATTTTTAGTCTACAACGAAGGTGTATACGAATCATTGCCGGGCTTCAGTATAGAGCTGACTGTAGGAAGCAGTTTATTAGATACGGCGTTCTCACTCTGCCTTGTGTATTTATTCTTGAATGCCTTGTTTTCATTAGAGAACATCTGATCAGTTTTGAGTCAAACAATTCATTTCATGAATATTCAACCAGGAATAAAAACCAAATCAGGCACAACTTTCTGCGATTGAACAGAGCTAGAAATGGGACAAATCATTATTGCATCAGATTTTATAACAAATTACCAGTCAATGTCAAAAATCTATGCCCAATTCATTATAAAGGTGTCTTGAAAAACTTTCTTAAATTGAATGCATTTTATACACTTGATGAATTTTTAAATCATAATTTTGCTAATCTAATTTTAAATTGTAAGTCAAATTGTAATGTTTGTATTTTATAGTTGTCTACTTTATGTACTTTATGAGTGTTTTTATAATATGATGTGGTTCTCTTTGAATTGTATTTTAATTGTATGCTTTGGCCGTTTTTCTTTGACGTGTGTAAACATTTTTCTTATGTAATAACACCAATAAATGCTTACTTACTTACTTACTTACTATGTCAAACAAAAAAGTTGTAGCTAAAAATAATTTAGGGGATGCTTATTTGAACCCCCTCCAAAGGGCAGAAATTTACGAAAAATTGTTGAGAAATTGTGCATTTGTAGAAAATTTGTGTAATATTTGACTTTTACACCTTTTTTGGTTTTCAAATTACAGCTATTCCATATTTTTTTTGGAAACTGAGAAGCTGTATCTCCTAAGGGGCGAACATTTTAAGAGGGTCATTTTTATGTAGAATGTGTTCTTTTTAGTTGTAGATTCACCGGTACCATTTGTGCTACTTCTTTCGAAAACACCCTGTATATAGGAAAAAACAACTGGAAAAATGAGATTTATTCTTGATTCTCTGGCATGTATACAAAATAATAATATACAATTCCTTCCTCACGCAGTTACTGATTTCTATCCAACGTTTCTTTAATTAAAAAATACGAAATGTAATTTAAATTTTTATTAATATAAAATAAATAGATGGATATCATATTGGCTACTATTATAGGTATTTTTAAACAATTCTCCAATATAACTTAATAAAGAATCAAATTTGAACTAAAACGATCCACAGTTCTGAGATTGTATGATGAATTTTACACATCCGAATGCGCTAGTTGATATGCAAATAAAAAAATATTTTAGTTCCGAACCAAAACTGCACGAGAGGTATATGCATTAGATATAGAAATTATCTATGATTCTTATTGCGACGATGAACTATTCTGACAGACCGGAGAGTTCTGGGAATTTAACCCTAAATCTTTCATGTGTTTCTCCACCTGCAACAAAACGTTCAATCGATAATTTAAAAGTAACACAATCAACTTCAGTTTACTTACCACTTTCCTTATATAACCGTATTCTTTACTGGTAGTGTTGCCTTGTATATTTTCCAATTGGTATGGTGGGCTTATTATAACCTAAAAGAAGTTCAAAAAAATTTAGTTAAAGTTGTTTCAACAATTTTTTTAATGATAAAATTTGTTGAATAGTTTTATAACGAAAAAAATCAAGGTAACCTGGAAATTTCTGCACAGCCATGATGAAACAATTGCCAGCCTTCAATTGTTCTCATCAAGCAGTGAGAAGTTTTTGCAAAATTTGTGGAAGTTTTTTTTATTGAAATACCTTGCAATTATTCCTTATTATTATGTGTGAAAAACAAACCACTACATTGGATTATATAAAACTATTCTACAAAAGTTGGAGATTTTGTAAAAGACCTACTAGAAGACCCGAACAGGTGGTGTGAGGATTCTTTATCAAGGTGACATTGTAATTTGCTAAATATACAATAAATTTATGAAAAATAAAGTCCTAAGACCCGCTGGTTTGATTTTCAGTAACAATTTTTTAGGTTAGTTGTACCAGAATACTTTCAAAATGTACGCTAGAACAAGTTTTCTTAACCGAAGTATGTAAATCATATTTTTTATGTTAACAGGGTCAAAAATAAACTATTTTTCACTTTGAACATTAGAACGATCGTTAAACTTTCAATTTTGCTATTGTTTATAACTGACATCAGAAATAACACAGCATTTAATATAACAGCTCTAGAGCAGGACTTCCATCTAACAAAGTTTAATTGTGTGTGATTGTATCTTTATTCCATTGACACGTTTTGGGTGATTAAAACATATCATACCTCATGATTCCAAATTACGATTTCGGAATTTCTCCACCTAACCTCATTTATCGTTTTGGCTATTGCTATAAACAAACTTTGGCCCTCGGAACTGACGTTTGCCGATATTGCCTGTAACATTCTCTTCTTTTCATCTACTTGATTTCTCACTCTAGTGTTTAGCTGAAAAATATCGTGATTTAAAAGTATTTTCCTGGCAGCTAAATTGGTACTTACTCTTTGAAGGTTAAGAGACTGTGGTGCTTCGGGGATAGTGGTCACTTCTTTCTTCACCTTGAGCTCACTAACCAACGATAAATTTATAAAATGGACATCGTTTAGCTTTGGATCTCCACTTGACGATAAACATTCTAATAGTCATTAAGGAAACTATTTAGGCTAAAATAAATTCTAATGTTGCTGAAAGTGTTAAATGTGATTTAACTGCTCGATAATAACTAATTATTATTACAATATTTACTGAAACTATTTAAAAAACAAGACACCATACATCGATCCCTAAAAAACTATTTTACTCGTTTAAATGTATAATTTATCCAATTAAAACTAATTATATGATTGCAGTAATCATGTTGCTGCTTAATTTACTGAAATTATATTCATTCGAAGCGTTTTGTGGCAAAAAAGTGTACAAAAATAAAGGTAAACCTTGGCTAACCAAGCAGTTTTGTTTTGCGAAATAAAAATTTCCGCCTTTGAAAAGGATACTCAAAATTAATATTTTCGTTTGTGGGTCGAAAGCCAGAACTTCACCTTCCACTTCTTTATTATAACATGTTCTACACCAAACAACACTACCTAAAGAAAAAAAATCTGAAACGGCAGCCATCTCGCAAAACAGATATGGCAACTCTTGTCATTCGGGGATATTTGGCGTTCAGAAACGTCAGATTCCATTGGCAATCCTGAAAACCAAGGCGAGAAGTGAAAAGGTGGGCTCGCTTGTGAAATGCAAAATATAAGGTATACAGGTGAACTAATTCTGAAAAATGAAAATGACGATGCACGCCAAGAATATTTTAATTATCATATTTGTTATGGTTTCATTCATTACAATGTTTTGTCGATTTGAATTGTTGATAAATTATCAATGGGTATGAAATATTCGTCAAGTAAAGAGACACTACAACAAAAAATACTAATAATAGAAGATATTTTGTTCATGGAATACGTCCTTGTGGAACTCTATATATTTTCCTCTGGTGGTATTTAATACTTCAATAAGAATATTTTCGATGACGATGGTGGTGTATTATTTTATCTAGTCAAGGTAAAAGAACTTAACGACGATTGTACTACCCAAGCCAAGATAGTTACGACTGTTACTGCTACGGTTACGACTACAAACCGGCCATAAACAATTATTTGACTGCCTCGTAAACTCGAGAAGAACCAATAAATCTTGTTTTAATCACGAGCGTTGCGAAGTGTACCACTTATTCTATTTCTGTAATTCGTAAATATGAGTCCGCCCGCTTTTTATGAACATTATCGAAAATAGAACCAGTCTCGTTTAGATGCCGAGAATATCGCGGTGCAGCAGATCTCCGCTAAAAGGAAAATCGAACAGTAAATATGAACTTGACATAAAATCTCGTAAATAAGTCACAGGGAGTGTTGAGTTAGACGTAACATTTAAAGAAAACAAATAATGAAAGTGGCGCGAATGTAAGCCAGAGTCGTATATTTTTCTAAGTAGTGGTAATAAAATTACGTGAAGTGCACTCATCTGATGGAGTAGGACAATATAAATGAATGGCTACAAGTATTAAAAAAATTGCAAATTTAAGGATTTAATTTCACGTAAAATGTCGCGCTACAGATCTGACCCAGAAATGTTGGAATATGAAGCTCCAAGTTTCTGCTCTAAATTCCTGCACTATACGTGGAAAACCATCTCTTGTCTTTTTTCCCATATCACTCTAGTGGCTATGGTGGTATCATATTGTGTTTTGGGAGCCTACACATTTGCTTCCCTAGAAGTCGACAATGAATTACAGGTGAAGTAATCCGCAGAACATGAAATTAAAATCTCTGTAATTTCGTTATATTCGTTTTATATCATCAAGATCAGATCTTTATTCAAAATGATGTCACTACAATTTTTTGCAACATTACCAAACAGTTCAAACGTGTTCAATATGTGTATATGTTCGCGTGACTCTCATTAGGTATTTATTTATTTTTTGTAGGTCAAGAAGAGCATACACCTTCTCAGAGAAGAAGTTATACAGCAGCTGTGGAATTACACCACAATATTGACTGTGTTCAAAAATGATACTTACATTATTGAAGCATCTAAACACCTCAAATCCTTCGAAGACGCCCTCCTCAAGGCCATTACTAAGGACGGGTGGGACGGCGAAGAAAACGATACTATGATCCAGTGGTCCTTCACGGGGTCCTTGTTCTATTCCATCATCGTTATTACTACCATCGGTAAGTGGCTATCTCTTTTTATACGTTTCCGCTTAGGGGAAGGGAAATAACTTGTCGACATAACCTCAATTTAGTGACGTTTCATCATGTTTCGCAGTCTGTTTGGGGTTTTTACAAGCGTGTATTAATTCCCGTAAAAACAATTGAATACTGATTAAGTAGCATTTTAACCGCGAGGATAGATACAAGCTGTATAACAAACTTTGACAAATTGTAGCTGGGTTAATTTCACACATTTTTTCTTATATGAACATAGGTCCGATTCTTTTTGTTTTTGAAATTTCAAGCATTTCAAAAATATAATTTCATATTTCAATCAAAGTAGCCTGATGAATAAAAATGTTGGTTGCCATAACAATAATTACTATTTGCGTTTAAAGTTTAAATGTTATAGCCCAGTCATTATAGACATGAAAGAGCCTGTTTCGGGAAAAAATACTATTAGAAGTTTCTCTGCGGAATATTGTTCGGAAATCTGTTATAAATAAAATATTAAAAAATCAACTCGAGGCTAGTTGGGAAACTTTGTTTTAATAGTGGTCAAAGTTATGGAAAAGTGGTTTTTTGACTCACGTAAAAAAACTATTATTCATAGCGAAAAAAAGTTTATACAAAAAAGGTAGGTATTAAATAAGCCTATAAAATGAGAAAAGTCCGATTAAATTCCGATAATTTGTTTATGCACAAGAGCTCAAAAATGGTCGAAAATTGCCGTTTTTTTCAATTGCTAATAATTAATGCAATTTTCATCGCAGACACTTGTAATTCAGGATTTTTGAGGCTTTTTACACCCTTAATAAGTGGTAAAAATTTCAGCTCGAAAGCTTCATTGGTTTGGCGTTGGCGGAATTTGTTATCTAAGAAGATGCTATTTTCAATTCATTTTTCCCAAGCTCACAGGCGTTGTAGGGTTTCGATCATTAGTTGTTTTTGTACCTAAATAGTTGTATTGACATATGCATTTACTGATAATTTAATTTTTCAAATTTAATTTGTTTAAAAATGACTGAAAAAATGTTAATATTTATTAAATTGTTAAGATAGGTAATTATTATAAAATAAAATAGTAACCTCTTTACTTTAGTTTTCTTCGAATTTAAAAAAAAATCGTTGTTGTAAGTTGATTAGAAGCTGAGATAATTTTTTTTATTTATTTAATCGCAGTGACCTTAATTATTAATATTAAGAGCCGAAATTTGGAGAGAGTATACATTAAGAGCTATATTTTCATGTCCTACATTAACATTAAGGTGAATTCAACTATTTAATTTCGAAAAAGAAGATAGCGGCGATGCGTTCTATTACTTGGTCTAGCGAACGAGTGGGGAAGGCGAGGCTTAGCATGCGCGCTTAACGATGTAATAAATATTAACATTTTTTCAGTCATTTTTAAACAAATTAAATTTGAAAAATTAAATTATCAGTAAATGCATATGTCAATACAACTATTTAGGTACAAAAACAACTAATGATCGAAACCCTACAACGCCTGTGAGCTTGGGAAAAATGAATTGAAAATAGCATCTTCTTAGATAACAAATTCCGCCAACGCCAAGCTAATGAAGTTTTTGGGCTGAAATTTTTACCACTTATTAAGGGTGCAAAAAGCTTCAAAAATCCTGAATTACAAGTGTCTGCGATGAAAATTGCATTAATTATTAGCAATTGAAAAAAGCGGACAATTTCGACCATTTTTGAGCTCTTGCGCATAAACAAATTATCGGAATTTAATCGGACTTGTCTTATTTTACAGATTTATTTAATACCTACCTTTTTTGTATAAACCTTTTTTTCTCTATGAATAACAGTTTTTTTACGCCAGTCGAAAAACCACTTTTCCATAATTTTGACCATTGTTTTAACAAAGTTTCCCAACTAGTCTCGAGTTGATTTTTTGATATTTTGTTTATAACACGTTTCTGAACAATATTCCGCAGATAAACTTCTAATAGTATTTTTTTCCCGAAAAAAGCTATAATGACTGGCTTATTAGTTAACATTTATTAACCAAATTAAGAAATCTTTAAACTACAAAAATTATACAAAATATCCACCCAAAAAATTTTGGATTTGAAATTTTTTTTTCAGTTGAGCCATTGCATGGACCAGATGTCTTGTTTTTTCAGCCTCATTTTTTTTTTAATTTCGATACGACTATTTTTCATCGAAATATCGGACTTTTAATGGAAAAGGATGTCTTCAGTCATCGATATCTCAGCAACAAATGGTCGTACAGAGAACTGAGGGGCAGTTTCGAAAACTCGAATACCTATAACATTCTGCCGCAATTTTTCGGGAATTTTTTTTCATTTTAATCATGATTATGAAGTGTTTAACCTCAAAAAAACATGACCCTTTAATTTTTTTCAAAGGTTTGACTGTTTGAACCAAAGAAACGGTTTGCTAGATCGAAATGAAACTTCACAGGGTTTTTCTGGGTATATCGAACTGTAAAAGTCGTGCTTAATATTAGTCATTTTGTGAATATTTCTAATTTACCCGTCAATTTTCTAAAAAACCATAAATTACCCTTTTTTCCTGTTTTTTAAAATTCGTGTAAAAGATGAAAAACAAATTTTTCCGAAAAGTTGCTGCAGCATGTTATAGGAAATGTATTCAAGATTTCGAAACTGCCTCTCAATTCTCTGTACGACTATTTGTCGCTAAGATATCGAAGATTGAAGACAAAAGGATCCTTTTCCATTGAAAGTTCGATATTTCGATGAAAAATGGTCGTATCAAAATTAAAAAAAAAAGGAAATTGAAGCTGAATAAACAAGCTATCTGGTCCATGCAATGGCTTAGCTGAAAGAAAAAATTTTTCAAGTTCGTGGTCTCAGAAAAGAAAACAAAAGGAAAATTGTAAAATACTTGCATGATAACCGTAGCTCCTAAAAAATTTCGATAGAAAAATCTGAAAACTAGAATCTTAGAGCTTCAAATAAATAGTCTCAAAAATCACGGAAAAATTTCGGAAATTCTTTTGATCCTTTAATTTTTTGGATTAGTTTATAACAAAAAAAAAGTTTGAACTTCACCTAGCTGTCAAAGTTTGCCATAGAGCTTGTAGAACACCCTGTATAAAGTACATTAAGTTTTTTATTACTTATTCCTATAAAACTGTTTGTAATTTTAACTTTCATTTGAATTAATATGAATTTTGTTCGTTCAAAGTTAATATTTCCAGAAATTCCTATTCTAGAAACAAAACATTTTTATGTAATATTTGTTAAATGTTCTCATTATTTCCAAAATTAAGTTAAAATCGTCGCCTTGTTGAACCTTCAGGTAGGGCCCTGGCATATTATGGCATCACATGCAAATGCACTATTTGTTGTCGTGATTGATTTCGTAAATATTATTTGAATGTCACGATGATAATTAAACTTCTCGACCTTCGCGATATTCCCGAAACAGCTCTTCATCCTGTTCCGTAGAAAAACGTTCCTCTATTTGGCGAACCGCATCGACATTCATTCGAGTTATCTATCATCGTGATTGATTTTCCATTGAAAAGAGCTTATGCAAATTGACTTTATTTCGAATACAAACAAATACGCATAGGTCTCGGTTACGGCCAAGTAATATCGTTATTCAGATATTATTTTGTTAGGGGAACGGTTTGGCCCGCTCCCAGACGGGCCAACGGAACGGAGGTGATATTGCGTTTTAACGGAAAGTACAAAATGTTACGGTTAGTGATAGGTTTCATAGTGTCGCTATTAGTACAGAACAATTCGATTTTTAAAACAAAATAGAAGTCATAGGTCTCGGTTACTACCTACCATACATAAGAGAACTTCTATAGACTGGAATCTCAAGGAGTGGGGGAATGCGTACATAATCAAACACATTTTTACAAGTCGTATCCCAAAATAATAGGTAGTGATTTCATCTTCAATCCGGTTCACCATTTTTAGCAGTCAACACAAAGAGAAATATGAGCTGTGTGCTGCATTCTACCAGAGCAGTTGATATTGCACAGTTTTAGGATATTCTTCTGCTGCAGCAAATTCTACACTTTCATTATTGTTTGGTGCTTGACATCAATTGGGTTTCGTTTAGCGTGCACGAGATATTCTTCTGCTGCAGCAAAATCTAGACTTTTATTGGTCTTTGGCGTGTGACGTCAATTGAGTTGCGTTTAATCGGTTCCGGGCAATTCTGTGGGCACAGGCATATAGCCGTACGCGCGGGAGAAGTCCGAGGGTATCTTTCCGTTAATTTAATTTTGATTGTAATTAATTTAGTAAAGATTTTGGGTTTGTATTCTTAAAATGGAGAGTAGGCTCTACAGTTCACTACTCTGTAACACCTAATACGGGAGAACAACTTTGGGATAGAATAAAAGATGCCGTACGCAAGTTAGACGAACGTATAATTCGTTTCCTATTCCCCATTTATTATAAATTAGTAAATTTTCTATTACTGCCACCTTTCAGTTTATTGTTATTAATAATTATGTTATTTATTATGTTTATTATGGATACGTAGTTACTCCCAAAAAATATGGGGTATGTGTTAATAAATATTTGCTGTAATATCTTCATAATCGAGCATAATTTCGACTTTTGATAGGTATACATTTTTTGAGTAAAATAAAAAAAAACCTATTTCTGATAGTTGCATGTACAAATTTAAACGTACAAAAAAGTTACACAAGAATATTTACAAAGGGTTGTAGTAAAATGAACGCCCTGTATGACTTATCCTAAAAGGAACATAATTACTGCATACTTCATGAAGAGAAACTAAGCAACAGGAAATTTTGCTCAAATCGGTTAACTGGGTTCTGAGTTAAGAAGAAAACAAGAAATAATAAAAGAAACTTTGACACCCTGTAACTTTTTTGCGACATTTTTCGTTTAAGGAAGTTTGTTTAAATCGACACTATTTGGGTTCTAGATTATATCCTTGACGTATGTAATACCCGTTGGGTGACACCCTGTATAATTTTAGCTAAGGCTTATCTGTCCACTGATACCGTAGGAGCCATTAAAATATAAAGTATAAAAACGGAGTGCAACAAAGGCCGGCTATCCCTAAATTATCTCCATATTGTAATTTTATTTAAATTCACTTCAAAACACGGCTACTTATCAGAACTGATCGTGTGCTAAATTTGAAAAAATGTAACTTCAGTTGCCTAGGAGAAATTTGTATTTACATTTTTTTTATTTCAAGTTTAAAGTTCAGCAACTCGTTAGGGGTTCATTTCTGCAGTATTTAATACTTAATCCAATGAATGATTTCACCAATGAGTGGTTTCACCAATTTAACTTTTAAGAATATTGGTTTATTTAACTTTTAATATTCGTTTTAACTTTTAAGAATATTCGTTTATTTAACTTTTAAGAATATTCTTTAACTTTTAAAAGTATTCGCTCATTTAGCTTTTAAAAATATTCTTTATTTAACTTTTAAGAATATTCAATTTAACTTTTAAGAATATTCGTTTTAGCTTTTAAGAATATTCCTTTTAACTTTTAAGAATATTCAATTTAACTTTTAAGAATATTCGTTTTAGCTTTTAAGAATATTCCTTTTAACTTTTAAGAAATTTCGTTTAACTTTTAATAGTATTCGTTTATTTAGCTTTTAAAAATATTGGTAGTAATATGGACGCATCAACTGATTGTCAGCAAAAAAAGTGACTACATTTTTGGTCACCTGGTTTAGAACTGTGAAGTGTGGAAAAGTCCATAATAGCGCCTGCAATAAATTAAAAAAATGATTATCACACCTTGAAAAGCAATATATCCATATCCTTTACAGACTATTAAAATGTCCACTCTGTATGATGGCGTAGTCGTCGCCTCATCAAAAGACAGACGGAATTGCGACGAAAGCTAAATAAGTGTTAATCCTGTGTTTAATTCAGACACTATTAACCGACTTATTCGGCGTCGCGGGCTGGTATTTCGCGCAAATTACGGCAATTATTTAATTCGAACTCCTCGAAAATGCCGGAAATTGTCGCAACACAGGCTTCTGGGTTGTATCCGTACAAAGAGATCCGGGTGCCGCCTAACATTGTTACATAATTAGGTATTTGGTAACTTTTGCTCGTGAAATTGTCGTTCAAAGGGCAAAGGTTCACGTCGGTTGATGTCATCACGTTTATTTAACGTCTATTTCAGGTCAGCGTTGGTCACCAAAGTCAGGTTGTAGATGTTTATTTTTCCTTGGGGAATCGTTCCTGAAAGAGGGATTTAGGTAAAATAGTCACGTCTTTTTTGGTTTAAATTGGTCATTGACTACTGCAGTTTTAACAATGCTGGTGGAATTATCTCTTTATCGTCTTTTTATGTCAAAATTGTGTGCGTACAAAGAGATCTAAGTGCCGCTTAACGTTGTTACATAATTAGGAATCTGACAACTTTTACTCATGAAAACGCTCCTCAAAAAGTGAAGACCCATATCAAGTATGTCATGTCTATTTAACGGCTATTTTAGGTCAATATTGGTCTATTTTAGGTCAGCATTGGTCTACTTTAGGTTAACGAGGTTATATTGCGGATAGTTGATTACTTTTTTTTGAGGAACAGTCCCTGCAAGGGTCAGTACAGAAGTCAGGTGAACTGAAGACGTCTATTTGATGTCAATTTTAGGTCGAAATTGGTCTTTTTTAGGTCAAATTTGGTCATCCATTGTATGCAGTCTTAAGTGCTAACGGAATCGTCTCTGAAAACCTACACAGGAGCTCGGGACAAAATAGTCACGTCTATTTCAAGTCTTTTTTATGTCGAAATTGCTTATCGACTACTGTAGTTTTAACATTACTAGTGGAAGTGACTTTGAAAATGTAAAGGGGGTTCAGAGAACACGATCCTCTCGATTCGACGTCTCTTTTAGGTCGAAATTGTTTCGTATATGGGTGTTGCTTAATATTGTTACATAATTAGGTATTTGGTGACCTGTACTGGAGATATCGTCCATCAGAAAACAAATACACACATCACATAATATTGTAATTTTTATTTAACGCATGTTTTGGGTCATCATTTTATTATCATTATCATCATTTAGGTCAAAGTCCGGTAAAGTGACGACGTCGATTTTAAGTTGAAAATGGTCATGGACGTTATAATACAGGAGTTTTCTTTTTAAGTAGTGATTTAGTTGATAATGAAAACTCTCTGAACATAAGCCTTGAGGAAAAATAGCCATGTCCATTTCACGTCTATATGATGTCTTTTTTTAGGTCGAAATTGGTCGTCTGCCTATATTATATTCCTAAAGTAAGGTGCTTTCGTATATGTAACGTTTAAATATAGACGGTGGTAAAACTTTTTTGTTATCCAAGCATTAAATAATTATTAGTGAATTAAAACCCGGTTTTGCAGGCTTCCGAGTGCCTCTCATCAATAGGTATCGATTAAGCTGTCCCAGCAACGGTCCAGGTTTCAAAATTGCAGTTATTTGGACCTTGTGTTCGTAATGCCACCAACAAAACGTCCCAATCACATTGAGCGCAATGTTTGTATGTGGCGAATTGAGGAATTAAACATACAGAGTAGAACAAATAATTTATTGATATACATACATTATAAATAAATTAACGATAATAATATAGTTCTTAGAAAATAACATAATTGAATGTTTACTTTGTTATAAATATATTCAGCTAATTTAAGTAAATTCAAATATATTTAAAAAAAACTTATTTTTTGATACAAAAAATCTAGTCATAATAAAGATATTCAACTTTATATACAACATTCCTAACTGATTGCGGGAGAAAACTGCTCTACGGACTACAGGGCCCGACCAGCAATATCGAGTAAACAGTTAATAATTAATAAATATCTAGAATAAGAATTAAAAGTAATATATCTAAAAATTATTAATTAAAAAAAGAGAATATACCTAAATCATTAAACAATGTGATCTTTTCAAAGAAATATCTTTAGTTTTGTTGTTCTAACCTTTGACAAAGACCGACACGTAAATATAGCCAGGCCAGATAGATTTTAACTATTCCTGCAGTTTGAGTTGCAAATTGCCTCCTTGTAAATGGAGCTGATACATATAAATAGAAAAAAAATTATATATAAAACCCAAAATTAAAAAAAATGAAATTTTGAAACGACAATGCCAACAGAGTTGAAAATATGTCTACATAAATGTAAATAGTTTTTTTACTTGACCAGTATTTGTCGTTTTTACTAAATTCCTTTTTTTGAAGCTATTTTTTAAGTGAACAAAGAGGCCAGTTGAAAAAATAATTCTCAAAATGCAGAAATAATGGAGATCGATGTATCGTGCTTACATTTTCATGTTGGTGTTTGTCGAAAGTAATGTTACAAGAAGGAACAAAGATATTTCTTTGAAAGATTACGTTATTAAATGATTTCAGTATGTCATCTAAGTTTTTTAATTCATTTTTAATTTTACATAATTAATACTAGCTGTTTATCTGATATTGCCAGCAGAATACAATGCTGGTAGAGGCTGTAGCTCGCAGAGTAGTTGCTTCTTGTAATATCTCCTGTTAAGAATATGACTATAACTAAACTAAATTTTTGGTATCAAAAACATGACTTCATTTGATAAATTTTTATAGGGACATTTTTTGAATTACCTAAATATCTCCAAAACAAAGTAAAAGTTCGACATTTAATGATAAAATATACAAAAAAAAATAACTAAATTTGGTTTAGTTGTACAGTCTTTCTAATGCAATTAAAGTGATTGTTTTAAAGAGTTAAATTAAAATGCTATGGTAACGAATTACAGGAAAACCTAGGAAGAATATCTTGTGAAAATGAAAAATATAACATATACTAAACACGTTACATTTAATATAAACGTATAAGAAAACAGAAACTAAAAATATGGTTATTTGTACAGATAAAAGTTGGTAACTAAATTTTCTTTGTCTAAATTGTGCATTAAATCTAAGGATATCAAAGGACAGTTCAGTTATCCTTCTTAGCTGACCTGTATGGCCTGTCCACTGGTCCTCCAGGTCCTACAAGGATGCCGTTTTGCGCGGAATAAGTATTTCCTAAAAGATAAAACGAAAATAATACATTTTATCTGCTGGCATATCATAATATATACATTATGATGCTGTATGTTAGTTCCGTAAGGCTCTTCCTATAGTACCAGTAGTATAATGGAAAAAGTGCATATTAACTCTCGATATTTTATTGAAACTAGATTATTTACTACCAACATTGAAAACGCAAATAACGAAAAAGCGTATTTGTCGTGAACTCATGTTTTTTTTTATTATTAAAAGCGAGTAGTGTTGTTTAGGTCACAAGGCAAATAACAAATGTCCTTAATTTTTTGCCCTGAAAATAAATGTTGCCAATCCTCATGTTGCAACTGTTTATTAACAATAATTTGTGTAACTTTTGAAAATATTGTATGACTATACTTCAGAGCATAAAGAAATTTTTAAGAAATACAACGAGACAAGAAAGGTTAACTGATTTATCTAAGCTCAGTATGGAAAAATCGATAAAACAGATGAACAACTTCAACCAGGAAGTTATTGACAGTTCAAATGGATGGATTTGTTATATAAATCATGTGAGCTGTGTTAATTGTTTAAAGTGACCTCATTATTTCTAGATTCACGAACCGCCACTGGTTGGTATCGTAATGATCTTTATTATTAGGCTTAGTGCACGTGCAGAGTCTAACAGAGCCGGCGCGCGGGTCGGTGGCCTTCACAGCTGTCTCGCGTTTTGAATTGTTCAGTTATTTATGGAACCTTGTAGTAGTTGGTGTCGCGTCGATACCTTTCTTCTTTACGTCTGCTGTAAATTGTATTCGCTGTGTGTATTTAAATAACTATTTATAAGTAGTAACATAATTTACATTAACAACTATTAGTTGGAGAGAAAAGTGAAGTAAAATGCGAAAAGAGAAAAGAAATAGACGGGAATTATTTCAAATGTGGTTTGATAGTGTGATATGAAGTGATAAACGTCGTCGTTTCACTAAAGAAAACTGAAAGAAGCAGGTAGTAATATGTTTTAACTCCTTCCAATATTCCACGGAAGCCTTGTCTTAACACTAAGGTTTATCGGGTATTTTATCCTCTACTCTAATCTGAGTACGGTCCTGTTAAACTCCGCGCCCCACTAAGCCAACTTATTATATTCTTTATAAAAACAAATATTTAACTATTCCAAGCGAAATCTCTACCTGATCCGTAAGAAGGCCTCACTCCGAATCCCGCTGCACCAGGTCTGACGTAATTGCCGCCAGGTCTGAGGTAGTTGCCGGGTCTGGGGGGCCTTGTATTGACGTTGACGCCGGGAACGGGGTCTATGGGTCCCCCAGGTCCGACCAGGATCCCGTTCTCTATCGAGTGAACCGGGCGAGATGGCAGGGGTTCCCCTATCTGGTTGATCTTGTCCGTGGAGAAGCAGCAGTATTGCTTGCCAGCGTCACAGTGGCCCTGGAAAGACAAAGAAAAAACAGGGTCAGCATATATGTCATTGTCTCTGATAAAATGGAGGATATTAGTTTTTTTATTTTGTTAACTCCGGAAAAAAGCGAAGCAACCAAATATATATAATATTGAGAATCCTATTATTTTCGCCCAAAGAATTCTTCATTAAATGTTTGGCTTACTAATTTATGACACCCTGTATAAAGCGTGCCGAATGATGCAAATTTTACTACTAAACAAATAAAATCGATTTTTTCGTTTCAAGTGTTATGTGCGTAGGTGAAAGTTAAAAAAAAAACAGGAAGTTGAAGTCTAATAGGAATTGCAGGTATAGGTATTAGCTAACGTTACGGGCAGCTAAGCGTTACGATTATTACGGATTTATTTAAAAAAATTGGAAAAATGCTTATATAAACATTTTGCGAATTATGATCAAATTTACTTCATATACCACAGAATATAAGGAAGCGTGTACTCCTTTTTTTTAACCTAAATTACAAATTTTACACAATTTTGCGAAAGATATACACTGAGAAAAGTAGTATGTTTATGGTTATAGTTCAATACTTATTTAACTTAACTTAACTTTAACTTAATCCTCATGCAATTTTTTGGTGACTTTAACTGTGTCTTATAGTTTTTTTTCATTCTGCGACTCTCATTAAGGTTATTTTAAACTAGAATGTTCAACTTAGTTGTTGCTGACATTTGTATTGTCAATTTAAAACTTACAAAATTACTGGAAATTGTGGTTTAAAGTAAATTTCTACAATTAATTTTGTAACATTTTGAATTAAAAAAATGAGGAAAACGAATACAATCCTCACCTAAGTTTAGTCTACGATAAAATACAATTTATAGTCTGTTTGGAAATGAAAGAGAGTAATAAAACCTCGAGATAAGAACCGGCCATGGGCGTGGTAATATTTCGTTTCAGGTAATTATCGGGTAACACTAATGCTAACAGGTAATGGGTGTACATTTTATTGGATACATCATAGGGCAGGAGCCAGTGTATTGTGACATATCAATCTAGTCTTAGAGCTGAATATACGAAGACGTGCTAGTGCAGTAGAGTAAAGTTCGACTTGTGTTTAGTAACTATTGTGCCAGTGGATATAATATTGTTTGGGTAAAATGTCGAGCTTATCAGATTACGTACCTGCTAAACTCGTGAAAAGATGTGCGCCGTTTCAGAATGAGAAGATTATTATATTAAATGTATTTATTGCATTGAAACTCCAAAATCCTACCAACAGTGTTGACGACATCGTGGAAAAGTGGGAACTCGATAACTTAATTGACGTTACTGTGGAACCTATCATTATCAATCTAGGAGACGAAGATAATTCATCAGAACATTCAGAGGATGAATTGTACATTTATACAACACTACATTTACTCACCATAATTTGAATTTTCAAAATACATATATTTTTGTGTGGAATAAAAGTCTATTCATTAAATTTAAATAAATATTTTGATAATAATATTGAATAATTTTATTTGAATTACTAAAAACCCTCTTAACCCGGTTATGATGCTTAAAGTAGCCTCATGTTTTGAAATGCTGTTTTTATATTGTTTACTTATAAGAGAAATGGACCGAGAAATTGAAGCGGCATAGACAAAGACGGATTGTCGGGGATTAAATTTTAGCTACCTGCTACAATTTAGTACAACCCGGTCACACAAAGTTTTTTTAAAAGTACACCTCATCTATACCGATAATACATAATATAAAAATATTGAACATAAGCACCAGTACTACATTTATTTACGATTTGCATACATAATAAGCTTTTATTACTCTCTTTCATTTCTAAACAGATTATAATTGCATTCAAATAGTCTATCAGTTCTTTTGAAGAAAAAAAATGTCTATATCAGTTTGTTCTTTGTCGCTTTTTGTTAGTCGTTACCTTGTTCGCAGACATAAAGTTAAACACTAATAAATATTTGTCTTTGGACCCAACCTTTTGTGGGAATAGCGCTCTTAAACTTACGTATGAGATCCCAGGACTCGGGCAGTTGAACTTTTCTGTGCACTTGCACTTATCGAAGTTCTTAAAAGGTCCTTGCTGCACCCAAGAGGGCACAGGTCCGGTCAGTATGCCGGCCCCTCCGGGTCCTTCTTCTGGGTAGTAATTTTGCTGCTGTCCGTATCCACCGTCGAAGTTGCCACCAACGAACAGCCCCCCAGGCCTAAAAAGTTAATATTGCTAAATTAGTAACTATTTCTGTATTTGGCAGGGTATGTGGTCTACTAAACGTTTAAGAGAAACCAAACAAATATGACTCTGAAATTTTGTTTACGGGGGTCATCAGATATGTTTCAATGAAAATAATGCCATCAACGCAGTCAGTGGCTGTCAACATCTTTATTTAATTAAAACACCCTATATATTATTGTATTATCGAGAAGGTAAATTTAAAATAGGTCAAAAAAGTTATAACTTCCCTGTACATAAATCTAACCGTTTTCGAGATAATCGACATTTTACAAATATTTTGACAGATGCAAGCGTTTCGAAAATTCCTTACATTTTTTTTCATTCTTGAAATTTTCACTTTTTGGAACACAAACAGATTATACGATGCACTACATTCCACTATCAAAATCACCGGAAAAAAATTATATCAAGTGAACCATTTTTTACGTTACATTTCGAAACTTGAAACCGACACAACTTTTTAAATTCAAATGGAACACTGTATTTTTTGCACCTTATTATAGAATATCAAATTCTCTTTTTACCGATATAGACATTGTAGGGGTTACAGTTTCGATTTTCTCAGATATTTGCGGTTTTCTTACATTCTCAAGAATGTTACGTTAAAGATGTTATCGGAAATGCCTTGAAGACAAATATTGGAATTGTCATTCATTATTCTACAAGTATCAAGTATTTGCTCGACAACAAAACATAAGATATTTTGAATTTATTTTATATCCATGGTGTACATTCACAATGAATCAAAATTATTAGCTGCATTTCTATGATTTTGTACATATTTTGCAACCTTTATACAGGGTGTTTCTAAAATAGGATTCCAAACTTCTGCTGCGTTTGTCATTCATTAAAATAAGCCAAAAAGTTCCTATTAACATGTGCCCTAAAACGCACCCTTAGGAAGTTATATGCCATTAAAAGGGCTCAAACAAAACTGTTTTTTTTGTTATTGACATAACGGTCGCAAATAAATAGAAAAAAATTGATGGGTCTTACATAACTTTTTACGTTAAATAACACGGGCTACTCCGTTTTCGATATGCAAATCATATGCGTCCCATTTAGGTTGGTGAAGGGGGTTTTCGGCCCGTAATTTTTTTTATTCAATTTTTTTACAATTTTCTCTACAGATTTATAAAATCTTAACAATTTTACGTAAAAATTATTATCTTTGTCCAAATCGATACTTCCAATGGTTTTCGAGTAAATTGAGTTTGAAAATTACTTTGCTCTTTAAGTTATTAAGCCAAAAATTACAAAAATCTGTTTACTATGGCAAATAAAAGACTGACGTTGCCACAACGCTTAACAATTTAAGTTATTGATAAACTGTCAATTGAGCTTTGCAGTATTTAGTAAAAGTGGTGAATGGAAAATTTAAGTATACAACATTATTGCAACTCATAAAATGGAGTCATATTCAAACACAGAAATGGCAGATATGCACTTTATGTACGGCCGTGCGGCTGGATATGCTTCAGAAGCGAGGCGTCTGTATGCGGCAGCATACCCGAATAGAAGACTTCCTTCTCGACAGGTATTTCAGAGGATCCATGAACGTTTAAGAGAAAATGGTTCGTTCCAACCAAGAGTAAATGATCGTGGCAGAGACAGATTTGTTGGTGATGGAAGAAAATGTATTAAGAGCTGTGTAGGACAATCCAAGGGTTAGTGTAAGAAGTGTCTCACATATGCATAACATAAGTTTTTCCGTAGTTTGGCGAATTCTTTGCGAACAACTACTTCATCCTTTTCATATCCAGCGTGTTCAAGCTTTAAATCCGAATGACTACGAACCACGTCGGCAGTTCTCCCAATGGTTTTTGCGAAAATCGAGGCGGATTCCGAATTTTGCATCTCTTATTTTGTTTACGGATGAGGNAATTTCAGAGTCATATGTTTGGTTTGTCTGAAACGTTTAATAGGCCACTTACCATGAAGAATCCTGTAGGCAGATAATCTTATAATTAAAATGAATTTATTACGAAAGACGTAAAAGAACTACGTAAAAACTTTTTCAGACTTGTTTAAGTTAAGTCATGGCTGACATGACGTGTGACCGGAAACGAAACGATCAAAGAAATAAATAAGCACTTTTCTTGCTTAAAACATTAATGACAGCATTGTGGGGGGAAGCTAATACAGCAACTCGGGTAAATATGTCAAGTCGTTATCAAGGCGTCGCGTCAAAGAAATTCCTGATATATTTGTTCAGTAATAAACCGACGTTTATATTTCGGCTTCGGTATTAAGTTACATTAAAAGCTTTAACCGCTCGCAATGGGGCTGTGGAAAAACAGGGGGTGGCCCTTGAAAGGCTCTCAAGAAAAATCAGTCTGTATCAGGAAACTTTCACCCCTTTCACGCAAAAAAAAACACTCCTCTTCGTTATTACAACGGCGTTTTTTCTGTTTGCTTTTCATTCAGCTTTCAATGCATCTAAATTGGTTTTTATTAGAGGTTTAGACAAGTGATACACCGAGAAAAATGGTACGTTTGTCATTTTAATACTTCTACACGGAAAGATGTATTTGTTTCTAGTTTTCTATTCCTTGTATGATTTTTCAATCCGTTCCCTATTTTATACTATAACTTTATGATGTGACCGTCAATTGTTTCGTAATTTATACTATAAAACTATAAAATAATAGAGAGCTCATACCATTGAGATACTAGCTGTTTGTTAGATATTGCTCGTATAATTCAATGCTTGTCAGGGCATATAGTTCGTGGAGTAGTTGTCTGCTGCAATATCTTGATTTGATTAAAAAGATACAAATTTTTAAAAAGGATGTTCATTCTATTAATATTTTACTAAGTGATAAAGTGATATTAGAAATATAAACTTTTAATACTAATTAGAAACGAAATAATATTTTCAGTTCTGAGGACGAAAACAGATTGATTTTCGAAACCTCTTACAACTTATTCAGGTGTGTAGTATACCTACACTACTGGAAAACATTTTTTAAGGAACAAAAAATGTTCATGATTTTTCAGTGATTTTCAATTTGAGCTACTGTTATCGAGTAATCAAAAGAAATATATCGAGAAAAATAATTCCAATTTTTTTTTTAGAACAGCCCATGAATTCTGGAAATTTTTAAGAAAAAAATTCATAAAATTAAATTTTTTTTTTTAATTTTTTGATTTTTCTCTTGGAAAAGTTGCTGTACGATTCGGCGTTTGCATACCATAATTATATTNAGAACATTGAAATGTTTTTTATCTTTTTTCATAGTTACATTAATAAAATGCATTGTTTCACGTTTGTTGCATATTTTAAATAATAAGGGAATATATTTACAAAAAATAATACCTAATTCATGCTGATATTAGTAATTGCAAGTACAATAAAGAGCAAATAATGTTCCTTTCATTAAGAAAACAATGAAACTAAAATTTTAAATTATAATATTCGTTTCTCCTTTCAACTTCATTCCAAATGTTATAAAATTATCTGATAATGCATGTATTATTTACCTACTTGAAATTATTTATGTTTACTATTCTTTAAAAACTCTACAATGCCTATGTCCATGAAAAGAGAATTTGATTTCTAGAATATGGTACAAAAAATACAGGGTATTCCATTTGAATTTAAAAAGTTTTGTCGGTTTTAAGGTTTTCAAATGTAATGAAAAAAATGGGATACATACTTAGTATAATTTTCTTAAGATAATTTTGACAGTTGAAGGTAGTGTATCTGTCCTTTGTGAGTTCCTAAAAGCTTGCATCTGTCATTTTTTTTATAAAATTATCTCCATTTAAAATAACGATGTGGACGGGTACTTCTGGTATAACATTAATGGCATTATTTTCATTGAAGAGAGAATATTATCTGATGACCCCCGTAAATAAAATTTCAGAGTCATATGTTTGGTTTGTCTGAAACGTTTAATAGGCCACTTACCATGAAGAATCCTGTAGGCAGATAATCTTATAATTAAAATGAATTTATTACGAAAGACGTAAAAGAACTACGTAAAAACTTTTTCAGACTTGTTTAAGATAAGTCATGGCTAACATGACGTGCGACCGGAAACGAAACGATCAAAGAAATAAATAAGCACTTTTCTTGCTTAAAACATTAATGACAGCATTGTGGGGGAAGCTAATACAGCAACTCGGGTAAATATGTCAAGTCGTTATCAAGGCGTCGCGTCAAAGAAATTCCTGATATATTTGTTCAGTAATAAACCGACGTTTATATTTCGGCTTCGGTATTAAGTTACATTAAAAGCTTTAACCGCTCGCAATGGGGCTGTGGAAAAACAGGGGGTGGCCCTTGAAAGGCTCTCAAGAAAAATCAGTCTGTATCAGGAAACTTTCACCCCTTTCACGCAAAAAAAAACACTCCTCTTCGTTATTACAACGGCGTTTTTTCTGTTTGCTTTTCATTCAGCTTTCAATGCATCTAAATTGGTTTTTATTAGAGGTTTAGACAAGTGATACACCGAGAAAAATGGTACGTTTGTCATTTTAATACTTCTACACGGAAAGATGTATTTGTTTCTAGTTTTCTATTCCTTGTATGATTTTTCAATCCGTTCCCTATTTTATACTATAACTTAATGATGTGACCGTCAATTTTTTGGTAATTTATACTCTAAAACTATAAAATAATAGAGAGCTCATACCATTGAGATAATAGCTGTTTGTTAGATATTGCTCGTATAATTCAATGCTTGTCAGGGAGTGGTTATCAGCTGCAATATCTTGATTTTATTTCATTTGATAACCATAACCACAAATTTTTTTACATAAAAAAATCAAGAAGTTTCCGGGATATTCGTTTTTTCCGGTCTGAAACACTTTTTCTTTTTTATTCAAAGAACAATTCTACTTAGAAAAATCATCGTACAGAGTTCTGTCGGTGATTTTTTTTTCGTTTTGACATACTTTTTGGTGAAATAAAAAATCTCTAATCACATTTCAAAAACATGCTCAAAAATGCAACAATGAATTTTTCAGTAATTGTTGATAATTTGTTTAAATTAAAAAAAAAATCAAAAACTGATTACACCATTCAATTGCACGGAAAAAATACAAAAAAACTGTCTCATTGTTTGACCCAAAACTTTATTTTTGTACAGTATTGCTATAAACGTAAGTCGAATAGTGAATAAATAAAAGAAATAATATTTTTTTTCCCTAGGACCGATACATATTTTTTTTTTAATTTTGTTGAATTCATAGATATACAGTGTGTCCAAGGTAAGGATGGGATAGCATTAGGATCTACGAAACGGTAAGAGAGATATGGGGTGGCTCAGATTAGAAAAAAGAATTTTAAAATAAATTGCATATTTACAATACCACTGATTTCGCTCTATACCATGGCGTCAACATTTTTGCAATCCGACGTTTCGTCTTCGAGGGGCCATCATCCGGTTAATTTTTTAAATACGTCGCTGCTATTTTCATGACAAAATCAAGTCATTTTTAATTCTAAATTAGATGATGATATTGTAATCGCTTAAAAAGTTTTTAGCTTGTTTTAGATATCATTTAAAATTTTTCCTGAGTACGACTCTGAACGCTTTCAAAATATCTGTTGGATGAAGTCAACACAAAATATCCAACAATTATTTTTTTATTAGCTCCAACTTTTTAAATTATTGATTAAAAAAAAATTGTTGGATGTTTTGTGCTGTATTGGCTTTTATACTGTTATGACTTCCTTGAAATTTTAAATGATAGCTAAAAACCTTTTTAAGGGATTACAATAGTAATATCATCTAATTTAGAATTAAAAATGACTAGATTTTGTCATAAAAATAGCAACAACATAATATTTAAGTAAAATTAATTTGATGTTGGCCCCTCGAAGACGAAACATCGGATTGCAAAAATGTTGACGCCATTGGATAGAGCGAAAAAAGTGGCAATGTAAATATGCAATTTATTTTAAAATTCGTTTGCAAAAATAAAACGATTTTGTAAAATTTCGGGTTTTCGGGTTCCGCCTCAACAGTAGACTTTGCAGTTAATATTTTGTATTGCTGAAATCTCAAATCATCCAGATATGATTTATCATTTGTGCATTTGTAATTCGACTTACAATTAGATGTTTATAGCAATACTGTACAAAAACAAAGTTTTGAGTCAAACAATGAGACACAGTTTATTTTTATTTTTTTCCGTAGAATTGAATGGTGTAATCAGTTTTTGAATGTTTTTTAATCTAAACAAATTATCAACAATTACTGAAAAATTCATTATTGTAAGTCATTTTTTATTTTTTTGCATCTTTGAGCATGTTTTTGAACTGTGATTTTTTTAGGTTTATTATAAGCCCTTTTACCATTTCAACTTATAAAAGTCTAGGTAACAATTTTTTTTTTCTCCAAGTTCAATTCAATCCAGTTTCTTTATTTCCATTAGACAATTTACAAATTGTATTGGAATTGTCAATAAAAGTGTAAAAGCTACATAAAATTCGTAAATACTAAACACACAAAATAATACTTTAACAAACAACAAATACACATATATTATACATCAAAGTATTCGTTAATATTATAAAATCCTTAGTATACTAAATGCTGCTTTAAGCGCTTTTTAAATAGTCCAGTCGATGAACAACTTTATAGTTCAGAAGGCAACTTATTGAATATTTTAAGACCCAAGTCTAATTTGGTTGGACTATAAAGACAACATTCGCATGATAATAAAGGCAACAGTATACTAACGTGACGTGAACGTGAAAAGCGTTCTGAGGCAGCGGCTCACGCATGTGTCGGTGGACCCGCTTGACACACCATTTAATAGTGGCTACCTCTGTGAGTCCTATTTATTTACTATTATCTACTTTCTCAGTGTAGATATTTCAGTTTAGGCAAAATTAAAGTTATGAAATCAACCCTTTGACCACTCCTTTTGACCCAGAGTTATTTGTTAAACATTTTTTCTTTTCGGTTTAGNTCAATCGTTTTTTTCAAAATTTATTTTTTTTTTCAGTAAAAAAAATAATCAAAAGTTTGGTAAACTTATATTCTTTTTAAATTTTTTTCTTCGAGAACTATAACAGGTCCTTGTAGACACTATATTCAAAACTGCCCTAGGATTTACTGTGCAATATTTTATTTATTGCAGACAAAAAGTCCTAATAGACTGATCGAAATAACTCATTTAGAGGGGAAAAAAAGAAAACTGTTACCTGTACTTTTATAAGTGGAAATGGTAAAGGGGCTTATACTAAACGAAAAAAATAATAATAATAATAAGTGCGTGAGCAGGGGCGGCTGAGGGTTGATTTGGGGGGTTGAAAAGTTGTGAAAAATTGTATCATTGGGATTTTTGGCGAAAGTTGAGGTCAAACAAAAAAGTATCCAATACAAAAGTTGTAGATTATACAAAAATCTACAACTTCTGTAGAAATCACTTTTTAAGATAACAACATAAAACAGGTTTTTTTCTGATTTTTCGTTTTTTATTTCTTATTTCCGCAAAAATAATTTAATTTTGACGAAACTTTTATACCTAACAATATGCCGTTTAGAAAGTTTTAAAATTCCGAGTAGTTCCAGAGATATCCGGAAAAACCCGAAATTTTGCAAAAACGAATTTTAACATAAATTGCATATATTTACAATGCCACTTTTTTCGCTCTATACCAAGGCGTCAACATTTTTGCAATCCGACGTTTCGTCTTCGAGGGGCCATCATCGGGTTAATTTTTTTAAACACGTCGCTGCTATTTTCATAACAAAATCAAAAATCATTTTTAATTCTGAATTAGATAATATTACTATTGTAATCGCTTAAAAAGTTTTTAGCTTGTTTTAGCTATCATTTAAAATTTTTCCTGAGTACGATTCTGAACGCTTACAAAATATCTATTGGATGAAGTCATAACAGTATAAAATTCAATACCGCACAAAATATCCAACAATTTCTTTTACTACTATTATCAATACTAATTAGAAATAATAAAATATTTCATAAATTCGTATTATTTTTTTATTAGGTCCAACTTTTTAAATTATTGATTAAAAAAAATTATTGGACATTTTGTGCTGTATATATTTTTAAAGCGTTCAGGAAAAAATTTAAATTATAGCTAAAAACCTTTTTAAGGAATTACAATAGTAATATCATCTAATTCAGAATTAAAAATGACTTCAGATTTTGTCCATAGATAAGATATACTATGTTGGATTTTGTCATAAAAATAGCAGCAACATATTTAATTAAAATTAATTTGATGATGGCCCCTCGAAGACGAAACATCGCATTGCAAAATTGTTGACGCCATTGGATAGAGCGAAAAAAGTGTCAATGTAAATATGCAATTTATTTTAAAATTCGTTTGCAAATAAAGACAGAAAAAAATAAAACGATTTTGCAAAATTTCAGGTTTTTGGGTTTTGCGTCAACAGTAGACTTTACAGTTAATACTTTGTATTGCTGAAATCTCAAATCATCGGGAGGTAATTTATCATTTGTGCATTTGTAATTCGACTTACATGAGATGTTTATAGCAATATCTACTGTACAAAAATAAAGTTTTGGGTCAAACAATGAGACACTGTTTTTTTTTTATTTTTTTCCGTAGAATTGAATGGTGTAATCAGTTTTTGAATGTTTTTTAATTTAAACGAAATATCAACAATTACTGAAAAATTCATTGTTACAAATAATTTTTTATTTTTTTTTGCATTTTTGAGCATGTTTTTGAACTGTGATTACAGACTTTTTTATTTCACCAAAAAGTATATGTCAAAACGAAAAAAATGATCACCGGCAGAACTCTGTTCGATGATTTTTCTAAGTAGAATTTTTCTTTGAATAAAAAGTGTTTCAGACCGGAAAAAATGAATATCTCGGAAAATTCTTGATTTTTCTATCTAAAAAAATTTGTGGTTATTTAAGACACAGAAAGGTATATTTTCACCAAGTTTCGTTAAAATTAAATTATGTTTGCGGAAATGAAAAATAAAAAACCAAAAATCAGAAAAAACCTGTTTTTCACATTTTTCTCGGAAATTCTGAGGTTATCTTAAAAAGTGATTTCTTCAAAAGTTGTAGATTTTTGCAAGATCTATAACTTTTGCATTAGATACTTTTTTGTTCGACGTCAACTTTCGCCAGAAATCCCAATGATACAATTTTTCAACCCCCCACCACACCTGCTCACACATTTATTTTTTTAAGTTTATTATAAGCCCTTTTACCATTTCAACTTATAAAAGTCCAGGTATCAATTTTTTTTCTCCAGGTGTAATTTGGTTGGACTAAAAAGAAAAACAAATATTTGGAAAACTTGTTCTTAAAGTATGTCGTTTGATTGTTCGATAACCTCAACAAAAATGTTTGTCTAACGATCTTGAAACTAGAGACTTAAAGCTTTACAATGTTTTCTTTATCTCGATATGACCATTTTTCATAGAGATACTGTTACAGCCTTTCGAAAAAAATTCTTTGTTCTTTTAATTTTTTCCAGTAGTGTAGTAATTAATGTGTATGTTTTATTCGCCTGCTTTTTTTAACGTGAAATTTTTCGTTAAGCAAAATTAATTTCATAAGAATAACGAAATAGCAGAATAACGCAAACAGAGAGTTTTTCGAATTATAAGTTGTGTGATATGTTATAGTTACATGGACATAGGCGTGCGTATTATTTATTAAAAGCAACAAATTAAATTGCCTACAGTACACTAACGGATAGGAATTAATTAATTAATTGCGCAACATTCGCACGAAAACAAAGGCAACAGTATACTAACGTGACGTGAACGTGAAAAGCGTTCTGAGGCAGCGGCTCACGCATGTGTCGGTGGACCAGCTTGGCACGCCATTGAATTGCAGCTCTCTCTGTGAGCCCTATTTATAGTGATTAGGTATATGAATTATCTACTTTCTCAGTGTAGATATTTCAGTTTAGGCAAAATTAAAGTTATGAAATCAACCCTTTGACCACTCCTTTTGACCCAGAGTTATTTGTTAAACATTTTTTCTTTTCGGTTTAGCAGAAATACCCAATTAAATAAAAAAAATTAACTGATAATGCCACAAATAAATAATTACAGACAACATCTTAAAACAAACGATTCTCACATATCAAAGATCGATTAGGCAACAGATATCAAAAACCAAGTCTAAAAAAACTTCTTCCTCTAGACTTTCCGTAGACCCGACATTTCTAATCGCGCAGTAATTGACTCTGATCGAAGGATACGCGCCATATTTTCCATTGGGCTGTGCAATGAATCAATCAATCCTACGGATACTCGCTCGCGGTGGAAGAGAATGAGGTTATGGATAGTGACGGGCACACGAGTCACGTCAGGTTCGATTTTTACTCGGAGCGCTTGGGAAAAAAGTTGTTCGTCACGATATGCGTTGAATAGTAGCGGATTATACGAGTCAGCGGGTTTATTAGGGTGCGATTGGCCCTGTAACTTTTTTCACTGGACAAATTGGCTGAAGGGTTGCACTGAGAAAAAGAGTTGTTTGACTATTTCAAATGTCCACGTCCACGAGAAATGTCTTTGTTTACCGTCGCATTTGTAAAAAAAAATTGATTAGTATTATTAGTATTACTTTTTAAACTGTTCTTATACTCTTGTCTACGCCTCTACTGGGCAGCACCCGCACCAACAGTATTAAAAGGGTTGATTATAACCAGAAAGCTACTGTCACAGAATAATAAATGTCCATTTTTAAGTAGACCACAATGTATGTCGTTTTTTTTCTAACACTAATTTAATGCCATCTAGTTCAAGCTTACACTGATCATGAAGATATACAGGGTGTTTTCAAAGTTGAGTCATTTATTTTAAGAGCTGGTAGAACTTGTAGAAAAATCGATTTACCAAAAATCGTTTATATAAAAGTTGTCGAATAAAGCAATTATTAACAATTTTTGAGGCCATGGAACATGTCTCCATTTACCCCTCGAAAGTGTCCGTGTTTACCCCAAAGCATTTAATTTTTTGGGTAAATCTGGACACCTGTTTCAAACAAAACAAACTTGTTTTTAACAAACAACCTATAAACTGCAATAAAATGTTGCCGTCGTGATATTCGTGTTGAGCGACCCCAAAAACCCTGAGGTAACGAATTTCGGCTAAGTTTATAACGAATTTCCACAAAACTCCAGGAGACGACGTGGAAACCGGCCACCCTGGGCACTAGGTACCTCGGAGGCCGTTGCCGTCGTGATATTCGTGTTCAGTGACCCCAAAAACCCCGAGGTAATGAATTTCGGCTAAGTTTATAACGAATTTTCACAAAACTGCAGGAGACGACATGGAAACCGGCCACCCTGAGCACAACTACATCACAATCCATCTTACTGCACAGATTTCGGAGGTAAGCCCGTTTTTAGTGCTTTATTTCCTCGACTATCACATGGACCCAGTGCTCGTTGTTGGGTAATTTTTGACAATTTCTTCCTCGATCTCCACTATTTCGCGTGGAGGGGAACCTTTCCGCGTACAAGCGACATGCTGCGGCTGCATTTTGTTGACACTCCCCGTATGTTAATATTATGTCCACTAGTTTATTGTTGTCATAAATATGTGCTATTTTTATTGCACAAAACACCCACAAATCAAAAATAATATCACGCACTACCTACGGTACGAATTATTTAGCATTGTCAAATCGAAAAGCGTATTCAAAACCGTGGAACTACAAAAAAAAAGACGTACCCAGTATCTGTAGTAGACAAACAATTTATATTTTTACAACGCAGTGGTCGAAAATGACACTAAATCAGGTTTGTATTATAGTTCTTAAATTTAAATTCTTTTAAATAATTGTTAATAATTGCTTTATTTGACAACTTTTATATAAACGATTTTTGGTAAATCGGTTATTTTTTACGAGGTCTATCAGCTGTTAAAACAAATGACTCAACTTTGAGAACACCCTGTATTCATGGATATCTTAATTTCTATGTATTACTTGAAAATACCAATGTTTTAATATAATGTCTAAACTTCCAAAACTACCGAATTTTATTCTAAAAACTTAATGCGTTCTTAGGATACAGATATTTTAAGAAAATTTTATTAGAAAAAAAAATACATAATTAGGTAAGTCAATAATAAAATTGAAATAATATATCTGTGACATTTATTTCCATTTTTATTATTGTATGGACAAAATATATTTGCTAGAAATTCATGAAAAAGTTAAAAATCATTTTATTTATTTTATTTTAGCAAAATGACTTACTGCTAAAAAGATTACGAAGTACTACAAATGTCAATTTTACTACTTGAAAGTTATATACACAGTGATTCACAAATGGTGACTAAAATTAAACCTCGTATTCTTTGGTGAATTTTAAGGGGTCTTTCCTATAAAGTTTTTATCTAGAACGGCTTCGTTAAAAAGATGTGTTAAACTTAATTAATTAATATTAATTTGTTACCAATTTCTTTCAAAACCGATTTATCTCGCAAACCGTTCATTTTTTCGAAATAAATAAAGAGTACCATTTTTAAAGAAAAACCTTCAGAGTATCTAATAATAATATTTTCAGTTTGATAAAATTACTTCTGTCAAAATTTTGAGAAAAATTGTGATAGGGCCAGTCCGTTTCTGGACACCTGATAATAGCAAAAAGTTGATTTTAGCATCAAATCGTAGAGCTCTATGTGTAATACAACGTACGAAAATTTTATTAAAATGTACAGGATGGTTTCAAAGTTATAACCCTAAACGTTAATTTCTAGGTACCCCTTTGACCCCCCATAACTCCGTTAGGGGGCACATTAGGAAAAAAAATTATAGGACCCCTATACACTCCCGAGAGATTAGGAGGTACTTACCGGACACCCTGTATAAATAAATTAGGTATTTATAGTTACATCGGCTGTCCTAAAATTCATGCAAGATTTTAATTTAATTTACCCTATTTGTGCAGTAAAGTGCTGCTACATCTAGTTTAGGTAAACTACGTAGTATCATTCCACCTAATGTGATAGGACAATAGGGCGCCAGGGTAATAAGCAGAAGGCCAACATTAAATTCGTTCAGAAGAGAATGACCACATTTGTCACCGTTTCTTAAGTTATTTTACTTTTCAGTTTATCGGTTTACGAGATAGTCTGTAGTTTCTCGACCATTTGCGTAAATGATTAGTTTTTACTGGAATCGAAGTTATTTATTTCAGTGTTTAGCGACGGCGTGGTGTGTTTGTGTGTCTTCATTGTCAAATTAGATCGATGGGTATGCGCTCGATGATAGCTCGCACCTTTCTTTGAGGTTACTCTAGCTTTTCATAAGTCACATGTATTATTTATCGCTATATCATTGATAAAATTTAGTTTAAGTAGAGAGAAGGTTATAAAAATGTCTTTACTTGAAATGATACCTAATAGGAAAAAGTTGGTATGCGATTGTCAAAATGCGGAAAAAAAGTAGAAACCTCATTTCAGTAGCGAGGTTTCTGTTCACGCATATACCTTTGATTTTGAACTGGCGGCCTTATAGGTCCTCCTCCTCCTCCTCCTACTCCTCCTCCTCCTCCTGCGCCACCTCCAAAGAATGGCCTGTTGGGGGCTTGGACGTCGGGATTTTCAAAAACTTCGTATCTGAGATCTCCATCTCTAGATTACAAAAAAGTACTCGAATATAGGTGCCGCAGTGAACTGCATTAAAAAAATTGTACGAGAAGTGAAGTATTGATAGAAACATTTGAAAAAAAGAAATACCAAAGAAAATATGAGAAGGAACAGAAAATGCTAAGCCAAGATTGTGAGAGGGTGAAAAAGAGATGATGTAGGTTAGATCGATAGATTTTATTTAGATATAAAGAAGATTGAAGTAGAATAGAAAATGATACTTTTAAAATGGTACGGAGTGATAAATCGACGGTTTTTAATTGGGACATAGGCGTATCATTAGTTTTTTTAACTTTAACATGTAATTGTCCCATTACTGCGTTATTAGGAAGGATATTATTACGTAAAATAAACAGTATGAGCAGAAATAGTAAATCTATAGAATCATATTACTATCAAACATATTCCAGATGAGAATATTTAAATAAACGTGTATAGCTTATAGACTAAGAGCCGGATAGAAAAATTTTCCTAATCATTTTAGGCACCGTAGGAGTCTATGACTTAAATTCTACAACCTAAAAGAAAACATTTGAGCACTATGCCGTCAATTCTCCATGGCACATGGGTTGTCAGCGGAAAATCAAACTTTCCAATTTTGATCCGGGTAAATTAATTAAATAGAAACTGACGGCGTTTCGACACAAGACAGATAGAAAAATAATACATAAAAACCTTATGCCGCACAAAAATAACGGTTCTGGAAATTTCATTTTCCAAATATTTTCACTAATGTAAAAATTATAGAAAACTGTACGGCGTGCCTGATTTTAAATAAAGATATTTATTTGAAAGTTATANCGAGGTTTCTGTTCACGCATATACCTTTGATTTTGAACTGGCGGCCTTATAGGTCCTCCTCCTCCTCCTCCTACTCCTCCTCCTCCTCCTGCGCCACCTCCAAAGAATGGCCTGTTGGGGGCTTGGACGTCGGGATTTTCAAAAACTTCGTATCTGAGATCTCCATCTCTAGATTACAAAAAAGTACTCGAATATAAGTGCCGCAGTGAATTGCATTAAAACAATTGTACGAGAAAAGAAGTATTGATAGTAACATTAGAAGAAAAGAAATGCCAAAGAAAATATGAGAAGGAACAGAAAATGCTAAGCTAAGATTGTGAGAGAGTGAAAAAGAGATGATGTAGGTTAGATCGATAGATTTTATTTAGATATGAAGAAGATTGAAGTGGAATAGAAAATGATACTTTTAAAATGGTTCGGAGTGATAAATCGACGATTTTTAATTGGAACATAGGCGTATCATTAGTTTTTTAAAGATTAACATGTCATTGTGCCATTGCTGCGTTATTAGGAAGGATATTATTAGGTAAAATAAACAGTATAAGCAGAAATAGTAAATCTATAGAATTATATTACTATTAAACATATTCCAGATGAGAATATTTAAATAAACGTGTATAGCTTATAGACTAAGAGCCAGAAAAAAAATTGCAGTTATATGCAAACGTTTTTTTAGAACTTTGGGGACTTTTTTCCCTTTAGTGCCACAATATTTATATACACCAATATTTTTTTAATAGTTAATTTTAATGAATTCGAAATGCCGTACAGGAACTTTTCACTAAAATATCCACCCCTTGAGAGGAAAATTCATTTCCCTACTGTGACCTCATATGCCATAAAAAATGTACGGCATAATGACTTGAGGTATAATTTTATATGGCGCTTTCTAAATTTTTTAATTTTAGGGTGTCTCTAATAATTTTCCTTATTCTACGTAAAAGTCAGGCACGCCGTACAGTTTTCTATAATTTTTACACTAGTGAAAATATTTGGAAAATGAAAATTTATTATTCTTTCCAAAACCGTTATTCTTGTACGGCATAAGGTTTTTATGTCTTATTTTTCTAATATCTATCTTGGATTGAAATACCGTAAATTTCTATTTAATTAATTTACCCGGCCCAAAATTGGAAAGTTTGATTTTCCGCTGACAACCCATGTGCCACGGAGAATTGACGGGCTCAAATGTTTTCTTTTAGGTTGTAGTATTTAAGTCATAGACTCCTACAGTGCCTAAAATGAGTAGGAAAATTTTCCTATCCGGCTCTTAGTCTATTATTCCAGCACCGGTATGCTTGAAATAGTAGAGGCAATATTGTCAAAATATACAGGGTGTCGCGCTTAAATGTCATACAAGCCTATAACTCCTTTATTTTTTGGCCGATTTCAACATTTTTTTTTTGGAATGTAGGGTAAAAAAACTTTATCTAACTGTGATATGCTGTTTTTATTAATGCAATACATTTGATGAATTAAATACCTGATTAAAATTTTGCCGCTTATTTCTAGGACACCTGTATGTATAATGAGCTTTTATTACTCTCTCGTTTCAAATTTCAATCTAGTTATTTTATATAACGGTGACAGTTACAAACGTGGTTTTTTTATTTGAAAATTCTGGGCTGTCCGCACCACAAAACTCATTGGTTTTACTTCGACGCCGACGTCCGTTGCCCTGAAGTCGTAAATAAAAAAACATTCACAGTTACCTGTGCCTGCTCTCGCTGCGGCTGTTGTCCTCCCACACCCACCTCTTCCCGTCTTTATCTGCCAAAGTTACAGCCAGGACGGACCACACCAACGCTGAAAGGGGACAAAAAAAAGATTAATTCTCATTTATCGTGTAAATCATAACGACAACGCACCGTTTGCGAAATTACCGGATTTATGCGTATATGAACGTATTTCGACAGCAGCTTTTAGTAAATTTTAATACTGGTGACAGAGCCTTTGACACTGTAATATACAGGGTGTCTGGTAGAAACCTGGCGAGCTTTAGTGCCTGTCGTCGATAGAAAAAGTGTCACATTCTTGGGTCATAAAGTCTTAGAAACTGATATTAATTAAAATTTGTTTGTTACTTAATAGTAATGAATGCAATTGTCAATGTTTTAGAAATATTTGATATACAGCGTCCTGTTTTATAGATGCGCACGTATGCAAAAAATAAATGAAGATCAAATATGTCTCATTAAATCAACACCAAGATCGTACATATATGCCGATGTTTTTTAAATATTTTAGTCATTTTTTAATCGAATTAAGAACATATAACCCGGGACTGTTCATATTTGGATACCATAACTTTTTCAAAATTGCAAATTCCAAGCGTGGTAAGATATTTTAGGTTACTAGTTTATGTAAAATCGTATTAAAATTCTTTTTATTCGAAATCTGGTAACACGCCATTATTGCACAAATGATTTTTAATTATTAAAAAAAAGACCAATGGGTGCAGAATAACATCTTGTTATAACTGATACAGTGAAGACATATTGTTTCTTGCTTGTATAGATTTTCTAAAACCATCGTCAAAAGACTGCTATAAATTCATAAAGTAGCAATTACATTTAAACATACAACGTAACACATGTATTTTGTAGGTTTCAGTAGTCTTATCATTTAATATTCTATGCTAGGAAGATGGTTTAAAAATTCACTGGTTTGAGAATTATAACCTTCTCAAAATTGAACATCATGTGAATCCTACAACTTTTGGTATTTTAATTAATCGGGAAGTTGTTGCAATTTTAATATTGTCTGAAAAAAGTAGATTTTTTTTGTGGCGCACAAGTTCTAAAAAAGTAAATATTGTGTTTATACTACCTTTACGTGTTACGTTAATGATTGGTATATCTATAAATTGGAATCCCCTGTATAAATATTTAAATACACAGTCTGACTCCAACTTATTGTGGTTTATGCGGACGCAGAAAATAAAAGCACGCACGAAAAAACAGGAGCGAAATCTAGCAAAGGATTGAAATAAAAACTGAGAGGGTGAGCCGAATACGACTCTGTTAAGGGCCGCCTCTCCCGAACTCTATATTAGTATCACCGAAAATATTCGTAATTTTAAAAAATAACTTTCATTGGACATTACATGAAAAATTTACGTACGTTTACGAATCGCCCTCTATATTAACATTTTATTGAACTTCTTAGGTTTTTTACTTATTTTGTTGATGTACTGTAGACCTTACATCCCAAAATGATGGAACAAAATTCTTATTTTTTTCCAGTTGAAATTTAAAAAAATCGCTGAAACAGGTCAATTAGTAAATAGAAATTGTCACATTTCTGCAATATTTTCTATTTTTTTGAGCCATTTTTGACAGACCTATAACATCACCGACATTTTTTTTATTTTATATACAGACAAACATCGTTTGGTAAACGATTAAAACATTTTGGACCCAAGCAACAAGGAGCATTCAGGGCTAGTTTTAGTTTGGAAAACGGCACTTCTAGTTGTACTTATCTTTATTAATGTCAATGCTTTTCTTATTTCCACAGGGAAGGGGTAAAATGTTTAATTCCTTAAATCATTGTCTACATGACTCTGTCTAAGATTTTTAACATGCAACGGATGATTGTTTTTTGAGCAATAAAAACACTAACTGAATTGGTCGAATTGCCCCATAAACAAATTCCGTATCTAAGTCTTGAATCTACTTGGGCATAGTAAACGTTTACAAGCTGGGAAAAGTTCAGCACCGTTGGCAAATTTAAGAAAAGAAACTTGAGATAATTCATTTTCGAAATAAGTTTATCACAATGCAATTTAAAGTTCAGGAATTCATCCAAATAAACACCACGAAAAGGTACACCGTCATGTGCATTAGACACCATTTTATTATTTACTTTAATATTTAGATCTTCGATAGTTCTTTGATAATTATGTATTCTTAAAATATCAGTTTTGTCCAAATTAAAAAACAAATCGATAATGTTAAAGTACTGTGAGACTCTGCCCACTGCCTCTGCGGTTCTACTACTCAATGCTTCCGAATCCCTTGACGATAAAACCATTGAAAAGTCATCAGCATAGGCCGTATGGGCGATATGTTTTGTGACACTTGATAGATTGTTGACATATAAAATGAATAAAACAGGTCCTATTATTGAGCCTTGAGGTACCCTACATCCGAATTTAAACAACCGGATTGCATAGGTATAATCTTATATCGCTGTATTCGTCTTTAGAAGATTTATACTATAGAATATAGAGCGTTCTATTAAAAAAAACGTCTTTAGTGTTACAGGTCTGTCAAACATGTCCCAAAAAAATAGAAGATTTTGCAGAAAAGTGACAATTTCTATTTACTAATTGATTTTTTAAAATCGGAACTAGAGAAAAGTAGGAATTTTGTTCCATCGTTTTGGGACACAGTGTATACGTAAATTGAGACACTCTGTGCATAATTTATTTCGGACAGGCTGACAAAATATTTTTGAAGTATCGCCTTTCTGAACTTTCACTTATTTTACATTTAAAACCGTTCCCAATAGTGAGCGTTGTTCTATTTAGCAAACGACGCTTCGATTGTCAACTTTCGCCTCGGGTTGCCGGGCTGTATCGCCCGGAGGAAATGATTTATATTGAGAAAGCTCGCTTCCATTTTCACAATATCCTCGCGGTAAATACTCCCCGGGTAAGTGACTATTAATTAGGTAGTTCGAAAGTTAAAGTAAATGGGTAATCGATCAAGGCGGATTCCTGCTCGTTTTTAGTTCGATTTAGCTCGTCTTAAGGCGACGGTTTTAGGGGCGTTTAAGATAAGGATTGTCGCAGATTCCTCACTGTTTCGTTATAGCAGGTTTTTATTTCGTAGCAACGGCGTACCAAGAAATTTTCCAGTGGGAGGGGGTCGATGGTGTTTGTAAGTACATGCACGACACTAGTTTCACATATAAAGTTGACAACAGACTGTTGATTTTTGTATACCTACTTTTTTTAGTGTAAACAATGCATATATGCATGGGTTCCGTTAGCAGACATAGAGTCATCATTTAAAAATATTAAATGAGAAATAACAGTCAAAATAAATAGAGTACAAAAACGCTTACATATTACATTTTCTCAGTAACATGTCTATATACTTTTAATAGGCATGTTTCCAATGCACCAGAGTGATAAACTAAATAGCAGAACACTGTAACGCCAGTTACAAAGTTGAAATAAAATATTATAACCAAAAAAGGTATTTTTTGCTGTAGCGTCCGGGAGTAAATCGTACATTCCAGGGCCGTACTTTGTTCATGTTTCACGTACATGTTTTCACATGACGTAACAATAGACATATCTATAGAAATTTAATTTTGTAAACAACGACATGTAAATAAAGAAATCGATTATTTTTCATCGATAGTAATTAAAAAATAATGATTAAAATGTAACAGTTGAGCTAGATTTTATCTACGATTGGTAACAGAAGAAAAAGGGTAATTGCAGCTGATGCACAATTTGACATTTATCGAAATTCCGGTTATGAGATGTTTGGATAGTCTAATAAGTTAAAACCCCTGTAATTTTAAGTATTTGGATTTTATACTATATTGCAAAGTATAAAGGTTGCATCTAACAATAAGCAAAACTTGTACATCCACACTGTAAAAAAATCTGTGTGAGTGAAAGCAATAAAGGTTTGGAGTGAATCTATTGAGTGAAATTTTTGAGTATCTACATTTTCACTCAATATTGGGTATTTTGATCATTTTACTCATTTGTAATTATATTCAAACTAAAACTGAGTACTTTCACTTAAGAAAAGAGAGAGGATGGGAAAAATATAAATTATATGTAGAAATAGGTGCAGTGAATACATTTTTTTAGAAATATTTTTAATAAAACCTTTTTAATACAAAAAAAAAACAAAAAATATATACATAACTAAAAAAAATAAAGAAGTTCAACGAAAATTAGGTAAAACATAATCTCGAATTTTTTGAAAATGTGTCGACCAAAGTAATAAAATCTTCATGATTGTCAAAAATAAGTTTTCTGTGTATACTCATCATTGCTAGGCCATTGAGGTGATGTTGTACCATAGTATTTTACAGCTAGGTTTTTATTCTTATTTTTATTTTAAATTAAAATTCCAGAGCTAAATTTTTAAAATATGGAAATGTATTACTTTTTTATATAAAATTTTATATTTTTAAATTCTTTTGTCAACAAACATTCATACTAATTTATTACTAAATTATTTTTTTTTTAAATAAAGTATGTAATGTATTAATTTTTCAAAATTAATGTTTGTAAATAAAATATTTTATTAAATATTACAATTTAATATTTTCTTAGCTTAAGAAAAATTCTGTATTTTTTTCGAATCTCTAGGGGGTGGAAGTTGACACCAACTTCGTTATTTTAAATAGGACACCCTATATATTATTGCATTTTCGTATTCTACGTGAAATTTGAGGGTCACTTTATTAAATATATTCCCTATACCTAGGAGTTATAGAATTTGAGGTATTAATATTTAAAGAAAAAATTTAACAGATGCAAAATTTGACAAAGTAATTTCAAGAACATGTGGAGAATTTGCTGCTTTTTTCCATAAATAACAAACAAATTCAAATATTCCTCATTAGTACAATTTAAACGATCTCCATGCATTTTTATTTAAATTTTCAGCAAAAACTATTCAGAGACAACAATAATTTGACAACTAACTTGACAAATGTCAAGTTATTTCTATTGTTTTTGGAGTGTTTCTGGTCATGATCAATTTGACAACCGGTCTGACACGAGAAAAAGTGTATAAAAAATAGAAAATTGCAAATATCTCTAAAAGTAGTAACGGCAACCCTAACAATGCTTATATGGCTTGAAGAGAAATTTCAATCTGCATACGACACAGTGAAAAAATACAGGGTGTTCCATTTAAGTTATCAAAATGTAACAGCAAAAATGAAACAGCTAGTATTAAATGTTTTAATTTGTTGGTATACCATAATTTAGTGTTACTTATGCCCTTTACAGGTGCCAAAAATCCATTTGATAGCACCCTCCTGAAAAGAGTTATTTCTGTCAAATTTTTTCTTTAAATATTAATATCTCAAATTCTATAACTCCTAAGTATAGGGAATACTTAATAAAATGACCCTCAAGTTTCACGTAGAATCTGAAAATACAATAATATATAGGGTGTCCTATTTAAAATAACGAAGTTGATGTCGACTTCCGTTATAACTGGAAGTGGTGGACAGTTCTAGATATTTTAGTTGTGTTCGATCCAGAGACATTGCTAAATTTGCCGTTGCCGAATTTTCAAATTTTTCGGAGCAGTACTTTCCTAGATATCGATCGACGCAGTTCCCGGTGGGACACCCTGTATAGTGAAATAGGTAAATTATTAAATAAAGCAAATTTTCAAAGAAATACCATGAATTTTTGTTGTTTTAGCATCACCGTTGACAAAGACCAACATGCAAAAATATCTACTATAGAAAGATTATGCTATTTCCACGTGTCATTACATTGCTTCTTCAGGTAGCCTCCTCATTGTATCAATTTTTTATATATAATTTTGTTCTACATATATGAAGATCATTCTTTTCATTCAAATTTGAATTTTTGGCGACGGGAATAAAAATTTGTCCCCTGAACTTTTGTTAATTTTCTTCAATTCTGTCAGTAATACTATACACTACTGTATGTCCAGTGTAATTTTTATTACCTCTGTTATTTTGTATATTACAAAATCACCAATTAAAATATATCAATTTATTATACCTGTAATGTCAGCGAGATGTTCTGAATCCATCCCTGGTCCTTACGGCATGTACGATTTGCTCACGGACCTTAGACTTAGCTTGAGATTACCCATTCTGATATTTTAAATGTGCCCCCTTTTCAATTCTTTGCACTCATGCGTATAAGTAACTTCAATTTCAATAACTGGGCGTACCTTATTGCAGAAACCAGTCAGCATTGACACAAAATTTGACAATGTTATATATTTTTTAAGATAGTACTATGGCCTAGATTCCTAGACTGGCTTGTTTAATATTTATATGCATGTTAAATCATGTCACGGTAAAGTCGTAGGCGTAGATTATGGACCGAATACAAAACTAAAATTTGCATAAACGATAAATAAAAGACGTGTTCATATTGTATGTTCATAACAGTAAGTTTCGTTAAAATTCGTTGAATGGAAACTTTCATTGAAGATCCAACTGTTTTTATGTTTTCTTTTCCATTGTTGTGAAATGTGTTTGTTTTTTTATTATTCAAGTGTCCTAAACTCTATATTTTCCAACAATTTTTTATTTTTTATGAAAGATTTTTCTACAAAAATTTGGTTCCCCTTTTGTGCAAATATTAAATAATTTTTGTATACTTCTAATGTAAATTTTTTATTGCCGGTTTTGTATTTTTTATTTCCTACGTTTTTTTTTGTTTAAACCCTTTTTTATTAAAATATAAATAAAAACCAAATATATTCAACAAGTGCTCCACTTACCAATTCTTGTGAACATTCTCTCGCCGAACCTCACTTAATCGAAGAAACCGATTACAAATGAACTCAATACACAGCTACACCTTGGATCACTTGCGAGTAATATCTTACATAACACCACCAAACTGGTATTGTATATATATCTACTTAAAAATTCCGGTTGCAACTGAAAGAGGGGATGGGCGTTCAATTCCATGAATGACGGAGAAAGAGACGGAGACAAGGCGCATTGTTTTGGTATTTCGAATTATCGTTCTGATTAAAAAAACCGAATCCCTGCGTGAAAGTGTAAGTGATTGGGTCAGCGGTCCCCAAAATGCGCGACGGCGGAAAGAATGATAACATGGCTGTCTTGAATAGATGGTAAATTCTTATCTATAGGGTTGGGGAGTAAGTAATGTTCGTATTTTTTCAAATTTAAGATATTTTATTTTTAACTCTACAATAGACCTTTTTAGTAGTGACATCACATACGCCAAATAATAGACAACCCCGTAGTGCACATTGTCATGAAGAATTTCTCGGTATTTTTACTAGATCGATTTTCGATCTTATGTACTTTGGACGTAAGTGCCAAAAAAATGTCTTCTTTGTCATGACCTTCTAAATATTGCAATATTCTGGCAATATTAGAAATATTTAAGAAGTTTCAAATCCCAAATGACAAACTAATAGGTATACCTAATTATAAAATTTATATATTTAAATTTATAGAACAATATTGACTTTTGCAGTAATTAATAAATTAAAATTACATATATCAATGTTACTGAGCATGCGCATTAAAGATAATTTCATGTACGCGAAGTAGCCTCGCAAGAGGGTATCATTCAAACCACTTGAAGAAAAAAACTCTCGATAAACACACTGATACAGTACAACACCAAGAAAAACAATAAAAATACTTAGTAGAACTAGAAAATGCCAAGAACCAAAAACACAGTCTGATAGAGCAATAAGTCCTCTTTCGAATGATATGTGTCAATTTGACAATGCGTGTAATTGTGATGTAAATTTTTAAATTTAAAAAAAAACAGACATTACTCATTCCCTAACCCATTAGTATTGTCATAAAGTCATTTAATACTTTTGTTATAAAAACGCTGTAAATTTGTTGTAAAGAATATGGTCGAAACGAGGTGCGTTTTTTTACTTTAACTTAAATAATATGATTTATTTCTTTTGAGTTTCTAAAACTGGTGGCCATTTCTAATACTCGTACATTGCATGAAAGCATATTATATTGTTTTGTTATAGGTATTATCAAATACATCAAATTTGTCGATGTCAATTAAATCAGATGTTAGCTAAAATGATTTATTTGAGTTTTTTCCCTGTTTATTTGGATATTTTGCTGTCTGTGAAAAAAAATTATAAAAAAGGTCAGTAGAGTATTACATTATGAAACTATGTTTTCCTTGATAAAAGAATGATTTTGAAGAAATCAGAAAAATTAAAAAAATACACTACGTAGTCCAGTTAATCAACGTTTCGAAAAACAAACTAGTATTTTCGTTCTCAAAACTAGGAATGACGTTTCCTTTTAAAGTATGTTTGACATTTTCAATTTTGATTTTCTATCTGTCACCATAGCTAGAAATATGATATTATTATATTATTTACTCCTTTCAATATTTGCGACTGTATGGCACTTTAGAGCAATCGTTAGTTTCATGTTTTTTTTTCAATTTAACTTAAACTTTCAACAGAGGTTTTGATCTATCGTGAGTAGATATTTTTTTGGTAGATTATGTTCTTGTTGTTTGTGGATGTTTTATTAGTTTGTGCTTGGGTGAGGTTATTCGTTAATCTTAATTTTTCGTTGTTATTGCTAGTGTGATTTTCTGTTTTGTGTTGGTTTAGATTAGATTCCATTAGGTTAGATTAAATTAGGTTAGGTTGGGTTAGATTACGGAAGATTTTAAATACAACATTCATATGTTGCACATTTACTAAAATAATCGGGGTCTCAATTCATTTTCTATTAACGGTATTATTTTATATCTCCAAATTTTGCAGACCTCCATTGAATTATATGACTTTTTTCCTAACCGTATTCACAAAATTTTGTTTTCTCAAATTTCCTCTTTTTTTATTTAATATTTGTGTTCATCTATTCTAATATTTATAGATCGAGAGGCGTCTTCAGCAAAATGTTTATTGCGCTCATAAATTATGCTGTAAATACAACAACTTTAACGCCATCTAGCGGTTAAACGAAGCAACTTAGTGTAGAGATAAGTTTACGAAATGAGAAATATTTATAATATTTACTTAATTATATAAACGTTCATGTTATATGGACAAAATTGTTTACGCACATCAAAAACAAGAGAAGAGATAGTCAAATTCAACAAAAAATAGAACTAGTACGTTTAAAATAAACATTAATAAAACAAAAAGTTAAAATGTTTAGAAGATAAAACATATTAAAAAAATATCAAATGGATAAACACAACACTGATGAAATAATATAAAAAAGCATGCAGTTATATAGTCAAAAATTATTAAAATCACTATTGAAATATTCAGCAAAAGTAAAAAAAGCCTGCTTCAGTAAGGGTTTTTTTTAATTTTTATATTAAATAAATTTGTTTTTGTCTATGTTAGGCGGAAAGTGTAAATTTCTGTATAATAAGTTCCTTTTCTGAGTCCTGAGGAGTCCAGAAAATTTATTTTCAGGTCACTTTTTTTCTGATGTTACAAGAGTGATACTGACTTGAAATTTGTGAATATTATATTTAAAAATGAAGACACTGACATATTTGATTGAACTGTAAGGATTTATAATTTGTTTTACTAAAAGGAGTGCAATAATAGCTGATCTCATTTCCATGAAAACAAAAAAAAAATTGACCTACGGAATTTCCTTTTGACCAATTCAATATTGTCAAAACTAAGACATGGTCATCGGTCGGAATTAAATCACTGGAAATTCCTCCCGTTACCGGTGCAACGTGCCCCTTCGTCATTTTTCACGCCATCTCAGTCAAGCGGCACAAAAACATTCCGAAACCCCGCAACTTCGTCCTGTTGCAACGCCTTTCAAAAGTATCGTCATCGAACATAAAATTCGTCTCGGATTTTCCATATTAGCACACGCCATACTCATAATTTCAACGTAATTAGTTAAAAATGGGGGTAATTATTAATTATTTTTGTCCGCTCATTAAAAATTTTGATTTACTGTCCGTAGACGGACGTAACCGGGTCAATGTCAGTTAGTCAGTAGTACACCGGCGTGGGTACGCAGGTGAGTCGGAGAATATTGAACTGGGAGGCGAGGCAGCGGTCCCAAAACTTTTAAGCTTGCAGGACGAGTAAGGAATATTACAGTAAACGGCATCGCTTGTTTAAGGAAGCTGAGAGGTCTGAAATATAGGTCTCTAAATTAGGCAGGAGTTACGTATTTTTTCTCCCTGTTGTCAATTTGCAGGGTTAAGAGGTTGAATTTATGAAGCCTCTTATTTGTGTATGGCAGGTTTAGAAGCTGGTATGTGAGCTTTGAGTTCGTGAACATTTTTTTGAGAAAACTTTTTAAATTCAGTTTAATTTTTTTTTTAATTGTGATTTATTGCTTACTACTGATACTTGGTATTAATAATGGCCAAAAACTCCAGAATTCGTAACAAGTTATTTAACTGGGACGCACGAAGGTTGACGTTCGATCTCAGCTTTCGATGGATTCGCAGAGGTCTTGTAGGGAAGTCCGGTTAGGTCTGGACCATTGTCCCTCTGGATTTTAACCATCTTTGGAATTTCGTCAAATGCAACTGATGATCGACCTCTGTTCCTAGCATGGTACTTTTATGATTATTTTGTAGTTCCCAGAAATATTCCGTCATCTACTGCGGCTTTGGTGTTTGGGGTGGCTGGGAGTTTCTCAGCGTCTCTCGCCGAACATCTTAGAAAGTTAGAAACTTTATTTTCCGCGCGGCGCCTTCTTCTACTCATGGAAGGTAGTTTGGGTCCCCTTGGGCATGTTTCTCTTTGGCCGGGATTGTCCCTGTGTAGAATGATTTATGATGATTTCGTGGTTCCATTTGGAAAGTTGAGTGAATTCTTAAAACCTGCTCGGAACTTGGAATACAACGATGTGTTAAACCAGAGCGAAACATTTTTGGTGCTTAGTTCAACAAATTCCTGTTAAAACGAATTGATATTTTTATCACTTCACATATTGTTGATGAGGTAATATCAGCGATATCTTATTTGGTAAAATGTTGAAATCACAGATAACATATTTTCTCTATGGTTGAAATTACATTAGATTCAAGAAGCGAAAATAATAATACTTATTGCGTGACAATCTCTGTCATTTGTAATTTTTGAGTTCTTGTAATGACTACCTACTACAACATAACCTCAAATATTTTCTGAGGTTTTAAAACACTGAAACTAGGTAGGTGTATCAGAGGAAAAGGGGAGCAATCTTGAGTTACAAACAGAGCAGTATGTTTGTCAAATTGAACACTAGCTTTAATACTCTGAGTTACTAATAGCTACTGTCTATGTCAAAACGAAAACAAATCAGTTGTTACTTTTCAAAATAACTTTTTCAAAAACTGTCAGAAAATGTTGATATTTTATTTCTGCTTTCTAATAATCGCACTTGAATTAACTTTTTCATACTGCTGTTATAGTATTTTCGATCTCAATTGAAGAATCAAGTTGTTGGCAGTATGTACCAGGTTCGGTCGCTGACGCGGCAAGTCGGCATTAAAATATTTGAAAAACTTGTTCCCATATTTATTTAGTCATACAGGTCTGGTGGAACTAAACGTGGAGGTGCTAGAAATGTATACGTCCAGTTGCAGAATGCGCGGGCAAACGGCTTATAACACAGCCGCACTGGGCGACTGGGCAATAAATCTCAATTGTTGACAAGTGGTTGACAAATTGCCTAGCAGTGCACTGCAGCAATGCGGAATTTGGTGTGATTTAGGTAATTTTAATGTATTATACGCACCTTCTATTAATCATTCATATTACAATTGCGAAAGGGAGAAATAAAACGGATATTTTGTTTACTAATATTATTAAATGGCATTTTGGAGACCTTTTGAAACGGAACAAAACGAAATTTACTACCAATATAATAAAATTGTTTGAGGACATAAATAATTAAAATATGTTGTTGGCCAAATGAACATATAATAGAAATTTTCTACACATTATATACAAATTATTATAATTTTTTACCTTTAGCAGAAAACTTTTTTTAGGGATGCCTATGACTCATTAAATTTTATCGCTAGGCGTTTTTATACATCTTCAACTGACTGCGGAAAGACTAATTATCAAAATTTATTTACTTCAATTGAACAACTTTTACAACTTAAAACTAATCAACTATCTTTATTTTCTTTGTTCAAAAATTACAAATTGAAGTTCCCAATATTATAGTGGATCTAATTTACCAATGTCAACGGTTTTAGTGGGATAAAGATCAATAAAAAGTTAATAAAAACACAATTTTTAATTCATTGCCAACGTTTCTGTGTTGTTTTACACCACCTTCAGGGCTCTAGAATACATACAAACATATTTTTAAATTTGTTTAAAGTAGTCAATTAAAATTACTTATTTAAACAAATGTAAAAACATGTTTGTATGTATTTTGGAGCCCTGAAAACGGCGTAAAATAACATCGAAACGTTGATTACCTTCTTTAATAAGAACTGTTTATCAGGGACTCTTTGTATAAATATTTTGATATCTACTTTCGTGAAAATCTAGACAATCTATTTGAGAAACGCTCTGTAGTTTCCAGCAAGAAAAACTAATGTACGATTGTACGAAATGTAGAAAGAAAACATATATATTCAACAAAGGAAGAAAGAAACAAATTTAATATAAAAAAATTTAGGCACGTTTCGATAAAATAATGCTAAAGGTTTCACCGTTGTTCCATGAGAATAAAAACCATAATTTGCATCCTAATTGATAATCTCATGATACGTTCTTGAATTAAATTACACATCTGACATAAAAATTTGAATATACTTGCCATTTCCATCCGGTGCTGTTGTATTTGGTTATATTCACGGTCACTTAACGGACGCGGGAGCAGCGCCGGCCTTCGGAAAATGTCGGAGCGCGTTTAGTAGAAAATGTCCTCGGCGTTTAAAAAGTATATTTGTATAATCAAATTGGCAACTGATCTTTCAACAAAAACATGACGATATGTTTTGATATGTCTATACAGGCTGTTACAAATTCGCTTCTCACTTCAAGGATCTCGGAAACTGTAAAAGATACAAACTAGCTTAAATGGGGGTAAAGTTGCATGATCCGGAGACCAAAATCAAGGCTAACATGATTAGTTTTCGAAATATTTGAAAAAAAAAACCGAAATTTTGGAAATAAGTTTTTGTTTAATTTCATCCTTATTTGAGGTGATATTGGAAAAATAACACTTTTTCGTGGCAACTTTTTGCCCTCTACCAAATCATAAACTTCAGTTTTTTAAATACGAAACTGGAAATTTTATAAAATTTTTAGCAAACCTTTAGGATTTCCAATACTGTACTGTCTCAGCCCGAACCAGATTCAGACGTTTTGTCTCGAAAAATTCATCTTCAATGTATTCGTTCCAAATTTATCAATTTTTTTTAGATTTGCATGTTTCTTGAATTATTGTACACTCTAAGCGTCGTTAGACCCTGTGAAATCCACCTAGTTATTTAAACTATTACCATCACACGTTATAGTAAAACATTATTAGAGTTTTAATCCCGTGCTCATAGTTATTTCTAGGTTTCTCGAGTCTCAAAATTCAAACAAATTTCGATCTAATTTTTTTAGGATATGCATACAAATATATCTGACATGCTCTTTCACAGTTGTGGTTACAGGTATAATAAATTCAGATCATATTATGCTTATCTTCATTTTCAACATTTGTCGAAACGGAAATGTTTTTGAACATTTACCGTAATTTTTTAAAGTGTAATATTCATTTGGAGTTTTAGTTGTTTATATGCATTTTAAGAATTAGTTTGTCAGAATCAAATCAAAATTGTAATAACGTTTTGATTTTGACGCAACAACTTATGGAATTATGTATGACTGGGTGATGGAGATTAAAACTCTAATAATGTTTTATTGTATCGTGAAAAAAATTAGATAAATTTGGAACGAATACATTGAAGATTAATTTTTCGAGACAAAACGTCTGAATCTTTTTCCGGCTAAGGCAGTACAGTATTTGGGGTCATGAAGGCTTGCAAAAAATGTAATAAAACTTCCAGGGTCGTATTTAAAAAAATGAAGTTAAGGACGGTCTTGGAGAGAAGAAACGTTACATATAAAAATTGATTATGTCATTCGATAGAGAGCAAAAAGTTGCGGATTTCCAAAATTTCGTTTTTTTTTTCAANACTATTTGTTTTAAATGTAATTTATTATAAATCCAATTCGTTATGTAAATTCCACATATGTACTACATTTCACCTCTGTACGCGCCACTGTTTATTGTTCCCTGCTCTACGATCAAGCTCGCCAGGTTAGTATTTGACGTATAACCGACCACTTCGTACACTCGATGCACCTGGCCGACTACAGCTAGTACCAGAACACAGTGCGTATGCGGCGGTATTTCAGATTTTACATTCAATTTCATTTTAAATTTCAAACGGTTCATCTTACGCCTCCTAAAAATGATAACTCGATTTTCCTTTGATAAAAGACCGACAATTTTTTGCTCTACTTTGCATCGTATACGATCGTACTATAGAAACCGTTCATTTTATAAAAATTTGAAAGATACCTGTTTTGTTCAGAATTGAAAAAATTTAGAATTGATGTTATTTTGTAGAAAAATCCACAGGCGTACGAATTATTTTTTTCAAGAGGGCAGTAACCCACCTCAGGCACGTCACTGGTGGGTGAAATGTTATTCACCATAACTAATGTGTTATTAATGCCAAATTCCAGTTTAATATCTGTTGATGTTTTAGAAATATTAATAAAAATTCTTTAAAAAAGTTTGTTTTCAACAACGCCCTATCTCTCAAGCGTTCTAAGATCTACGTCCGACCTACTATTAAAATTCTACCACAAAAAACTGACACCCTGCATATATTTTTTGAAAGTATTAAGATAATTCAAACACATTCAAAACACTTCTTTAATCTTATCAGGTGAAGTCAAAAAATGTTCATTTATGCCAGATATCTTAATAGGTATATAAAAGTTATCTAACTTCCCAGACTACTCAACTTCTATTGAATTATACTACGACAGTACCTATTAAACAGCTTGTAATAAATAATTATTATCCAAAATAAAAACTAAATATGATATGTCTAATTAATACAAAAACACATTCGATATAAAGAGCATCCCATAATTCACGCTGGAAGCAATTTTGATTGAAAACACAGGTTTTGTTTTTAATTAAAAATTGTAAATTTTTGTATTCATTAAGTGCATATTCATTTTAGGGTTATTTATGGAATTTATTGAAATTTTCCATTACCGTTTTGCAAAAATGCGGATGAATTTCGTTGATACAGCAGTGGTTGTAGGCTTGTTGGTATAAACCTTCGAAAAAAACCCAAAGAAAAAAGTCCGACGGTGTTAAATCGTGTGATCTGGGCTGCCAATTCTGATCATCAAAACGGGAAATTACACGACTAGGAAATGACTCGTGCAGTAATTGAATTGTTTCTCGAACTGTATGGCATGTGGCACCGCCTTGCAATGTATGCACAAAAAACTGAATTATCATGTCACGATAAGCACATTAAGTGTTATTGTCTGACCAGCTGTATTTTAGAAGAGAACTAGTCCAATGATGCCTCCAGCCCAAAATCCTCAACGAACAGTGACAGGTTGTGGATGCATTTAATTTTCAACAATCACTCGTGGATTTTCTCAACTTCAAATGCGACAATTTTATCGATTAACGAAGACATTAACATGAAAATAACCTTCATCGCTGAAGTTGATTTTGTTAGATAAATGAGTATCCACTTGTCCCATAATCCATTCAACGAACAACTCTCTTCGCTTTGCGTGGTCAGTAGCCTTCAGAATATTGAAATTATTACTTAATACAATCACTCAAATAAATGTTCTGCATTCTTGGTGTTTTGTTATGATTCTTGACAGACTAATCACGTAAAAATCAGCTACTACAAAGAGATCTTTTTGTTTCCACATTTTACTTCGGATTGTTTCGTCGAGTTATCTCCTTTCGCACGAAATTGGTTCTTACTTAAAAAAATGAAATGACAGTGTCAAAATTAAAAATAAAAAAAGTATTCAGTTATCAACCGTGGTTAACCACCATAGTATAATATCTTGCAAACATGTCTTCTAACCCGCGTATTGTATTATAGCGGTTGGAAGACGAAAGACGAGTCTATTTGATTAACGCTATCGGCACGGTTGATATTTTCATTGTTACCGAAAAAAACATAACTCTATATAACTTATTAACTAGTGCAAAAAAAGTCAGTAGAAAGTTTTATAAATCGTTCGAATCACATACGAACCGTAAATTCCTTCATTAATATCAATTAGTCTGGGATGTTTTTTTGTACAAGGCACGCTATTTGTTACAATACTGGTTACATTCCAGTTAAAATTTAAAATACGTAAGGTATTATTTTTTCATTTAGGTGCCTCACTTTCCTTTTAAAATTTCGAAGTCCGGCCCTATCCAGGCGAACTTCCCAGTGGCTTACTCCATCACTCAATGCTTTAACGGCTATTATTCCTTCTTCTGCCAAGGTTACTTCAACCATTACGGATTTGTGTGTGTTGTTGCGCAGGCACCCGCCTAATTAACTTTTTATTAGCAAGAGTCAAGTCAGGTACAGGATGATTTAGTAATGTCTGGTTGGTGACCGATTACGGCTAATAAAAAAAGGGTCGAGCTAAGTTTCGCCTTGCCGCCACTTATCGGAACGAAATTTGACAATTTACCACTGGATTAGGGAAGCGTACGGTAGGTGGCGCCTGCTGTTCAACAATTCTGCGGGTTTGACGCAACTTAGTGCCCATTTATCGACGTGTAGATTCGAAATATACCGGCGGTTGATTACAAAGTCGTTTGTTTATATGAATGGTCGGTCAATAAACCACCAAACTGTCACCGGATCGTACAACCAGAGCGAGGACTAGGCATCCGGAACCGATAGTACTAAAATTTTAATTTGTATTCAATCGCCGCGGCTTTATGGGGCATCCGGATTTTATCGCCTCAAAAACGGCTCTGTTTTTAATTCCATATTGGTTAATGGGTTCATTCATTATTATTATTACCGATTTTACGACGAAAGATTAATATTTTAAAGCACGGACTCGAACCGCATTTGTCGTAGATGATTGGAATTAGAAATCGCCCTCTTTATGCGGTCTTGTGATTTATATATAAAAAATTCATGAACAAGAAAACTCTTACTTTCATTGTCTCTTCTAGGTTACGGTAACTTAGCTCCGAGGACGACCTGGGGCAAGGTGGTGACCATCTTCTACGCCATCCTGGGCATTCCGCTGATGCTGATCTGCTTATCCAACATAGGCGACGTTATGGCCACGTCCTTCAGGTTCCTCTATTGGAGAGTGTGCTGCTATGTGTGCACCAAAAAGCCCAGGAGAAGGAAGTCCAGGTCCTTCAGGGGGCCTGGAAGAGGATCTAACCGTATCGAGTAAGTTCAGGTCCTGGCGTAGCTCAGGGATCCGTCCTCGGACCTCTATTTCTCGTTGGTGTTCATTACTGATTCGTTGTTTTCTTGTTTCAGGCAAAGAGGATCTTCTAGGTCTAGGAACGCTTCGTTTAAGCGATCGGTTAGGAACTCCACCAGATCCGCTGATAGTGGATTCGAATTATCCGACCTGGGAGGGAATTACCATTCAGATACAGACCTGAGGTACTATCAAAATCTAAAAAAATATATCAAGTGTTCACATTAATACTTTGTAGGTACCACGAGGAAGTTATTCGTAGAGGTTCGACCCTTCCAAGGGTTCGGGGAGGCCGTCTTTCTGAGAATAACCCTCCGAAGAACGTTCTGAACTCCTCCCAGAACCGCGTCAACCATTTGCAGCAGACCCCCAAAGGTAACTCCCTGGACAGGAAGAGGTTCCAGAGGGACGTGGAGATTGAGATGGACCCCATCTTGTTGGCGCACACCCCCATACTCTGCAACAAGTATGTGGTGGGGAAGAACGACGGGTTCGCGAGGAGTATACCAGGTAAAGGTAAACTGACCCCCAATCTTTTCTTCTACTTTCGCCTCTACTACGCCCCTATCCGCCTTCCGAAGCATGCGCAAGGAATGAAATTGATAAAATAAGAAAATCGGGATCGCGGAAAGAAAGATTCCTTATTGAAATAACATCGACTTGGAATTCTGTAACATCTAGCTCATCATTAGTTCGTGCTCATGCAAAACATCAATGAAAAGCTGATTGCGTTCTCCTGTTAGGGAGGTTTTTGGTGAATAGCAATTGTCTTTATAATTAGCTTAAATAGGTTTTTTTGGTACAATGTTTCCGCTACGGTCTTTTAGCGTACATCTCTGTGCTATTTCTTTCCGTGATCAATAATTTGGAAGAAAGACATTTCTTTTTTCCCATGAAATTCTTAACGACTCTAACCGTTCGAAACCGGCGCTTTAACAGTGAACTAACAGTGTTGAACCTCTGTATACTGACGCTTGCTGCTTACCTCTAACAATTAGAGTGTGTCCCCTCTGCTCGAAGATTCCCGTACCGCTTTTACCTCATCATTTTAGGGATCACCGTAAGGGATTCAGAAGGTGTCGGGAAGATCCCAAAAGTCAACGACAGAAGAGCGAAGAGCATGCCCAGGAACCAGCACTACTTGGAACCACCCAGGTTCCCTTCCCCTGATTCCTCCGACAGGGAAGAACTTGAGTCTTTTAGGGGAGGGCGCAGGAAACACAGACACTCAGGGAGAAGGTCCAGGTCTCCAAACCGTGAGTTTTCCACTCGTGTGATCGATGAGGGGCAATTTCGAATTGTTTTTCAGCTCAGACAAGGGCCAGCCCTAGGATGATGACGCCTCTGGGATACGGCCACTCCAATAAGTACCTGGACGATCCGGACTCGGACGACGACTACTACTACGACTACTACGACGATTTCTACGACTTCAAAAGGGTCAGGACGAAGCCGGTGCCCATCTGGCTGTGCGTGCTGCTGGTGGTCAGCTATATCCTAGCCGGGGCGTACCTTTTCAAGTACTGGGAAAATTGGAATTACTTGGATGCGGCTTATTTCTGTTTCATAACGCTCACCACCATAGGGTTCGGGGACCTGGTGCCGGCCAAGGGTGAGGCGCAGGACGCCAACATCAGGATAGCCCTCTGTTCGCTTTACTTGTTGTTCGGGATTTCCTTGTTGGCTATGAGTTTCAATCTGGTGCAGGACGAGGTGATCTCCAAGGTGAAGAGCGTGGCGAAGACGCTGGGGATCATCAAGAAGGACGAGGACGACCTGGATGACGAGGGGTAGTCTTGTCGGTGTTGGTTTACGTTCGGTGTTTATGGATAAAGTGTTAATAAAGCTAATAGAATGTAATGTTTAATTATTTTTTCTGACCCCGAGAAAAATATATTTTCGGTGATGTTCCCTTAAACTTGAGTCATCTGAGGTCATATCATACCCTTTGGTACCAAATATTTATCATATCAAAGAAATCTAATTTCATGGACAAGTTAGTAACTGGTAACTATCTATGAAATGGAAATAAACAATTATCTAAATAGTATTATTGAAGTAATGAATAATTTGACTCATACGAAGCACATCCACAAGGTTTGAGTTCCAAGACTCCGATCTTCTGTGATTTTTGTTTTCAACAAAGTTGGCAACACTGTATTTAAGGCCCAGGTGTAGGGAGCAGAACGTGCGCTCATTTGTCTCAGTCAGGTGAGAACTGTTGTTGTAGTGGTGTGTTGAATTCCGAATTTCGTCATCTGCGAGGTGAGAAAGTAATCCGGTTTCTTCTTGCAAAGGGAAAGGCGCCATTCCAGATTTTTAACGATATCAAAACAGTTCATGGGGATGGTGCGATGAATCGGACTAATGTGTATAGTCTTTCCGATTTCAATTGAAGAACCAACAGCACAAGATTATTACTTATTCTTGTGCCAAGAAGTTGGCAGTATGTACCAGGTTTGGTCGCTGACGCAGCAATTCGGCATTGAAATATTTGAAAAAATGGTTCCCATATTTATTTAGCGATACCCATATACAGGTCTAGTCGAACTAAATGTGGAGGTGGTAGGAGGTGGTATACGCCCAGTTGAAGAATGCGAGCGCAGGCCAACGGCGTATAATATAGTAGCACTGGGCAACTGGGCAATAAATCTCAGCCGTTGACAAGTGGTTGACAGATTGCCTAGCAGTGCTGTGCAGCAATGCGAAATTTACCTTCTATTAATCATTGATATTACAATTGCGAAAGGGAGAAATAATATTATTACAACATGGCATTTTGGACACCTTTTGAAACGGAACAAAACAAAATTTACAATCAATATAGTAAAATTGTTTGAGGACATAAATAATTAAAATATGTTGTTAAACATATAATAGAAATTTTCTGCGCATTACAAATTATTACAATTTTTTACCATTAGTAGAAAACTTTTTTGGGGACGCCTATGAAACTCATTAAATTTTATCGGTAGATTATTTTTATACATGTTCAATTGACTTTGGAAATACTATACAAGTGGTGTGGTGAGTATACACGAATGTTCATGATAAACAAAGGAGTGAGCATCTCTCAGTCGTGAGATGATGAATAAGATCGAAGAAAAGCTTCTGCATGTCAATGCACGTCCTCGCACAGCCATTACCACATTATCTATTGGATTCATTCGGTTGGAACGTCATCAACTACCCTGCTCACTGCCCTCACGTGGCAACTTCTGATTTTCATCTTTTCTCTTCTCTGAAGGTGTTTATGGGTAAAAAAAGGTTTTCTACCAAATATGAGGTCTACAGTGCCGTGAAACAATGGGCCCGAGAGGCGACGGAACTTTTTTTTGCGATTTATCAGAAAGTTCATCCCTCAGCTCACACAGTACATTGAGGATGAAGGCGATTCGATTTTTAAATGGGTACTCTTACTTTGTGGATATGCCTCGAATCTACAAAGAAGATTTAATAAATTCGTATAGATGCTAAATAACAGGGGCCTAAGTATTGATCCTTGGGAAATTCCACATGATGCACTCTCTTCTTAAGATAGAACGTCTTTCTTTTTTGGCAAAGGTTCTGTACAAGAAATTTTCCAAATATTGGGTAATTTAGAATCAAGATTACATGAATTTATAATATCAAATGTTGACATGAAAAAAAGAAAACATACTTTTAAATAAAAAACAATAAAATACAATGAAATAAATAAACAACAATTAATGAAGAAAGGGTCCATTTTCTGTAACTGTTGGCAGTGGTTTTCATTTATGTATTTTCAAACTTTAGAGGTGAATATCTTGAAAATTGTTACTTGCCAGGTACAAATAAAGAGAATATCAAAGGGCAGATATACCGAGAAGCCAAAAAGACATTTTAAAAATATGCAATGTGCCGCAAGTCGCCTCCTCTAATCAGTAACAACAAAATTATGACCGGATGTGCATTAGTCGTTGTTTCACTTTAACACCCTGCATCTTTTTAAGTATCAAGTTTTGGACTAAGGTAAGTTTGGTTAAATAGTAACATTTTAGTGTGTAACGCCCGCTGTTGCATCCATGTACCATCACTTATAGGACACTGTACGATATGTTTAATGAAAAGTGGATGACCTCCACGTATACCGGGTTTGTCCCCACTGGAACTTTTTTCCTATGGGGACATGATTTATCACTAATGATTTTGAAAATACAAGGTATAATAATATTCGTGCTGAAACAATAATAGACCAGGCGGGATCTGTTTTGGTGTAGATGTTTTATATAGTATCGCTAATTTTTGCTTTAATGACTCCAAAAGGATATAACAGAACGTAATTTCACTATGCGCGCGCTTTAAAACGTGTGCTAAACTTATTATTAAACAAATAGCGAAAAAATTGGAAAAAATTCATTTTTTTTTCTCTTTTTTTCAACACAGTTCAAAAACTATTAATTTTGAAAAAAAAATTGAAATTCTTGCAAATTTGACCGAGCCTTAGATACTTGAAAATTCTATCACATAAAAAAGGGCACTCAAACTTTAAAATGCGTCCAGAAAAATTGAAATCCGTTAATTAGGAGAGCCGTTGTAACTGTTTAAAGAAATGCGTAATTTTTGCGCTTATAAATTCATTATAATTATTTTTTTTAATTATGCTTTTAAAGTACTCAGAAAGATGCTTCTTTTTTTAAAAAAAAAACATGGTGATTCGTTAATTGGTTCCAGAGTTATAGTCGATCAAAGTTGACCGGCATTTGTGGCGTAACTACAAGGTCTGGAGGGCTGTTTTCTAAACAAATACCGTTGTCATTCCGAGTACTTTCCGGGAATGAATTTGCAAAACTTGCGCCCTTGTGCAACCCATATAAAATGTCGATTAAAACTAGTGGTCCGATTTTGATGTTTTTACGCATTGCGAATGCAACAAAAAGTGACCCTAAAATTATCCAAAATAATTGAAGAAAAGAAATTGGCACATTATTTTGTTAAGAGACATTTGTCCATATTTAGGAATATCAAAAGGTGTCCCTAGATTTACCAAGTACCGCAATCGTTATTTCCATTTTCCCAACAAAAAATGACGGTTGACTAATGTCACTTTGCGTTTGCCGTTTCTAAATATTCCTCTGTATATTAATATTTGATAGGTACATGTTTTAATATTTCCCTGCTATTTATATCAAAATACTATTAACATTTAATCGTCTGTACTGTTTTCGCTTAAAATTTTGGATTATTGTCAAATAAACTGTGCAAAATTATTTCATTAATTGACCGATACGAAACAATGCTGGCATCAATAAAATAATAAAAGTTATATAGTGAAAAATATTTAAGGAGGTTTTTTAGCCACACATATACCTACGCATTAAATTGTTTACATGCTATAAAAATAACGGGGTGAGTTGTTTTTAATTTCGTGCCGTCAATCAAATAAATAAATAGTAGTAATCTATATTATGCTAGTAAGCGGAAATACGCGTTGTGGTAGCAGAAATAGGCTAACTCTGTGATCAATTGCCATAAAAACACGTGCCATACACTGGACCAAGCAAAGCGTCAAACTCAGTCACACATGCACAAAGGACAATGAAATGCACGGTCAACGCCTCTCTGTAAAAAAACCTGGATTGTTCAGCGCCACAGGCCGACAGGGCAGGCATTAGGGTGCCGCTAGATGCGTATCGAATAAATTGATCGATGCGAAGCTTCAGATCAGAGACAGACATGAACATGTTATTGTATAATGACGCTGATAGTGTGATTACTGTGCCCTCGGTAAATTTAGAACATTTATTTTGGTTTTTGAAATGGGTAATTACACAGCCACACACAAAAAAAGTTGTCTGTACTTTTCATGCGACATATGTCCGTAGTATTTTTGCCTCCTGATCACGAATCCGGTGTCAAAAGTGAGCTATCACATCACATCACATGAATTTCCTAACCTCAAAAAATAGCAAAACAAGATATCGATTGATATATGGTATACCTTTTTTTTTAACAAAGTGAGAGAGGAATCGAACTATGACAGAAAAATATCAAATTTGGCAACACTGTCAAAGGTGTATAAATTTGGATCATTTTGTCTGCTCCTGTATAATTCAGGCTTATTGAGTATCAGTTTAAACTTGGAAATGAACTTGCCACATACTTTAATTGCCCAAATTTCATTGTTGTCGTGGTGACTTAGAAGTTATAATTGAATTTGTTTTTCAAACGTCTTTCTTCGAAGGCGAATAACTCCACAACGAAGCCCGATAGGAAAAATTATTTTACGAAGCACTATAATTATTTTGAGCTCCTCTGTACACCCCTTCATTTTTGACATGACCTTTCCGGACACCCTGTATATTTGATTACTGCACATGACTTCCCAAGATAAGCAAAACTTTTTATCAAGAATAACTTTATCTCGAGAAATCAACAATAAAAAAGTTTACGAGAGGTACTTCATCCGCATATACCCTGTACATGGATAAGTAACACGAAATTTGTCCCAAAATGTGATTGCTTTACTTTGCCAACCTCGGGACTTAATAGACGAAAATTAATCGGTAAAATATTCTTTTCTCTAACAAGTTAACCAAGTTAACAGATCTCCGCAGAAACATTGTAGCAGTATCTCTATATTTTACAATCCCTAGACCTGCAGTCCTCTCTCTGCACCGCCTTGCATAATCCCCAGCGCCCGCGAGAGCCGGCGAAACCTCGTCCACCGTCCCGAAGTTCGACACTAGTCTCGGGTATTCCATATTAAAATGCGGTTTTTCCTTCCCGCTCTGAAAAGTACATTCGCGCCAAGGCGGGCGCTGTCTAGGGGATTACCCGGGCTCGCCGAAGGGGATCTTTCCGGTTTATCCGAATGCGTTTCGGGGCCTTGAAGGAAAACGATCGGGGGCGAAATATTAAGTGAAGGAGTAAGCCTGGGTGTCAAGTCGAATCGGTATTTTCGCACGGTAAACTGGATATGGAAATGGGCTAGCGTTAGGTTTTTGTATCGGGGGTTTTAATCGGGACAGGGGCGGCGCCAGGGAGTTGTCTGAGAACTATACAGAAGAGAAAAGGTGGGAAGTACAAAGGATACACTGGACCCGGATTAACGTATGGTGAGGCCCGGGGCTACAAGCTCTACGGAGGCCCTTTTTATAATAAAAAGAAAACGATATCAAATTTCTAAATCTGAACACGTTTTGGTTTGATTAAAAAAAGGATCACGCAATCAATGACTTGCCGACATAAAATTTCAAAACCTAAACACTTTTTGGTTTGATTCTAAAAAAAAACCTAAACACTTTTTGGTTTCATTTTGCCAAATCTTGCCGAGGCCCCCCGATTTCGTGAGGCCCGGTGCTATAGCTCCCGTAGCCCCCTCCTAAAGCCAGTCCTGCAGATACATTAGCGTAAAAAGGAAATTAAAATGAATACTTCGAAAATTACTTAAAAATATTTTTCTACACGTCACTGAAATTTGTTCGACTGTAATATTTGACTAATGCAATGCACACAGTCAATCGGCATGTGCAAACAGACTACGTTAAAAAAAAAACAACGATTTAACGAGATAACAAGTAGAGCTTTTTTACGGCTATTTTATTTCCAAATCAATTATTGCTTTTAAAACTTTTAATTTCAAATTTCGCTCATCTTTCGAATCGCCATCACCAGCCCATCTACGTGCAAAAATAGTTTCCGATATTCGAGGCAGCCTAGACAACACTCCACCAAAATTTTCACTAAAAAACCTTCCATAAAGTTCCCAGCTGCTCCCAATCAACATAGCCTTGCAGGCTATACCGACAGAGGCCGAAGCTAGAGGCAGAGTGACCACCGATGACGTGCGTGACGCGCAGAAAAGCCACCTCGGTTCTAAATTTTGGAAAATAAAAGGCTTCCCAAATACATGAAAATCAGACTGTGGTAGATAAACATAGATATGAACTACCATGCCAATATACAGATCGACAACCCGTACCAATTGAGCAGAATTCTAAGACGAGCAAAATCCGGAGAAGCAAAATGTCCAAATTTAAGGTGAATGTTGCCGCAGGACCTCTGCGGAGCTATCATAGGAGGTGTTCGAACGCCAACTCTGGTACCTTGCAACTCATTAACCAATACCTGTAGTAAGCTCCAAACTTTTTACTTCAATTATTTTATTACATTCAAATACAATAAATTAAGCTCATTTATTGTTAATAGAAAATTTTCAATAAATCCAAACATTGTTAAAAATTTTAAATATTTATGGGAATAGCGGCTTCAAAATTTTAAAAATGTTTTAAAGTTGTGAATCACCCGATATTAATAGATAAATATTTTAGGCTTAATCTACTATCTTTGCAAATAAGAACTATTTAAATCTTCAAAATAATAATAAAAATATATTTACCAAGCAACAGCAACTAAACAAGAAACAAAATTAACGTTACGTATTTACAACAATTAATTGTACAAAATGCGAACCACCCATATCTTCTATTAATGGAACTAATTGAAGCTTTTCTTTTAATTCATTACACCCGTCTTCTATTTGCTGCCTGTACTAGTTGTGGTCTTGTATCTGTTGGAGTGGAGTAAACTTTAGTTTTCAGATAACCCCAAACATAGAAGTCCAGGGGGTTTAAATATAAACAAAAAATCATTTTTTTTAACTTCTCCAAAACGGGGCCGTTCCAGACCTATGTTTATAATTCTAACACCTATTATTTAAAGAGATCTATCTGTCCTCGAAGTTTCCTGCATAAAATTCGGACCACCCTGTATAAATTATACAGGGTGTTAAAAAAATAGTCTAAAATATTTAAGGAGGTAATAGTATGAACCAAAATAAGCAGAAAAGTCTCAATAAACATGGGTCCGCATAGTAACGGTTGCGGAGATATGGAATGTTTTATGTTTTTTAGACCTTTTTTTATTTTGCAAAAACGTTGTGTATTTTCTTATAATAGTTGGTTGATGTTTAGTGAAATAAACAGTACGTATTTGACAGTTGTTCTCAGTGCACAAGTTTTCTTTCGCTATGGCTGGTTACTCTAACGCAGAATTAACAGACATGCATTTCATGTATGGTCGTGCTAATGGGAACGCCACCGAAGCGCGACGTCTTTATGTTGACGCTTATCCAAATCGCCAGATTCCTTCACAACGCATGTTTGGAAGAATTCACCAAAGATTGCGTGATACCGGTTCCTTGAGCAAACAGTGCCATTTATCCGGAAGACCAAGGTCGGTATCCACTCCTAGAGCAGAAGAAGAAATTCTAGCACTGGTAGAGCAGAATCCAGGTACGAGTGTGCGGAGAATATCAGCCGAGGTAGGAATTAGTGGTCCTCTTGTTTGGAGAATCCTTCACGAGCAACTGCTTTATCCATACCATGTGCAACGAGTACAGGCCTTAAATCCAATAAATGATCATCAAGCACGTTTGGTTTTTTGCCGCTGGTTTCTACGTCATGATGCTGAAGACCCTCGTTTTCTTGCAAACATTCTTTTTACTGATGAGGCCGGGTTCACAAGAAATGGAGTGTTTAATTTTCACAATACGCATATTTGGGCCGACGAAAATCCTCATGCTCTAATAGAATCTGGACATCAGGCACGTTTTTCATTAAACATTTGGATGGGTATTGTAGGTGACAGGTTTCTAGGTCCTGTTGTTTTACCAAACCGATTAACAGGCGCTGCTTACCTCAACTTTCTGCAGAACACACTGTATGAGTTTTTGGAAGACATTCCTTTGAATCAGAGGCAACAAATGTGGTTCCAGCATGATGGTGCTCCAGCTCATTTTTCCATGGCCGTTAGAGAGCATTTACACCAAACTTTTCCACATAGATGGGTAGGAAGGGCCGGACCTGTTTTATGGCCTCCAAGATCGCCTGATCTGAACCCTCTAGATTTCTTTGTTTGGGGATATTTGAAGACATTAGTGTATGGTACTCCTGTAAATAGCCTGGAAGAGCTGCAGCTACGGATTAATCAAAAGTGTCAAGAAATCCAAACCAAGGAGGGTGTTTTCGAAAGAGTTCGAATATCGTTGAGACGAAGATGTCGTGCCTGCTTGGAAATGGACGGAGGGCACTTTGAACATCTTCTGTAACTTTGTTTTTTGTTTGTTAAAAGCTTCCTTTGTCGGTTTATTCCTAATAAAATAAAATGTTTGAAAAACGAATAGTGGGTCCATATCTCCGCAACCGTTACTTTGCGGAACCATGTTTATTAAGACTTTTCTGCTTATTTTGGTTCATACTATTACCTCCTGAAATATTTTACACTTTTTTTTAACACCCTGTATTTTTAATTTCAGTGATTTCAATTTAAACGATTTCAGCTTTAGCAACATAATGAGACCTGACAGAACTGCCAATGTAAATGTAATAAACATTCATATTACTACTATATTACCACACATTAAAATTATTTTTCCTTTAGCCTCTCCATAAAATGCAACTTTACGAACTCTTAAGTATCACTTTCTAGATGTTAAAATATTTTACGTCCTCAAATACTCCACTGATTCAATTACTTCACGTCCGCTATAATCGGACAGATTGTATCAGGGGTTGTGAAATGAAAACGGATGTGAAGTAATTGAATCCGTGAAGTATTTGAGGATGGAAAAAATGCTACTTATTAAAGATTAAACAACCGAGACAAATTAAGATCGACAGAAAAAAACTAATATGCGCTTCGGTCAAAAACCTGCAATTTATGGCCAGTTTTATCGCCAGTTAGAGCACGTCCGTCCATAAAAATTGTATAAATAACTATTGAGGACTTCCATTGAAACGTAATAAACAAATCAGTTATTACTCTAGTTAGTAACTTTGTTTTATAAATTATATAGTTTTTGGTTTTTCTTATCTCCAAAGTAAATGACAAAACCATTCCTATTGGCCAGTATTCAATAAGTCAACAGGTACATGGCGTTTTTCATATTCAATCATTCTCTTTTAATGTAAATAATAAAAATTAAAACAAAGAATTACCGATTCGACGGACGGAGATAATCCCCGATATCCTCGATAATCTGAGACGTACGCGACCAAAAAAATGGGTGACATCCGAAATAAACAAAAAGATCAATAGGTGGCGATAAATATTCACCCACGCCTGTTTGTGTATCAGCGCGTTTAATAAGTCGCCTGTCATTTTTATATTGGCTGCGGCGCGTTGTTTCGAAAATGGAACATCGATACAGAGCGCACATCCTGTGCGATCAGTGGCGCACGCCAAAAAAAACACGCTTTCAGGACGGGGTCTACCCTACAGGGTGGCACAGTGAATTTTCAGGTGTGAAATTTGAATATGTTATATTTTTTGACGTAACGCTTTGTTTTGTGTAAATACAGGGATGGCCAAAAGTACGGAATAAAATTCATATTTTTTGAATGAGTTAATTTTATTTAAAACGCCGAAACACGTTAACTGATATTGACTTTTTCCCATCTTTCGGTTATATAATAATAAATTTTTCTTCAACCCCCTAACCCCCAGCTACCACTACTTTTTTTTTTTCAATTGGAAACATAAGCCATGAGGGGGCTCGTTGAAAAGCTTATAGAAAACCGAATCCAGCCATACCATATAAACAAGTTTTATTTTTCAATAACAGGTTTTTTATCTTTTAGAAATTGAAACAACTAGATAATTTACAAAAATAAAATCAATGTCGCAAATGTTGAACATATTCTCGATTCACTATTTGGCATTCCCCAAGACGATAGTAAAAGCTGTCCACAACATTCTGAATGACTTCAGCTGGTAAATTATGCATCTCCACCCTAATCTTGTTCTTTAAATTCTAAATATTATCCGGTCTGTCCTGGTAGACTTTTTCTTTCAAATATCTCCAAAGAAAATAATCCAGGGGTGTTAAGTCGGGGGATCTTGGCGGCCATTCAACTGTACCCCGTCTACCAATCCAGCGATTTGGAAACATTTCATCTAAGTATCTTCGAACATCAATACCAAAATGTGGGGGAGCGCCATCTTGTTGGAACCAAATTCTTTCATTCGGTATATCTGGATCAATTTCATGAGGGAAAATCACAGCTAGAGCAGGTATCAGGTCAAATGTTAGGAAATCCAGGTAGCGTGCGGCAGTAAGATTTTCTTCAAAAAAGAATGGGCCCAAGATTCTGTTGTTGATGATACCTGCCCATACATTAACTTTTTGTGGATGCTGCGTATGCGATTCGCATGTCCAGTGTGGATTTTCCTGGGACCAAAAGCGATAGTTGTGCCTGTTAACCACTCCATTTAAATAAAACGTAGCTTCATCCGAAAAAAGTACGTCTCGTTGAAAACCATTATTGTCGTCACACCGTCTCATCATTTCCTCACAAAATTGTAATCGCCTATCATAATCGTCTTCCAAAAGCTCTTGGACAAGACATACCTTATAGGGGTGGTATTTCTCTTGTTTCAGAAACATTCGAATTGCAGTTCGAGAAGCATCGTGATTGCGGGCCAATGAAACAGTTGAAGTATGAGGATTTTCAACAAGTTCTAATGCAATGTCTAATTTCTTTTCTTCATTCAAAGCACGTGCCCGTCCAGTTTTGGGCAAAGTCTGTACTGTACCGTGTTCCTCAAATTTGTGAAATATTTTACTAACTGTCCCTTGCGAGATTTGGTTTTCGGGATATTTCGCATTAAATAAATCGCGCACTTCAGCCTGACTTCTTATTTTGTCTCCACATCCAAGCAATATCAAGATTTCGATGCGTTGCCTTTCCGACGATACCATTGCAATTCAGTAAATAAATTGATTTTGACACAATAGTAACGTTTCGAACTCCAATTTACAACTAAAGCGAAAAATTAACCAGAAAGCCTGGCAAGTAAGAGGTGCCAAAAAACGCAACATAAAAAATATATTTTTTTTTGCGTTAGCAGCGATAGGTACAGTTTCAAATTTTTTATTTTATTCTGTGCAAATTCATGGAGGATAACACTGAAGATAATTAAATTTTATTTCACTTGTTACGTAGGTGTTTTATACAACCCTAAAAACCTTGCTATTGAAAACATAAAACTTGTTTATTTGGTATGGCTGGATTCGGTTTTCTATAAGCTTTTCAACAAGCCCCCTTATGCCTTATGTTTCCATTTGAAAAAAAAGTAGGGGTAGCTGGGGGTTAGGGGGTTGAAGAAAAATTAATTATTATATAACCGAGATGGGAAAAAATCAAAATCAGTTAACGTGTTTCGGCGTTTTAAAAAAAATTAACTCATTCAAAAGATATGAATTCTATTCCGTACTTTTGGCCATCCCTGTATACAATTTTCTTAATGTTTATAAACAGTATTTCTAAAATAAGTACATTTATTTTCATTAAATTCTCATTAAACAACCGAAAACCCCACGTAATACACTCACTGAAAATCGTCATTGGAAACGTGAAATCTGTACAAATAGAATCTGGGGATCAGCTCTTGTAAAGCAAAATCCGTCTGTGTTTATACAATTTAGTTGTTTCACCACTTGCTGCCTAAACCAACAATGACATTCTACACGCGGCTGAATCATTTGCAGTCAAAGCCTACACGTGTTGTACATGATAAAGGTGAGTAACTGTTCCCTTAGTACGCGCCACGAAACAGTATCGAAAACACTCGTTTCATGTGCAATATCGCGAGTACTGAGGTTCGGGTTTTTCTCGAAGGTGTAAAATGTTTTCCTCCCTATTTAATTGATTTTAAAAAAATCTTTAATACGCCTTTGTTAGTTGTAAACTAGAATATGTGTTATTTGTTTGGTATTCGAATTATAAAAGCCATATAAATAGCCAGACATTTTTTAAACTGGTACATCATAGTGTTTTGCCACGTTGGGATATCCTCAGTGTAGTCTTCTTGAATCATTGTTTTCTTAGATTTCTTTTTTTTTATATATACAATTGTGTACGGTAGTCCCGATTGTTCATAGGAATATTTACAATAATTGTTTTATTGTTGTTTTCCCGTTCGACATCCACTTCTTTGGGCCGCCTTGTATGTGTTATTCGTATTTATAGAAAATAATTCCGAAGAAAACAAGCCGTCAAAGCGGGATTATCATATTTTATAAATGCGACATATTATTGGGAAATTATTACCGATTGTGAAAAATTAGGCGGAGTTGCGATCGACTTGGCAGTGGGGCTGGTGATGTTGAAAAATCGCCGTACAACACGTGTGGGACATCTGAGACAAGGCTACAAGACCGCGGAACGATTTTTAAAAAATTGCCGTGGTAACATGTTCTGTAGGTTTTTTTTAAACGCATTTGTTTCATGCATCCAAATCGGAGGTGACAACGTTGAGTCTCATTTGTTTTGCGCTGTATTAAAATAGGAAAGGGAATGATATCATTAATAAAAAAGCTTCTTAGATGTTTTTAGCATTGTTTCTAGATGCTGCTATATAAAAAATAGAGTCTTCATAAATGATTACAAGTCAGCGTCGAGCGTGGTTGGTACTATCAAATAAAAATCCCTAAATCCCAGTAGAGTGGTTGAAGGTGTTAAAAGTAACGAATAAATTCATTATTTTTTAAATTGAGAAGTTTTCGAAANGAAAGCACTGTATATAATTAAATAAAATTGGTTTTGAAATTGATTAAAGTGAACTGTTAATAAAAAATTTAACACATACAATCCAGTATTCCCCCGGATTACAGTATTATACAGGGTGTTTCAGTTTGAGTGAATCAAACTTTAACCACAAAGAACCCAATAAATAATTCAGAATTGCTATATAAAGCAAGGGTCTAAATCTCACCGTTTTCACCATGGAGACTACACAAGGAGCCCGAACTCCATGTAAATAAAAATCTTACAAAAATAAGAGGGCGCTAATGTTCCATATGTCCCATTTGTAGAGAGAGGATATAAAAAAGCGGCAGTTTGAATTATAAATGAATTATGTCATTTTTGTGATTTGAAAATTTTAAAATAAATAAACTACTTTGAATTATATAAATAATGAAAATATGTCATTCCGGACTGAAATTAAAGTAAATAGATAATAAAAAATATTAGCTTTATGAGAAGAATTTGGTGTTCGAAGAAAGAAACTAGTTTTCAAGGAATTTATGACGTGATCTTGTTAATATTAACCTATAAGTAAGGTTTATGTTTTTGATAATTACTTGTCAGTCTATCTTCTTTTTCTTCTTAAAATTTAATTTTGTTCATGAAGCAATTGATTTCCATGTTTAAATATTTAATAAAAGTACTCAATTACCAATAAAGATCAATCAGCATCGATTACTACACGTATCCTCTCTTTAAATTTTATATGATATCTGAATTTAAATCAGTTGTTTACTAACAGGAAAGAAACAGCAACTAATTGGAAATGATTTATTCAATTCAATAATGATAATAACAATGTCATTAGCAAGAATTATATGAAAGATACGAATTTAATTATTTATGCACGTAATATAAATTACAAGAATATGTAGAAATAAATAAAGTATACTTTGTTGCTATTGTCAATATTATGCTGTGAACAAATTCATCGTTGCTTTGTCGAGACCTCATCACACGCCAACAGAACTTTTCTTTCATTAGATTATACAGGACAGGATGCTCACTTTCTAGTATAATTTCTTTGTAATTTAATTGCTCTTGATTTACTTGCTGTTATATATTTTTCACTTATGAAATCTTTCTATTTAAAAATTTCTCTACCTTTTTGAAAATCAAAGAAGCTGCTTCCAACTTCCGAATTATTCGACCTTTTGCCATAATATTAACCCACTATTCGGTCAAGTTGTAATATAGAACTGCTGGACATCATTAGATTGAAAATGCAGATCACAAACGTACTGTTTTATTTTAAATCTGTTGACAGTCATTCACTTCACATACTATTACCATATTTAAATTATTTTCGAAACTTTCTATTTATCATTTATAAAAACAAATTGTAATAATTAATAATTATTGACTTGACTTCTAGTTTTTAGGTTAGTATACCTCCCCGATATATCTACTAAACTCATTATAAAATAAAATTGGTTATTTGCTTACTTCACTCGTATTTATTGCTATATGCTACATTCACTTGGGACACATGGAACACTAGCGCCACCCCAACTTCTGCCATTTTTTGGACAAATTTTGTCAATTTTCCCGTATGAGTTCGTGCTCCTTGTCTAGTCTCCCTGGTTTTCACTGTACAGGGTCGTATTGGTCGGTTGTTAAAATCATAGTATTAACGAAATCTTTGGTAGGCTTATAGCAATTTGATCATAACATGAAGAAACACTTAGTTTGTTTCGCTTTTAATTTCTCGTATTAACAAAACATAGTGTTCGTTAAATCGATTTTTCTCGAAAACGGATCGAAACACCGAAATGAAAGAAGAGTACATAATCAATGGACAAATGATTGCTCTTTCAGGTTTTCAATAAAGTTTCATGTTAGAAATACAGGGAAAAAATTTATTAACTAAATTTTATCGCTTAAAAAATATAGTTTTACAAATTTTCAAGTTCCTAACCTACATATTTTCAGAATAATCGCAAAAAAACGATTTAAAATTTTAACTTTCAACATTCTGTATTTTCGAACCTATCAACTTTCGGATAAGGCATGTTTGCGCCAATGGTCACCATTTTACGTGTAGTATCTTCAGATTTCGATTTTCCCATTGTTAATGAATCACCCTGTATACAGTGTGTTCCACTTAAGCATTAGACACCCATGTAAAATTGTTATTTATTGACCGATTTTTTTCAACTTTTTTCTGTTTGATAGATCTTAGAAGAAGGAGTAGAATATAGGTATAATTTCGGTATTTTCTTGGTCTAAGTCATGGCTAACCGAGACGCCTTTTATAGGAAGAAAAAACGAGAAGTAATATTAGCGATTTTTTTTAGAAAAACTGCATGAGATTCTTATTCAGGGCTATGTAAAACCGTACTATACCAATTTTTGTTGTGATAGAATACAGGGTGTTGCAGAAAATTAAACCTTAATTTTTTAAACCAACTGAAGATTTATATTTACGAAGTACATGCATTATTTAAATATTGTGTATCAGTATTTTTCAAATTAGTAATAAACTAAACTTATTATTATGATTTAATAATTAATAATTTATTACAATAAGTCCACCATTCAATCTTATGCACTTATCAATACGTTGACGACTATTAATTGTTACTTTTCGTAACTGTTGCCTAGTTATGTTACGGCATGCGTCTGTAATACGCTCACAAAGTTCTTCTAGCGTTTGGGGCCTCGTAACATAAATTTTATTTTTAATAGTTCTCCACAAAAAAAATCGAGAGGTGTGAGTTCTGGAGACTGCGGTGGCCAATGAATTAAAGGGCTGTTACGTCCAATCTAATGATTGGGAAAATATTCATTCAGCCAGTTTCTCACCATCATCGAATTATGGATAGGTGCTCCATCCAGCTGTACATGCAAATTTAGACAATTATTTAGAGGCAAGTCATCGATTTCATCCTTAAATTCATTTTGTAGGAATCTCCAAAAACCATCCGCATTTAAATTTGCTTCAAAATAGTAAACCCAATGATTTTTAGATTTAAAATGTCACACTATACATTCACCTTAGCGGAATACTGCCTTTTGCATTACATTTTGCATTACATTTACATTACAGCACGACAGTTAAAAACAACACTGATGTCAGTGACACAAATTGAGGTTAGGTGTATAGGTGAACATAGAACGTCGGGTTGGCGCGAATTTCGAATTTACCGTCTGAAGCGCTTTCGGTTAACCGACGTTTCGGATGACCGGCTTTCGGATAATCGGCGCTCTACTGTATATGCGGATTTTCTTCACACCACATTCTAATATTTTGCGAAGAAACAATACCGTTTATAGTAAACGTAGCTTCATCAGTGAAAAATATTTTTCAAAAAACTTGGATTATTTAAGTACATACCCTGAAGCCATAAACAATAATCCATTCTTCTTATATTATTTCTAGGCTGAAAAGAAATTTGGGTTTGTATGCCTTACTCCTATTTTTTTTAAACATCTCCAAACTCGATTTCTAGATATATTTAAATTAATGCTGGCATCTCTAATGCTCTACCACGGATTTTCATTAAAATAGTTAAGAATTATTTGGTTTAGTGGAAGCACACGATTACGATGTTGGTTGGGAATCTTACTNCCTCGTAACATAAATTTTATTTTTAATAGTTCCCCACAAAAAAAATCGAGAGGTGTGAGTTCTGAAGACTGCGGTGGCCAATGAATTAAAGGGCTGTTACGTCCAATCTAGTGATTGGGAAAATATTCATTCAGCCAGTTTCTCACCATCATCGAATTATGGATAGGTGCTCCATCCAGCTGTACATGCAAATTTAGACAATTATTTAGAGGCAAGTCATCGATTTCATCCTTAAATTCATTTTGTAGGAATCTCCAAAAACCATCCGCATTTAAATTTGCTTCAAAATAGTAAACCCAATGATTTTTAGATTTAAAATGTCACACTATACATTCACCTTAGCGGAATACTGCCTTTTGCATTACATTTTGCATTACATTTACATTACAGCACGACAGTTAAAAACAACACTGATGTCAGTGACACAAATTGAGGTTAGGTGTATAGGTGAACATAGAACGTCGGGTTGGCGCGAATTTCGAATTTACCGTCTGAAGCGCTTTCGGTTAACCGACGTTTCGGATGACCGGCTTTCGGATAATCGGCGCTCTACTGTATATGCGGATTTTCTTCACACCACATTCTAATATTTTGCGAAGAAACAATACCGTTTATAGTAAACGTAGCTTCATCAGTGAAAAATATTTTTCAAAAAACTTGGATTATTTAAGTACATACCCTGAAGCCATAAACAATAATCCATTCTTCTTATATTATTTCTAGGCTGAAAAGAAATTTGGGTTTGTATGCCTTACTCCTATTTTTTTTAAACATCTCCAAACTCGATTTCTAGATATATTTAAATTAATGCTGGCATCTCTAATGCTCTACCACGGATTTTCATTAAAATAGTTAAGAATTATTTGGTTTAGTGGAAGCACACGATTACGATGTTGGTTGGGAATCTTACTTCCAGTTTCATTAATATATATTAATAGTCGCAACTGTAGTATGGTAAATATTTCGTCCAGGATGCCTATTAAATTCTACGGCAGCTTCACGAATTTATCGTATTCCATCACCTACCAATCGCACAATTTCTGTTTTTTTTTGTAAAGAATAATTAACCATTGTGACGTTTTACTGAAGTTATTCTTAAAGCAGTGACAGTTGTTATTTGTTGACAAGTTACATTGTTTATTTCCATAGCCTTCTTCATCAATCGTGTGCTTCTAGTTAAATAATCAAATATACAGGGTGTTTTTAAATGAAGTAGCAAAAATGGTGGAGGATTGAAGTAAAAATATCTTATATGAAAGTTGCACCCCTGAGGCGATATACCCTCTTAAAGGAGGGGATTGAAAATCACATTTTAATTTTTTTCTTTAACATGGGGAATGCTAGAGACACGAAACTTGGTATGAGCATCCTACTAATAAAGAGACAACTTTTCAATAATTTTTCGATCATTGGCGTATTTTATAAAGGAGTGAAACAGTCAACCCCATTGCAATATTTTATTACAAATTTTTTATGTGAAGTAAATTATTTATTTAAAAATATTTATTGGGAAGACTGATTTATTGCGCAACTTTTTTACCTAAAAACCAAGTTTCGTGTCTCTAGCATTCCCATATTAAAGAAAAAAAAATTAAAATGTGAATTTGAATTCCCTCCTTTAAGAGGGTATATCGCCTCAGGGGTGCAACTTTCATATAAGATATTTTTACTTCAATCGTCTTATTTTTGGCTCTACATTCACTGGTACCATTTTTGCTACTTCATTTAAAAACACCCTGTATA
>NW_019416320.1:66626-95893 GCF_000390285.2 Anoplophora glabripennis | reverse complement strand
TATACAGGGTGTCTCATAATTAGCTGCCAACCCTGAACAGGCCGATTCTATGATCAAAACTAAGTAAAAAAGTTCATATGAACATGGGTCCGGAAATGCTTCCTAAGGGCACAGGGACCCATTGAAGAGGGAGGAATGGAAATCATTTTTTTGCAATATCTCTCAATCGCGTTGTGATAAATGAATAAAATTTAGCTGTGTATACCAAATTTCATTCATTTATCACAACGCGATTGAGAGATATTGCAAAAAAATGATTTCCATTCCTCCCTCTTCAATGGGTCCCTGTGCCCTTAGGAAGCATTTCCGGACCCATGTTCATATGAACTTTTTTACTTAGTTTTGATCATAGAATCGGCCTGTTCAGGGTTGGCAGCTAATTATGAGACACCCTATATAGCCAATGCATTATTTGAATATTTTTATCAGTAATAATAATATATTCACTAAATAGTTAATAATAATTGAAGATGTTCAATGAATTTTCCTATTAAATAAACGTTTAATTTTTTTCTCTTTCTAATGATAACAATAATAATAATAAGTTTCCTTTATTACTAATTTGAATAATACTGATACACAATATTCAAATAATGCATGTGCTTCGTAACTAAATCTGCAGTTGGTTTAAAAAATTAAGGTTTAATTTTCTACAACACCCTGAATTCTATCACAACAAAAGTTGGTATAGTAGTTGAATAAGAATCCGGTGCAGTTTTTGTCGAAAATAATCGCTAATATTACTTCTCGTGTAAATACTTCTCGTCTTCTTCCTATAAAACGCGTCTCAGTTGGCCATGACTTAGACCACGAAAATAAGGATATTATACATTCTACTCCTTTTTCCGAGATCTATCAAATAAAAAAAAGTTGAAACAAATCAGTCAATAAATAACAATTTTACATGGGTAGCTAATGCTTAAGTGGGACATACTGTAGATACCACACAGAGTGTCCAAAAATAGGTAACCGAGTTATAGGTCTGGGTATTTATAATCAAACATACTGTATATTATTTAACACTGAGGCAAAACAATAAAACGATGGCAGCAAATGAATTCAAACGATAAAACATGGAGGACGGACGCTACTGAAAAATGCAAAATGTTAATTTGGTACCGTGAAAAATTGCACCAAACACCAGTCAAACGAAATGTGTTTTTACGTAATCTTGATCCTATTGCTTTGATAATTTTTTAGTTTTATCAAAATTTAATTACCAACACCAAGGAAATAAAACCACTGTTTCAAACAAAATTACTAGTCACTTGTAATCATTAATGAAAGCACTGTATGTGTTTCACGAACAAGCCGTGGATGATTTGCATTTTTATGCCAGATGACGTCACATCTGCGTCTCTATCTATCTTGTACCCGTTACGAAATTATTTCCTTAACGTAATATTTACTGGGGCCAATAAAAGACATAGTAGCTTCGAGGAACATATTTCAATATCTTTTATCCCGCAGGAGAGTAAAAAAAAACGTAACGTTTCCGCAGTGTTCGTGGGTATTTACATTCGAGGCATGTGCTGTCTGCGTGACGTCATCCTTTTTTATCCCTTCGCCATACCCGAGCGATCTACTCACCTGCTATATGTGAAATTTATGTAGTTCGGGTCGTTTAAAGAGATCTGATTTAAATTCTTCCGTCTCCTGCTAAGTAAATCCACCTTTCCTTGCCTCGTTCGGTTTCAGAGACGAACCCCAGCGGCGGGTGCACGAGCAAACACAAAAGACTTCATTGTGAACGTATGCAGAGCCATATACGAAGTTGTAACAGAAAAAAAGACAATGTAATGTGAATATTTCGCATTAGTTTTAATATTTCTGTGGACGTGATAAAAAATAAAGTTGGTTTTTCTGGTATTACGTTAATTTCCGGTAACAGTGTGTTTTATTTATGTAAACAGATGAAATGGTGCTTAATCGCCCGACAAGCTGACCGAGCGATATGTCGCTTCGTGTAGATTGCCCCTTAGCGTATAATTTGGGAGACTACTCGAGTAATCATTTTCCTTAATCCTCCTTGTACTGGAGTTGTTTTCCCCCCATAAAAGTCCATAAAAAATAAGTGTTACGACCGCATAAAGCTAAAGGCAGTGTATAAATACAATAAAAGAGGAATGGATGATAAAAAACACTTTATATAACTTGTCACGCCCCCTGCTCTAGAATAAAGGCAGTGCTCATGGGTTGAATATATCAAAAAGGAAACGGGAAATTCTTAAACGTAATTTTATTTGTGGCTTATAAATATGCTGCTATTGAAGTATATATTTGAGAATTCGTATAATCGCTTGTCAGTAGCATATATCTGTTTTATAAGAAATAAAATTCTGAACTCCAGTATTTTCTTAAGAGTATAATATTTAATTATTGTAATATACCTCAAGTGATGGGTTTGATGGGACAAGAATATTGTTTAGACCAACCCAATTTGGATTATCCAATGATCTGCTACAAATCTTTAAAACTTATTTAAAGGATCGACTTTATTATGTTGCTTATAATGTAGTTTCAGTCATTTGCAGCTGAATCAGGTGTTCCTCAGGGGTCTAGTCTGGACTTCTATTATTTTCTATATTTATTTATGACTTTTACAAAAATTATTAAATGTATAAGCTGTTCTTTGTCGATGAGTTTTTACGATCTGAAATATGTATAATCGAGGACTGGTGTGAAACATTTACGCTTAAATTAAATGCTAAGTCGTTAGCTATTCATGAACCGATTGTATTTGATTATCAGCCATATTGTTTTCCAAAGAAATTGTTTTATAAGGTATATTTATTGAAATTAACCTTTATAACGATCTGTATAATAACAATTGCAAAAGAAATTTTATAATTCACATTTTGATGCTGATCTGAAGATGGGGCAACACTCGAAACGATCGTAATAAACAATATTTATTTGGATGAAAAATAGTTTTATAAACTAAGTGTTTTTTTTACCACTATCCCAGGAAATAAATAATTTAAGAATTAATTATATTGCCAGGAAATTATATACAGTGTGTCCAAAAATCATAGAACAAAATTAAAATTTTTGTCTAGTTCAGATTTAAAAAAATCGCTGAAACCGGTCAATTAGTAAATATAAATTGTCACTTTTCTGCATGCAATATTTTCAATTTTTTTGAGCCATCTTTGACATACCTCACTTTGAACATTTACTGTAATAAAATAAAAAGTAGTACTAAATTGTTGTTTCCATTTAATTCCTCCATTTTTTGAAAACTATGACAAAAAGTAGGTATAACCTTATATCGCTGAATTCGTCTTTAGAATATAGAGCGTTCTATTAAATAAAATGTCGGTAATGTTATAGATAGGTCTGTCCAATATGGCTAAAAAAATAGAAAATGCAGAATTGCAGAAAAGTGACAATTTCTATTTACTAATTGACCTGTTTCAGCGATTCATTTAAATTTCAACTGGAAAAAAATATGAATTTTTTGGACACACTGTATATTTAAGAGGTGTATTTAATTCAAAACTAAGTTTTTCAGGGTATCCAAAATGCAGCATAATCAGTAGAGTTCGGGGTTTTCGTCGGCTAGTCATAGGCGTGTTCGTCGTAAACAAATAAATAAACAGGTAGTTATAAATCAAAATAAATAAATTTGCATATTTTATTAGCTAAAGGTCGTTTTTTACCCTTTGGCGCGTTCGACATTATTAGAATATTAAAACATTAAAAAAATCTTTAGATTTGATTTTGATTTAGCTGTTAACATTATCTGTTTCAGAAATAAAATATAATACTTATAATACTTATGATAATAAATTAATAAAATATGTATAACGCCCAGTTATACAAAGATTATCAGCAAAAATCCTACATTTTTTTTTGTAGGCATTTTCAACGGTATGGGTCACAACTTTGAACCGAATAGTAGTGCGGTGATTTAGAAACATCCTCTACAAATTTCTTTTATGTAGCCGTTACAAAACCGGTTAAAAGGTTTCGCGATCAAAGAGCTGGACATCAAAAGACTTTTTTGATGTTAATATCGTCATTAGGTTGCCGCAGAGCACGTAATATTTTTTGCGGGTGTTGTAAAACATTAAAACAGTTAGAGGAAACATTCAGACGATTAGTTACAGGAGTGTAACGTACGCGTGTAAGTTTATTTTTCCTAATGTTCATATACGGGGCGCTGTATAAAAACCAGTGGCGGATATACTGGGAGACGTTGTCGCGTAGAATAGCGGATTTGTGAAACCACTGTGTATTTTGGAAATTTATCAGATCTCTTAATACTTAGTACAATGTGTTTGCTAAATAAAACTTTTAGTTTTATTTCCTGCCTTAGATGATGTGGTTACTTGCCGAATATTTGTCAAACGTAATCCAATGCCGCATCGTGTGGATGGTGCATATCGATATGTCTTCTCTTGCCAAATATTCGCTAAACTTGTACAAATGGCACAACAGAATTTACGCGGTGCTACTGCAGTGGGGTTAATTTTCACTGACTGGAATTTTCCTACATTCTTAAAATGGCAATTCCATAAGCGGTTGACATATAGACAATTGACACATTCATCTAAAATCGGTGTTAGAACATGCAGTAAGTCTAACATCTTTCTGACAATCAGAGGCAATGCATTTTCTATTTTTTTTATACTTTAACCCAAGTTTCGCCGATTATTTCAAACATCTTCAGATATATTTAATAACATATGATATCGTTTAAAAATTTCAACACCCTGTATCTCAAATTTCATCCTCTATATAAAAGACAATTATTTTTTTACTGAAAATATCCCCTCAATTTACCATAACTGACCAGTTGGAGGATCCTACACAAAGCGGAATACCAGCCCGACTGATTTGACTAAAACATTTCCGGTTTCCGGTGTCCCTAGCCGGCTTCCGGAGCGCGCCTGGCCCGCCGTCACTTTTCCTATAAGCCCGCCTTCCGCGGGAGGTTTTACCGGTACGCGTGGCCCTCTGGTGGAGAATTCAATAAGCTGCCGAACGGGACGCAATCGACAGGGGCGCACTAGACAGCTGGGGAGGGCGTTTTACTGGAAAATTCCCCGGATTAAAGTCGGGACAGTGAGTTGGTTTATTTGTTTCGGACGCGGTGTACCTCGGGGTTCAGTTCTCGGCCCATTTATTTTAATAGGATTGAATATATAAGTATTGTAAATTCAGGGACTTATAGAATATCAAAAAATTAAATAATTCTTATGAATCATGGACTTGTCTTTTGTTTTTGAAATACAAGGCAAAAAGGATGATCTTTTTTTTTTAATTTTGGTTATTCTTTATCAAATACAATCTATTAGAATTTGGTATAGGTAAGTTCTTGAAGACTAACTCATTTAACTAAATAAAAGGCGTAAATAATGAAATGTGAAAAAATGGAAGGGGTTATTCTTGGTTGAGAATGAAAGAGGTTCGTTCATATGCGGATTTGCGGATTGGAATTCTTGGAGACATTTGACCCACAATTTCTGCCACCTAAATTCAATGGAGATACATACCCTCACTTTCTTCAAGAAGTACTTCCAGTCTCTGAAATTGTATCTCTCAGATTTCAGGTTTGATTTATGCGTGATAAACTCTTGTCCATTTTATCATAAGAGCACGACAATATTCAACCGAAGCGTATTCAGATGGTTGAATATGTCATAGCAGACTTCATTTCGGACCTCCTCGAACTGCCGATTTAAACAATATACATTTTTGTACACCTTCAGTGTACAAGGCACATAAGGCGAATGAGAAAAGGCATTTGATTCAAAATCTTTCAAATCATATGTGGTCTTGTTGCACCAAAATCTTTTAGTGAATTGCGACCTATAAGTTTATTATCAATTTTATCAAATAGGACATTTTTACAATATCTGCCTTATTAAATAACAAGCATACGATAAAGAATTAGCTTCTGTATTGGTACTTTTGGACAACAACAACAATTTACTTGTTGCTAAATGTAAGTTTTTTGGCTTTGGTAAAATATTTATTTATTAAAATTTATCTACATAATAGATGTCAACAAGTAGTAACAGATGGTGAGACTTCTGCGCCAGTCAGCCTATTTCATCAGGTGTACCTCAAGGTTCAGTTCTAGGACCCCACGTATTTTTATTATATGCATCAGATTTAACTAAGGTATTTTCTAATTCTAATGTCAAAATATTTGCAGATAATACACAGTTTTATAAAAGAGAATATTTAAAGGCAAATATAAATATTATATATGTATAAAATAAGCGGATATCATTTGTTAATAGTGCAAAAAATTTAAGTCTGTATTTCGACAAAAATATAAAGCTTGTGAATCATCGTAATATTGTAAAACAGTTCTACGTCAGATTAAAATTATTATATGCTAATAAAAGTTTGTTAAATTATGAAATTAAAAGGAAACTGTACTTTCACGATTAACTTTTAGTAATATACTAGTATACTATCCATTCTTGGACTCTATAACTTGTCTAAGTCGCAAGAAATACAGAATAGTTGTGAATTAATCAGTATCAATAATTTAAATTTGTAAAACGTTAATAACTTTTTACATAATTTTGTCACTTTTCACCATCACTGAAAGAGACATCGTTTTCCCTTCTTTTCTCAGTATTTTTTTATTATATTTTTAGTCAAATGGCACAACTATATCAATTACCTATACAGGGTGATTCAAAACTTATATAAAAAAAAATTTTTAATGTATAGGGGACTCTTACAAATACAATTTTGTAAAAAAAAATGATTTAAAAATACACTTCTGTACGGCACTGGAAACTAGTCCACTGTAAAACCTGACACTGCGCAAGGCAAAGAAAAGCAAGTGAAAGAATTTCTTTCCCAAGAAATAAATCAAATTTTATAACACCTATTTTATATCAGCAAATTCAACTGCATTCGCCGCGATTGTCATTATTAATTAATTAAATTAATTTGTGGTTTTAATTAATAAAATAATTTGACTTACCCGATGTTACAACGACTGTTCAAAATTTTGTCCACCGACGTGTAAACACATTTGGGTCCATCTTACCCAGTTTCTACGAACTAACACAAATGTTATCTTGCTTCACCATAACACAAATGCTTCACTATAACCCAAATGTTGTTTTGCATTTCCATAAATTAAAGCATTATCCATCAACTCCGAGTTGCTATACACGTAAGCGAATTTTGACACTTGAAAAACTAATGTAAACACTATCGCAAAAACGTTAATGAACGTGAAATCGGATTTCAGTATTCAGAATCGCCTAGGGCCATGTGGAGAGACAATGCATTGCGCACAGCACACAACGCGAATGATTCTGGAGACTACAATAACCCAGCGATGTAATGCTTGAAAGTACTACAACTTCAATATTTTTTTTTTGGATAAGTTGTGAATCACCTTGTGTAAGTGATATTTTCCATTTTATCTTGAAATGTTATATCCGGTCTGTTACATGCGATTGTTTTTTCATTGCATATAATCAGGTTCCAATATAATTTATAATATTTATCCTCTAATAATATAAATTTAACATTTAGAAATAGTAATATACCTGCACAATGGAAAGAGTCGAATGTTACACCAGTCTTTAAAACGGGAGCACATGATGAATTAATAAATTACCGTCCAATTTCTGTGATAGATAATTTCGCTAAAATTTTTGAACATACCGTTAAAACTAGATTAATTTCTTTTTTCAATATGCATAATATAATCACTAAACGACAATTTGGTTTCATAAATAAATCTAATACGGAGGGTGCTGTACTCGACCTTGTGCAGGAAATTGTTGAATCCTTGGACAAATCGGAGAGGTGTTTAGCCATCTTTCTCGATCTGGCCAAGGCTTTTGATACAGTGTCATACTATATTGCTAAACAAGTTGGAAAATTATGGTATCCGTGGACCTGTTCTAGATATTTTCCGAGATTATCTGTCACATAGAATACAAAGAGTTAAAATAGACAACTGTCTGAGTGAACCTAAAGAAATTCTTGTTGGTGTACCACAGGGCACAGTTTTAGGTCCTATATTATTCCTTGTGTATATTAATAGTATCAGTTGCATAGAAAATTTCGAAGGTCACCTTATTTCGTATGCTGACGATACTGCAATCATTTATTCTGGTAATAACTGACCTGATCTGTATAATACTGCTGAATCTGAATTTAAAAAAATACAAATGTGGCTTAACTTCAATAAATCAATTTTAAATATAAAAAAAATAAATTTTTAACTTTTAGTTTAACAAATACAGATCAGCCTAATACCGAAGTGTTAAAAATTCATAACACTGATTGTTCTAACAATAATGATTGTCTGTGTCCTCATATACAGAAAGTACATGATATTAAATACCTAGGTATTATCCTGGATCAGCACCTATGATGGGATGAGCATCCTTCTTATGTATCAAGAAAGCTTAGACAACTAGCACACCAATTCTACATTTTAAGACAAATTTTATCACAACAGAATTTAACCATGTTATATTATTCCTTAACAGAATCAATCATACGGTATTGTATAACAGCATGGGGTGGTTTAAGTAACACCTCCTTACATAATGTTCAAGCTACTCAAAACACCATAATAAAAATTATATTTAAAAGAAATAAATTTTATTCAACTGATCAGTTCTACAAGGAAACAGGTTTTTTTAATGTAAGAAATATTTTTACCTATCATTGTTTGCTGTGGATTTTCAACAATAAAACTACATATATTGTGCAAAAAAATAAAGAGACTAGATTTGTATAGAATTTATCTGTAAGCATGCCTTTATTTAAAAAAGCCCATACGCAACATTCAATATTTTTCTATGGCCCTAAACTCTATAATATGCTTCCAATTGAAATAAAGAAAGTTGAATATTTAAAAAAATTCAAAACCTGTGTAAAATTATACATTAAACAACATCAGACTATTTTCAATATTTATTAGTAATAACTTGTACCTACATGGTGCATTGTGTATTTGCATTGCTTGTCTCCTCTCCTTTTTTCCCCTACATTTCTGTTTTCTGTGCTATGATTAAAATATTAGGTATATTCTTGTGCTCTTTGTGCTATAATTTAAATAGTAGATCATTTTGAAAGGTTATAGCATTAAAAACACTCCGGTGTTGAGGCTAAACTTTAAATTTACATGTACATGTGTGCATTTAATTTAATTTAATTTATTGTAATACCCAACCAGATGTAATGTATTTAATTCAATGTATTATTAAATAAATGAAAATGAAAAAATGAATATTGCCTGTGGTGTGTATGTGTGAATTGGGGTGCAGTTTAATATTTTTCGTTAATTGCGTTCTATTTAATATGTTTATCTACGACTATTTAATAATAGACGCATTATAATAATTGTGATTGTAAGTACATAATGTAACTCATATTACACACCCGTGGAATATGAGTTTCATATTCCACAGGTGTGGAATATGAATTTTTATACGTATCCCTTATAGCTTCTGACCGCGCTACAAAATAGAATCGAGCTTGCTTGAATTGTTGTTACTATGGTAACTAATGTAATTGTTTTGACAACACTTCGCAAAATAAAACATTTTTGACTTTTGCAGTAATTTTGCACTTTTCAGTTGTTAATGTAAATTGTGTTTAACCATGAATTCTGACAGTGAAAATGAAATTCGATGCACCCCTCCTGAAATTCGTGAAGCCGCGAAATTAGCATCATTGGAATTACTTCCAGAGAAATCACGAAAAAATTACACAATTGTATATAACAGCTTTATGGACTGGCGACTAAAAATTGGCACAAATTCGTTTTCCGAAGATACTTTGTTGGTATATTTCAAGGAACTGACAAAAAAATATAAATCGTCTACATTGTGGAGCCATTATTCCATGCTTAAGAGCACACTTAACCTTAAACATAATATGAATATAGAATCTTACGCAAAAGTTCGAGCTTTATTAAAAAGGCAGTCAGAAGGCTACCAACCCAAGAAATCAAAGGCATTTACTGGAGATGAAATATACAAATTTATAACTGAAGCAGCGGATACTAAATACCTAGCCACGAAGGTAAAAATATAAGTTAGAATTTAACTAAAGAATACTAAGGTTTTTTGGTTTTTGTTCTTATAGGTTGCATTAATAATGGGAGTGATGGGAGCTTGCCGCTCAAATGAGTTATATGAAATGAAAACAAAGGATCTGCAATTTTTTGAAGGTTGCATAAACGTATCGGTTTCAATTACGAAGACAAAAGTTCCCAGAAATTTTACCGTTACCGGAGATTTTTATAATATCGTCAAAAAATATTCAGAGCTCAGACCATCGGATGTATCAAGTTCTTTCTTCCTAAATTTTCAAAATGGGAAATGCACAAAACAAGTTATTGCTATAAATAAATTTGAAACTACCGGATCCAGTAAAATACATAGGACATTGCCTTCGACGATCTTCTGCCACTTTGTATGCTGATGGAGGGGCCAATATGACTGCCCTTAAACGCCATGGGGGATGGAAGTCAGCCTCTGTGGCTGAAGGTTATATTGCTGACTCTAAAAAAAATAAAATGGATGCCGCCAATAAAATTTTGCACCAAATCAATCCAAATTCTATCAGTATTTCGAATGCAAATTCATGTCCATCTACATATGCTGATGGTGTCAGCAATTTTACTACCAATAAGACCAGTGATGTAAATATTAATACTACGAAAACACCTCCAACCATACATTTTAATAATTGTCATAACCTTACAATTAATTTTATAAATAAATAAACTTTAGTGGCCCTAGTAACAACAATCCAATCATACGCTAATTTTAAATAATTCATTATAAAAATTTCTAATTTTAAATAAACGTTTCCCAATCTACAAATTATTATTTTTTTTAAACAATATGACGAGTGAGTAGTCGTAGATAAAGTATAGTATTTGCCTCGCGTATAATGGCTATATTATACGCTCGTTAAATAATATACTATTATTACACCATTATTATAATTATTATTTAGACCTAAACTTATTACATCATTTTTGAAGTACGCTGTAGAATAGCGCACAAATTTTTTGTAAAATTTTCGAATAATTCTCTTTTGTTCAATTGTTCAATTTGCAATATTGTGTCATAAACATCTAGTTTCACCAAAATAGTTACATACGTCCCGCTCCGCTTGACGATGCAGGGTAACGGTCGAAACGTCGCCTTTCGTCAAGAGAGAACAGACGCCGTCAGCGTAAGACCAACAAATTCTCGACGATTTGTCGTGTGTTGAACTAAATGAATATTTTATAACTACAACAAACGATATCCCACCAAAGTCTGGGCTTATTTTTAGCCCCCACAATCCGCGATCTATTTTGAACGCGCCTCGGAACGACCAGAGAGCCATTTCTTCGATTCTTCGTGTGTTAGTAGCGGCCCATCGGACGTGCACGAGCTCGTACTTTTTTTTTCGGTGCGTTCTTGCCGGAGAGAAAAACTCGTGTCGGTATCGAGTTTTTGCAGTGGATTCCCGTTTGGTGTTTACGTATTTGTTTGTTTCGCATCGCGCCTATTCAACTAAAAATACATTCCTGGCGTCTGCGAGAGTTCTATAAGTGAGTACTATAATTGTTTCCATACAAAAAAAGTCGAGGTCTCACCTGGATCTCGTTTGTCAATGTTGCGGTGCTTCTATGTACACCTAAAAGTGATTTAAAATGTACGATTTATAATGTTAAACCTTGCTATTAATTGTATGACGATAGTAACATAAAATATTTTTTGTTGGACCCGATATCCAAATTTTAATAGCTGTAATAAAGTACGCGCGATATTTCGATAGCCAAAATATAATTGTCAGATATTTTATATGCTTATGTTCTTACGATTTAATGAAAACTTTTGTTCTGCGCGATATATTTCGAAAATTTTGTTTATCTCAACATCATTGATATTGTATCGGACCAGGAGATTTATGAATACTAGATGTTTATCTTCTTCTCATGAAAAATATCAGCGGCGTATTGCTACCTTATTTTTGGAAAAGGTGGTTCCTATTATGGAAACATTTTTGATCTAATAAGTACTTACTTAATAATAAGAAAAGATTCAATACATTGGCCACTTAAATTACCAGACCTAACTACTATTGATTTTTATAACATGAGTCTCAGGAGTTTAGAGATGTCGTTAAAGAAAGAGATTATATCATTTTTGTTTTGATTTTTTTTTTAATTTAACAATACAGGCTGTTAAAAATACGTTTGTCACTACGGGGATCTCGGAAACGGTAAGAGGTACGAAGTAGCTTAAATAGGGGCAAAGTTGCACAATCAGGGGATCAACATTATGCCTCTAAAAAATCAAAGCTACCATGATTAGTTTTCGAAATATTTGATTATACGCAAAATTTTGGAAATTCGATTTTATTTCATTTCAGCCTTATTTGAGGTGATATTGAAAAAAAAAGAGGAGACTTTCTCATGGCAATTTTTCGCCCTGTATCGAATGACATATTCAATTTTTGTATGTAACTTTTCGTCTCTCCAGGACCATCATCAACTTTATTTTTTTAAATATGACCCTAGAAATACTGCCTCAACCCGAACCAGATTCAGATGTTTTGTCTCGAAAAAATTCATCTTCAACGTATGTATTCGTTCCAAATTTATCTCATTTTTTCTTAGATTTCCATGTTTATTGAATTATCGTACATTTGTTAGACCCTGTGAAATCCACCTAGTAATTTAAACTATTAAGATCACACGTTACAATTAAACATTATTAGAGTTTTAATCTCCATCACCTGGTCATACGTAATTCGATAAGTTGTTGCTTCAATATTAAAACATTGTTACAATCTTAATTTCATTATGACATATTAATACTTATAAATGCATATGAACAACCAAAACTCCAAATGAATATTATGCTTTAAAAAATTACAGTCAATGTTCAAAAACCTTTCCATTTTGACACATGTTGAAAATGAGGATAAGCGTAATATGATCGGAATTTATTATACCTGTAACCGCAACTGTGAAAGAGCATGTCAGATGTATTTGCATGAATATCTTGAAAAAAATTAGATCGACATTTGTTTGAATTTTGAGCACTCGAGAAACCTAGAAATAACTATGGGCACGGGGTTAAAACTCTAATAATGTATTGTAAAGTGTGATGGTAATAGTTTAAATAACTAGGTGGATTTGACAGGGTCTAGCGAAACTTAGAGTGTACGATGATAATTCAATAAACATAGAAATCTGAATAAAAAATTTAGATAAATTTGGAACGAATACATTGAAGATGAATTTTTTGAGAAAAAACTTTTGAATCTAGTTCGGGCTGAGGCAGTACAGTATTGGGGGCCATGATGATTGTCCTGGACAGACGAAACGTTACATACAAAAATTGATTATGTCATTCGATAGAGGGCAAAAAGTTGCAATGAGAAAGTGTTCTTCTTTTTTCAATATCACCTCAAACAAGGCTGAAATGAAACAAAAACGGATTTCCAAAATTTTAGTTTTTTTCAAATATTTCGAAAACTAATCATGTTAGCTTTTATTTTTTAGAGACATAATGTTACGATGTTGGTCCCTTGATTGTGCGACTTTGCTCCCATTCAAGCTACTTCGTATCTCTTACCGTTTCCGAGATCCATATAGTGAGAAGCGAATTTGTAACAGCCTGCATACATGTTTTTAATATAATATGTACAGGACGTTGTCATTTAAACCTTGACTTATTATTTTTCCTTAAATCTGATAAACCATAGGAATTTGTTCCGTTGAGGAATAATTACATTAATAATACATTAAACCTAACTAGAACAAATTGAAAAATACCTTCATTATGAACGGAAATCAGTAAAATATGATTATAAATGTTGGAAATGACCACCTCGCATCATTACACATGACTCCTCGCTTCAAAGCATTAATCCACATATCCGGTTAAAAATTACTGGAAATTAAATCAATAATGTGGTTTCTCGACTTTTGCATATCTTGCCCAGGTGTCTTGTACACTAAAATAAACGACCCTTCCACAAAAATCTATAGAACTTGAATCGGGTGTTCGAAGAGGAGGCCAAAACTAAAATTCGCCATGGTCTATCCAACGATTTGAATATACTTTTTTTAAAATCTCGTCGTTCTCTTACATTAAAATGGACATGAGGTCCTTTATGTCTAAACCAAAGCTGAGATCTGACACCTAGAGGTAAATCTTCAAGAAGTACTAGAAGTACTTCTTCCCCAACCTGAGTAAATGTATCTTCATTCAGTCTAGCTGGAAGAAACTGAGCCATCTATAAGAGAAACTTTGTCAAAATCCAATGAAAAAATTCAAGACGTTGTGGAAAATCTGTAGGTAAAAGATCCTGGACTCGTATGTGAAAAGGATATAAAAGGCGTTCTTTCAACATGACCCATATCGTTATGTGGCAGATATAACTGTAAAGCTATTTTTCTGGTGCTGGTGTACGGTTTGCCTCATTTGTTGTGACATTTCCATTCTATATCCTCTCAGAAAGTGTACCATTATTAATTTTAAAACGCATTTTGGCAAAGATTGAAGATAAACAATGTAAATCAATGTAATTTAAATAAATTAAAACCATGAAATTTGAACTAGATTTAAAAAAAATCATATGCGTTAAAAATATTAAAGATTTTGCTTTTTGAGTTCATTTGTGGGTTTAAGATTTATGGGTTGATTTAGTCAGTTTTTGTTTTACGGTTATATGGGCAAAGGGTCAAGGGTTAAAGGTCTGTCAATTTATGGAGCATGGGTTTATGGATTTCGGGTTTATGGGTTACGGGGTGAGAGTTAATGGGTTTTCCTATTATGGGTTAAGGACATATGAGCAAAGGTTTGGGGTTCATGGGATAAAAGTCTATAGGTTTGTGGAATGTGGATTTATGGATTTAGGTTTTATGGGTTAAGTTCAGGGGTTGTTTAGAGCCTATGGGTTCAAAATTAATGCACGAAAGTATAATATGCCTACTATCGAGAGATTTCGGACGTCGAAAGTATGAATTCACGTCGTTCTAGCATTATAATAAATTTTAGCATTTCCCATTCCGCTCCTCTGCTGTACGAGGTCTGTTCAGAAAACAACGAACTATAGTTTTTTTTAAACTTTATTGTTAATTTTATACATTATTGGTCCTTCTTTCCTTCAAGGTATTCCCCTCCCCTATTCATACACTTTTCCCAACGGTGTTTTCATGCCGCGAAGTCCTGGATAGCTTTATTTGAAATGGCCTTTAAAGTGTCTAACTAATTTGCTTTGATGTCATCAATAGTCTAAAAAACGGCGTCTTTTCAGCACTGGTTTTAATTTCGGAAATAATAAAACATTGCAAAGAGCTAGGTCTGGCAAGTAAGGATGGTGAGAGAGGATACTAATCTGATTTTTGGTACAAATCTGACGAACTGACAAAGCTGAGTGTGTGGGCGCATTGTCATAGTGCAAGAACCATGAGTTGCCTCGTCACAACTGTGGTCTCTTTTTGTGGATTTTTTCACGTAACCATTGTAATACGCCTTGATAGTACACATGGTTCACTGTTTCAATTTGAGGCAAAAATACAAAAAGCATGATTTTATAAAGCCGAAAAAAACAGTGAGCGTCACCTTCACATTGGATTGGATCGAGACTGATGTGCTGTCTTGGAGCGTGAAGATCCTTTGCCAATGCATTGTGATGATTGAATTTTTGTCTTAATGTCATAGGCATATTCCAGATTTCGTTTCCCGTTATGATCCTTTGAATGAACGTTCCATCGTCATTGGATTGTTCATAGAGTTGCCGACAAACGTCCACACGATTTTCTTGTTGCTCGGTCATCGAATGAGGAACAAATTTTGCTGCAACTCGGTACATGTTCAATTTTTCATACAAAAGTTTATGGCATGACCTAATTGAGATGCTAACCACTTCTGCAATTTTTTTGACAGTCAATCGGAAATTTTCACGCACCAGATCTTTGACTTTCTGAACGTGAGAGTCATCAGTAGAAGTCGAAGGCATTCCTGATCGATGATCATCTTCAATGGACTGACGACCACTTTTAAATCGTGAAAACGTCATTCGTAACATAGCGTATGACCCAGAGCATCATCTACGTAAGCTTGTTAAAAAGTTGAAACGTTTCCGTGAAAGTTTTGTCCAGTTTCACGTAACATTTTACGTTGCATCGTTGTTCCAGAAAATCGCACATTTGTAAAATCGTCTCTAATAGTTAAACTTGTTGCATTCAATTAATAATACCACGAAAACTAAAAGAGGTACCAACAATCCAAGAACATGTGGTTATAGAGCAGGTTATACGTAACGCAATGCTGCCAACCGCATATCACTAAATATCCCCATTAGCGCGTTATTCAAAAAGTTCTGTTATTTTTTGAACAAACCTCGTATGTATAATTTTGAATTTAAATTTCGTTTTCAATGTAATTAAATGAAAAAGCCATCGTAGAAGCAGGAAATAATAAAATAGTGCTAAAGCTTGTGCTTTAAAGTTGTATTGTTTCCCTTGTCAATCAACGGTACCGACATGTATGCAAGCAAAGATAAGCGAGTATTAATCACTAGCTCGCGTGAAAATAACTACTCTCAGACGGAGATTATTATTTTAATCCTGGGAAAATAATCGCCAGTATTTTCTTTACGAAGTGAACCGTTATTAAACTGCACTATCGTTCCCTAAATATTTGTCAATGCTGTGTTTTATTCTCTGGAGACGTGCCAGTTTTATCGCAGTGGTACAAATCGTGATCGTACCTGATACCCGACTATAAAACTGTCATTTCTCCCTTTAAGGCAAATAAATCCTTAATTAATTCCTGTTTTATAGCCGGTCTGGGAGGAATTCAGATGTTTTCACTCATAAAATAACGAAGTTATGATAGAAATTCCAAAGAAACAACCGTCGATGTCGATTGATATTGTTTCTAACACAAAATTTGTTGCTGAGAGTAGTTACGAGATCAGTTCTCGTGGGAAAAATTCTGGGGACCCGTCCGGTTGCATTTGTTTTTTCAGGACGCTCCATACGCATTCCTCGAAAACAACCACAAACGACCTACGGGCCCGCCTTTCCTCTTTGAGCGTTGGCAGTAAAACCGTCATTTATGTAAACCGAATAAAACTTAGCATAATTGTTGCTCGAGACGGCAGCACGTTCTAAACTGGAATTGTGTATGTGTGTAATATAAAATTTATGAAAGGATAAAATTTTTATTCGCGCGTATCAAGTTTTATGTCACTTTTGCGGACGGATTTGTTGTTCCCGTAACTCGTAACGCCGACTGGATTTGATTGGCATTTAAAAATATGACGGGTCGGGAGCACAGAAATATAAAATTAATTTTTTTTCTCCAAAAACTATTGATTGGTCACAGAGACTTATTTAGCAAGTCACCAATCACATGTTAAGTTATAAATCGTTAATGTCTGGTGCTAAGTCATTATTAATAATTTAGTACTAAGTCGTGTTAAATCACAAATGTGTCTAATGCTAAATTTATATTGGTATTTCAGTGCTTAGTCAGTAATCACATATTAATTGCTAAATCACTAATTCTTACTGAATTCTTAGTGTTAAGATTCTAATATCTGTAATGCCAAGTCGCAGGTGATAGTTTGATGCTAAGTCACCAATCACCAAGTTCTGAATCACTATTAACAATTTAGTGCTAAGTCGTGCTAAATCACTAATATGTCTAATGCTAAATTTAGATTGGTATTTCAGTATTCAGTCAGAAATCACATATTAATTGCTAAATCACTAATATCTGGTGCTAAATCACTATTAATAACTTAGTACTAAGTCGTGCTGGATCACTAATATGTCTAATGCTTAATTTATATTGGTATTTCAGTACTCAGTCAATAAGCACATATTAATTGCTAAATCACCAATTCTTTAGTGCTAAATCACTGGTGATATTTTAGTGTTAAGTCAATGATCTCATATCGAGTTGCTAAGTTCATAAATGTTAAGTTATAAGTCTGATTTTTCGACTAGTTAAATCACTTGATTCGCTAATGATTTCTAAATTAATTAAATTCAATTCAATTATGAGTGCTAAATGAGCGTTCTGAACATTTCTGAATATTGCTATATCATTATCGTAATATTTAGTATCAAATCACTGTTTCATATTAAATTGTGTGTTATGTGTTAGTAGTTATTTATGACTACTAATTTACTATTAGCTTCTGAGTGCTAAATCATTGATGACTTATGAGTATTAAATCATTAGTTAGTCACTACTAATCATATATTAATTGCTAAAACGCTAATGTCGCTAGTGCTAAATCACTATTGGTACTTCTGTGTTATATAATTTATTTAAGTACAAAAACACTAATATTTCTAGTGTTAAATCACTAGTGACGCTTTAGTGTTAAGTCACTAATAACAAGCATCAAGTTATTAAGGCTCATAGAAATTAAGCTATTAATATATGTATTGACTAGCTAAATCATCATATTATGTCATTAATATTTTCAAAATCAATAAAATATAGCTATAGCAGTCAGAGAGTACTAAATGAGAGTTTTGAATTTCTGAATCTTCCTATATTATTATAGTAGTATTTAAAGTCAAATCATAGTTTCTTATTAAATAGTCACTTATATGTTAGTAGTTACTTAGGCTTGCTAAGTTACTAGCAATTTCTGACTGCTAAGTGTTGATTACTTGTGAGTGCTAAGATATCATTGATATTTTAGTACTGCCGCTAATCAGACAGTTGGTAAGGACTCATGAATATTAAGTTATTAGTCTGATTGTTAGCTAAATCACTTGAATCACCAGTGATTTCTAAATTAAGTAAATTTAAGAGATTAATTAGTGAGCACTAAATGAGAGTTTTGAACTTTTCTGAATGTTGCAATATCATTATCGTAATATGTAGTGTCAAATTACTGTTTCACATTAAAGTTATGTGTTAGTAGTTATTTACGACTGCTAATGTACTAATAACTAACTGAGTGCTAAATCGTTAGAGATATTTTAGTGCAGTGATTAGTGAATCATATATTATAATACTATAAATAATTATATTTTTGTGTTTTATTTATAATAATTTAGTTTTGTTTGTTCTGTGTAGTTTATTTATTCAATAATGTTAGGCGCCAATTTATAGTATTATCAAGATTTATTTAACATGTGAAATGTATTTAAAATATTTAAATTTTGAATTTTTTGAAATATTACAATAAATTATGTTCTATACTTACCCCTTATCCCTAGCTCTTTTTATATGTCACTTAATTTGATTTTGAATCTTTAAATGTAAATTTATTCATTATATATATTTTTTTAAATTATTCTCAAATTATAATTTAATTATATTTAAAAATATAATTAATAATTTTTAATGACAACTAGACTACTAGTGTACTATCTGCAAATTATATAATAAAATTTTTATAGAGCATGTTGATATCTCAGTAGTCGGTTCTAAAGCTTTTTGAAATTAATTATGAAGAAAATGTTAATATGTAATTAATTTTGTTTCTTTGCTTTTGTTAAAAAAATAAAATAGTATTGTTTTAATTGAGTTTGAAATTCGTATATTATAATAACAGGTTATAAATTCATAACATCCTTCCTAATTCCCTATCTAACCTGAGCTAAATTATTGCTAATTACTTATTCTATAAACTAATAGTTTCTTGTTACCTATACTACACTTTTGTTGTCCTTTTGTCTATGTTTTTCTCACTACTAATGTCCTTCCAGTAATCTCTCTCCTGCCTCTTCTCCTTCCTTTCTTTCACTCGAACTCTCCTCTATTTTGTCTTGTTCTCCTTCTGTGTCCTACTCCACTCCGTTGACTGCCACTGTCTGAATCACCTCCCTGGCTCGTACTGTTCCTTTCCTTTTTCAAATGTCTACGACAATTCAAGATGATGTTTTACTAACCTGACAGTATTATGATTATATTGAGTTATGTGTCAGTTTAGACTTCATCCTAATTTCCTTTCTGCCAAATAACTTCTTCTTTCCTATTTCCTGACTCTCACTGTTCTCTTATTTCTTTATTGTTTGTTAAATGTCCCACAATAACCCTGTGCTTGATTACTTTTAATACTCTTTTTCTCCTCAACACTCGTTTTTTTCTTGGTAGTTCATATGATTTTCTTTTAATCTTCTATATTCTATTTCACTTCTTCTTATTTTAAACTTCTTTTAATTGCTACGATTTGTATATCTTCTAATTCCTCTTTTTACTTCTTGATTCTCGTCACTATTTATTTCTGCCTCCTTGATCACCACTTTTTTCTTTTTCTTTTCTTTTTCACCGCACTCTTATATCTAAGTACAATGTTTATTAATATATCGTTTTCAATCTCAACCAATCATATTATTTTATAATTTATACATTTTTAATTTACCATTTTTAATACCATTTTATTCTTTTTTTAACTACATTACATTATTTTGTGGACACTTTTCATTCCTTTATACTGAGATTTCATTCTAATTTTCATATACACTGTCATTTTTCATCCCGCTGTCACCCAAATTATCCTTACTATTTGGCACCATATATCCAATATATATAAAAATATATTGATACTTCCGTGCTAAGTCACGTATGTTAAGTACCAAATCACTAATATAGTGATACTTTAGTGCTAAGTTACTAATCATATTTCAAGTTATTAAGGCTCATAAGTGTTAAGCTATTAATATATTTATTGACTAGCTAAATCATCATATTGTCATTAATGTTTTAAAATTAATAAGAGAGTGTTAAATGAGAGGTTTGAATTTCTGAATCTTCGTAAAATCATAGTAATTAGGTGTCAAATTATAGTTTCTCATTAAATAGTTAGTGATATTTATGTGTTAGTAGTTATGTACTTCTGAGTGCTAAGTCACCATTGATATTTTAGTGCTAAGTCACTAATCGGGCATTAACTTGCTAAGGACTCATAAATGTCATTAGACTAATGAGTTGAGAATGTGATCAGACTGTTCTGAATCCATAAGCTAGTGCTGTATGAGAGTTTTGAACATTTCTGAGCGTTGTTATATCACTAATCAATAATCACTGTAATAAGTAGATGTCAAATCATATTTTCATATTAAATAGTTAGTGACATTTTTGTATTAATAGTTACTAAGGAGTGTTAAGTAGAGTACTGTAGGCTTATGAGTACTAAATTAAAATATACCACCATTTAAAAAATCAGAGAGATAATTTTACGATTAAATAATATCAGCTTCATTGCTCTCTGCAGTTCTCTGTTGGCCTTTTACAATTTGTCATATAATAGTCTCCTGTCCCAGCAGTCTGTTGTACACGTCGAATGGCACTGTCCATAAGATGCCGCCTCATGAATAAATAAATTAGACTGACGTTCGTCGGTGTCCTAAGCTGACATCAAAGTATAATAACCAATTTGCCTCTTTCGCGGTCGTCATGTATCATTCATTATCCAAATAAACTTCAATTAAACCAATCGGTACGCGCTCCGGTCCGACGAGTTTACATCACATTAGCCCTCAAATGGACCCGATCGTGGAGTGCAGGGGAATCCGAGGGGTGGGGAGGGCGGTATGAATAGGTAATGCTGCCGTATCGACCTCTGTGCTCTGTATCGGCTACGTACTTCAAGAATGTGATAATAAAACCATGATTCAGTTGTAGAATAGAGTTTACTTTTTTGGTTTAACGGATTTTTTCAACGTACCGCTTTAGCGGTAAACTAATATTTTGCCGAAAACTTACATTTACTTTAATTTCAACAATAAACATGGCAAAGATTTGAGTTGAATTATTTACTGTTGATATTGATTACATTCATTTGTTTCACTTTTATCGCTTTCGAGCAGTACCTATTTGTTTTCATTTTACCGCTTTTAAGCGACAAAGTGATTGATTATTCAAAAAACGTCGACTTTTTTAGCACTGTTAAATGGAAGAGGATAAATTCTTTTTGAGATCTTGGCACCGCGATTTTGTTTAAACCTTACCGCCTTAGAGCGGTAAATTTAATTATCCTCGAAAACTTACATATCCTTTAATTTCAACTATAAAAAAACAACGTTCTTATTTACTACTATGTTGTTTGCTATAGGCGATGCCCGTTCAATTTACTATACCGCCTTAAGACAGTTAACTTTTTAGTTTATTTCTGTATACAGTGAAGCGACGTTGTTACTTACTTGTTACTAGAAAAACGTTAACTTTTTAAACGATTTGAGTTAATTTACTTTACCGCTTGGGAGCGGTATAGTAAAGTATGCCTGAAAATATTAGCTGCTCGTTAATAATGATGAACAAAAAATGAATTTTCTCTACTATGCTCCTTTATTGATAAAGTGACTAATTATTCAGAAAACATCGGTTCTTCAACACTAACAAACAGAAAAGGTGTATTCTTTTTTAAGTCTTGGTATTGATGATGATGCGCTTTTGTTTCAACTTTACCGCCTTACAGTTTTAAACCCAGATTTTCCCGAAATCTTACATTTCCTTTCATTTCAACAATAAAAAAATAGATGTTATTGTTTGTTACCATTGGTGGTGCCCATCCAAATCACTATACCGCCTTAAGATAGTAAGCCAATACTTCTTGTAAAATGTCAATTTAGTTTCTTCAGCAACGTCAATTAGATTTGTGACAGTTGTGTTCGATAAATAATGAAGTGACGTTTTTATTTACTTCATGGCTCTAATTACGTAGGTTTATTTTACTTTACCGCTTTAAGCTGTAAAGTGACGGTTCCAAAAAAACGTATACTTTTTTAACATGAACTGCAAGAGCATGACGTTATGATTTTTTCAGTATTCCTGATGATTCAAGTTTATTTACTTTACGCTACAAAGCGGTATAGTACCATACTCCTAAATAAGTCAGCTATTCATTAGTTCTGATGAGCAAATAACGAACCGATACTTATTACGCGCATTTGTTTTAATTTATCGCTTTTGGGCGGTATTTGTTTTCACTTTAACGTTTATAAGCAATAAAATGCTTAGAACACGCTGACTATTGACAAATAGAAAACGAGAATTCGTTTTTAAGTTTCGGCACTGACGATGCACGTTTGTTTCGACTTTACCGTCTTAAAGCGGTAAAGTAACTTTCCAGACAACCCAGACTCTTTTAGTAATGATAAGTGAAAAAGGTGAACCTATTTTAGGTGACGCACTAACGATGAGCATTTTGTTTCAATTTACCGCCTTAAAGCAGTAAAGTGACTTTTCACGATAAATTAAGAGCTATACTGCAGAAAACAGTTATTTATATATAATCGGGGCGGTAAAAGAAATGCGGTGTTTATTAACTTCTAGGAGGTTTCTCAGACGAAGACTCAACGACGTCGCGACGTTATTTAGCGCTGTATAAGTCAAACAATTTCGGTCATGGATGGCGGTATAGCGTAGTGCCGAGGGAAATAGTTTCCGCAATCAAGGAAATGTAGTCCTTTGATTGCCGGCAACTTAACCGGCGTAATCATTTTCTCCAACTTAGCATTATTGATAATTCCGACGGAATTGCTCTTATTCCAGACGCCTCCGACGCCCCTCGACGCCCCCGACTCCTGAGGGTGCGCCACGCCAATTTTAAATTACACGCCCCAGCTTCGGCTTGTTACCGAATAACAACAGTAAACTCTAAGTGCGGAAAATCTCCGTTATGTCGTACGTATAAATACACGCCGCAGTGGCGCGCGAGATCAAACAAAAAGCGGTAAGATAAAGGTAAAAAGGTGCGCTGTTTATGTCCTTTTAATCTCGTGAAGAACTACTTACTCAAAACGAGATTTTTTTCCAAATTCCAGCAAGTAAATTCTTAACAAATGGTACAGGGAATTTATTGCCTGTACAGGGTGATTCAGTCATAATGTCATTAATTTTAAGGGAAGTTTGGAAAAAATGAGTAGAATGCGAATACGCGATAAACAAATTAAAAATCATATTTACACTGAAAAAAATTTATTTAAACTCCTTTTCGGACCGTATTCGGTCACTAACCTAGCTTTTAATGTATTTTTAATACTGGACGACAAAAATACACCTTTTTACCTAGACGCATGAATGAATAAGATACATTTTTACATTTTAGATATTAAAAGTATTGTATATTTGTTAATAAAAACAAATGTGTAAGGATAATAATTGTTTTCGAATGTTGGGTTATTTAGTATTTTTAATATTGTAGACGTTTCCACTATGTTTTATAATTGAATATGAGTTTTTATTATGTTCAATTAATTATTCAGTTTGTAGTACGTATACTTAGTGAGCTTTTCAAAGAGTAGTATGGTACCTACTTATTTAAAATGCCAGTACGGCTAAAAAAACACTCATCCGTCCATAGTACTTTGTTAATAAGGTTCGGATCCGCTGGACTTTGATTTCAAAACCAATTGGAAAATTCAAGACGACTGGGGAAATCAGCTGTTTCGCTTCAACGTTCGAACGCTCTGAAGTCCGCCGCGCGCCGGCCGGGGCGTTCCTTATTGCGAAGTAGGGCGCCGAGTTAAGGAGTAATTTGCTTGTTGTTTAAACGGTCAAGTAAATTTTTTTTTCGGTTTTTTGTCTTTATTAGGCCTTCCGGATACGTGGTTACACGTGGTTAAAATTAATGACATTATGACTGAATCACCTGTATCTGTACCTCAGAACCAGAAAATGGTAAGTCCAAAATTTGGTATTTTTGGTTGTATATGTTATGTGTTATTGATGAAGTTTTATTAGGTTCATCCTGTTTCAGCATATTTTTGAAATTAGCCGATTATTATAAATAAACTAAATTAAGTCCCGTATGTCCGCTTGGTACGTAGTCCGTTGTATTATTATTTGCTACGCGATAATGACATCTTGAGGTTGGCAGCAGATGATTCGACTGTCTCGCAAACAATAGTTATTTATACCATAAAGGACGTAAGTATTATTTACCAGTCGAAGACGAATTTGCGCCCGAGCGGAGCGAGGGTTGTCAATAGAGTCCGAGACTGGTAAATTATACTTAACTGCTGCGTGGTGTATAACATTTTATCTGCTCCCTTAGTTCTTTATGGTTTATGAAATAAAGATTAGGTTTTATTTTTTGACATATTCATTTTGACATTATTCGAAATCTTGCAAAGTCGCCTTGGTTGTTTGGATTTTGTCGTTTCTAAGGTGTTTATAAACAAAGCTACATAAAAGTTGCAATTTTGCTGGTTTTGAATTATTATTTCTAAATGAGTGATTTTCAAGTAGAAAGTGCAGCAAATCTTGCCTGCGAATTTTTATTGCCCGAGAAGTCGAAAGCTCTACGGACGAGCATATAGTTTCAAAGAATATGCCATACAAAAATACTGATGTTTCTGAAATGTCACGGCTAGTATACTTCATGGATAAGTCAAGAACATTAAAGTCACCGGCAAATTTGTGGAGTGAATACTCAGTGATCAAGTCAACTATTTTCACAGAGGAGAACGTGGATATATCAAAATACCCCAAGCTGAGAGCATTTTTGAAAAGTAAGAATGACGGCTATACACTTAAAAAGTAAAACGTTTTTACAAGAGAACAAGTCAACGATTTTTTCGTTTAGGCACCTGATAACACATATTTGCTAATGAAGGTAGTGACAGTTTTAGGCATTGCAGAAGCATGTTGTTCTGATGAGTTATGCAAACTTACTTTGGACGTCAATTTCAAAAATTTCGAAGACATTATTGTAGTTATAATTCCAGATTCTAAAAATGGTATGTCACCTACGTTTACAATTACTTCTCGTCTGGGTTCTGTCTGTTCTCACCTAGAAATTCTCAAGAAATATGTCAATATTAGATTGGAAATTAGCACTGAAATTTCACGCTTTTTTATGTGTTATCGAGCAGGTAGATGTTACAATCAACCAGTCGGCAAGAATACCCTTTCTTATGATTCCTAATAATACACAGTTTTTGAAACTAGAACATCCTGAAACATATACAGGCCATTGATTCCGAAGAACATCGGCAACGTTACTGACTAATACAAGAGTTGATGTATTAGCAATTAATAGACATGATGGGCGGAAATCAGCCACAATTGCAGAAAGATATTATGTTGCCGACAGTTTAAGTAACAAAATTGAAATAGACAACAGGATTCTTTACAATGACATTTCAACTCCAGGTTCTAGGAGTACGTTGCATCATGCTGTTTTAATGGATCAGTCAGATAATATTGAGTCTCCGGTGACAGAAATGGAGCGGTCAAATCGTTTTGAGAAAAATGTGGCAATTAGTAAACGCGAGGGGAATAATTATCCAGATTTTATAAATGTTACTAAATGTAATAACTGTACAATTACTATAAATATTCATTCATAATAATTAATAAAATGTAATGTTTTTCAAATATTTCTTTATTTGTTCATAAAATATGCATTTATAACTCGAAATCCTTTTTTTTCCATAGGGAGGTAAGTTACCTCACTTACATCCCGTTGTCCATAGCAACTTCCACTTATACGGTAAAGTCCACTTCCCTCCTTAAAAACCATTACTAGTAAGCATCGAATCAACAGATTTAAAATTTTTTAAATGTACCTACATATTGGTAAAGTAGCACTCTATATAAAAAGTAAAGAATAATGAGGAAAGGATTTTCTTATATGTCAAATATGCCAAATGCAAGTACAAAAAAATAATACCGGTATTTTCTATTACAAAGCAGACTTAATGTAGCTTTCTGAGACGTAGAGTTTAAGAGAAAGAATTCTAAACCAACACCGGAGGGTGTTATATATAGACAGTATATTTTTCTTAGTCAAGTTATCTCCTACAATTTGAATTTGTAAATAATAAAAAAGTTGGCCTATGTCAGGTATTAAAAAAATTACGCTGTATATAGCCTATAGACTCCATATAGGAATCACCTTGTATATATCTATTATATCCTTACATCGGAAGGGAGAAGACATAGCTGCTTTCTGTCAGGATTAGCACCGGTAAGAGCATCCAGTGGCGTGGAGTCTCGCCTTCCAGAGGTGAAAGTCCAATATAAAATTCTTAGTTCACGAAATACATTTATTTTTGTATGTCGGGAAAGTGATTCCATTTTGATGTTAGGAATGGATTATGTTAGTTTGTATTCAGGTACGTTTATCGATCTAGAATGACTGAAATGCCCCGTATACGAGGCACTTTCGCGTCTAAAATTAATTTCAAATCCTCGTTACCTCGAGACGGGCCTTTTATAGACCCATGTGGTTGAATCCGGTCAAAGTCGGGGCCCTCGCCCATTTTCTAAAGAAAATGTACACCTCTCGGGTCCTTGTCGAAATTGTGAGGGACAAAACGACGCCTTTGAAGTTGGAGGGCGAGGCGGCGGTTTCCGAAGGGCTTCGACACGTCTGCCACTATTTTTCCAGGCTTTTAATTCCCCGGCGACGCACTCTGGATATAAATAACTTCAGGAAAAATTCAAGCGACTTTGTAGGCCGTATCCACAAAATGATGTGGTTCATACAGGGTGTAAATTAATAATTATGCAAGAATTAAGGAGAATCTGTTATACCGCCTTGCTGTTGATTTGTGGGCTTTCAAATGGAAGGAGAAAAATTTAGTTTGGATTTTTTGCCATGGAGCTGTAAAAATATAATTTCATTTTCATTCAGTTACCCATTTTTGGACACCCTATAAAATATACAGGGTGTAAGAAGTTTGACTGTCATTACTTCAGCATGAGATAGACTAATCATAAATGAAAAAAAAAGTTGTATATTACTGGGGCGTAAGATTAACAGTTTTCAGAATACAGCGAGTATTAACATTGGGGAGTTTCATCACAACGTGACAACCGCGCTTACCTAACGCCACACAGCTAATGCCTACCACGTGTGCACGCGGCAGACTTGTCCTATGGAAAAAATGTAAGCAACTATTACTGTGAAACATTTAGTAAATTTCAAGATAGTGTTGTGCTTAAATTTTAGCTCGAATTTTAGTAATTATGGATGTTTTAAAACGGTAACTTAACTTTTAATCAAATTATGAATTTGAAAAATATGTAATTAAATTACCCAAAGATTTACATCCAAATAATCATACGTATTAAAAATAATTTAGGTACTTACCAAAAAGCAAAATTCGGTAATTTTTAAACGCACAAGTACAAAACAAACTACAACATATGCTCAAAATATCCACCACGATGCACGCACGACACCTTCGAATCCAATTTTCGCGCACTCGCTGGAAAACGCCTCAGGAACAGGAAATAGTGGTACGCAAAAAACACTCAGACACGGTCCAATTCCAGATACCAACTGAATTGCGTATTGCTGGACAGCCAGTACCTCGTATTGTTCGCCGCGCCGTTGTCACATTGCTCGATCTGAATTTTATCGAATTTTAAATTTATTAAAACGCTAATTAATTTTTAGAATTAAGCATAAAGAAGTTCAGAAAAGTGATAAACATTGTATTTTATTTCTTTATTTTAATGTATTCTATCGTCTGTTAAAATTGAGGCAGTCAAACTTCTAACACCCTGTGTATGTATTTAACTGGGATGTTGTTTTCTTTAAACTGACGCACAAATTTTGATTTCGTCACACTATACATGAAATTTTTGAGAAAAAAATTAGATAACTCTCAGCCTTTGACTTTAGTTTACGGTGCTCGCTTTCTAAATCATATCAAATAGAAGGCTCTGGAAAAACAATTTTGCATACTGTTATCTGTCACATATTTTTGTCAATGATATTATGGATGACTTAGATATCCCCTGTCTAATATATGCCGATGACTTGAAGATTTTTTGAAGATTTTTTCTAGTATTGCGTGTACTGAAGATTGCCTAAAATTACAGTCAAATTTATCGAAAATATATGAGTGGTCCACTAATAACAATTTAAACTTGAATATACAGAAATGCTGTGTCATGACATTCACCACAAAAACCGCGAAAACATTATATAGTTATAATATAAATGAGCAAATTTTAAACAGGGAAACAACATTTCGAGACTTGGGTGTAACCTTCGATTCCAATCTAACGTTTACCGATCATATACAGTCCGTACTGGCTAATGCATATAAAATGCTGGGATTTATAATGCGAAATAGTCGTGAATTCGCCAATGAAAACAGTGTAAAATTGTTGTACATTGCGTTTGTTCGTTCCAAGTTGGAGTATGCGTGCCTTATTTGGAATCCACATTACAATGTACATATTAACAATATAGAACATGTACAACGCAAATTCTTAAAATTTTTGTCATTTAAATTGGATAATGTTTATCCATGTGTTGGTTTTCCTCATGATGATCTCCTTAAAAGATTTTCTCTAACATCA
>NW_019416320.1:38288-66021 GCF_000390285.2 Anoplophora glabripennis | reverse complement strand
TTTTTTTATTAATAAACGAAAAGTTTTAAAGGAAAATTGCTAGAGAGGTAAAAGTTTCTAAAAGAACCAGTTTATCTAATGCGTATTTTTGAATATCGAGTTTTTACGAAATATAAAAGTTATGACGAAAAATGGCTTGAGGGGTGGTTATTTCAACCCCTTTCGAGGGGTTAAAATTTTCGAAAAATAGTTGAAAACTCGCATCTGTATTAGTAAACAACCTGTAAAAAATTTGTTATTTGTACCTCGTTCGGTTTTCAAATTACAGCCAATTTTCATAATTTTTTTGGAAACTTTGATGGCCCATATCTCTTCAGGGGTGAACATTTTACTAAAGCGATTTTTTGCAAATCGTGTTCTTTTGAAATGTAGATTCACTGGTATCATTTATGCTACTCCATTCATTTAAACAGGGAAACAACATTTCGAGACTTAGGTGTAACCTTCGATTCCAATCTAACGTTTACCGATCATATACAGTCCGTACTGGCTAATGCATATAAGATGATGGGATTTGTAATGCGAAATAGTCGTGAATTCGCCAATGAAAACAGTGTAAATTTGTTGTATATTGCGTTTGTTCGTTCCAAATTGAAGTATGCGTGCCTTATTTGGTATCCCCATTACAATGTACATGTTAACAATATAGAACTTGTACAACGCAAATTCTTAAAATTTTTGTCATTTAAATTGGATAATGTTTATCCATGTGTTGGTTTTCCTCATGACGATCTCCTCAAAAGATTTTCTCTAACATCATTGAAGGATCGGAGAGATAAATTTTCACTTTCTTTTCTTCATAAGCTATGCCAGGGTGTTATAGACAGCTGTGATTTGATTAGTTATTTATATTTTCATGTTCCTCGTGCAACATCCAGGCATGATCAGTGTTTTTATTTATCAACTCCTCGTACGAATATCTCAAATACTCTCCTATATACAAAATATGCAGTTACTATAATAACCATCAAGAGTCTTTGGACCTATTTGCAAACATGTCAACTAATAATATAATCATTGAGTGAACATGCATTACATTTATGGTGATTTATGTTAAGTATGTTAGTATACATCTTTTTTTTGTATTATGTTATTTAGTTATTAAATGTATTGTATTTTTCTGTTTTTACCCATCCTGTTAAAAAAATAAAAAATAAAAATAAAATAAAATATTGGTTTGTAATTGTAACAAAGTGAATGATTTTAATGAAGAAATTGATAACTGCAGTATGTTATGAATGTAGAAAAAACAGTGTCGCAGCTTTAAAATTACATCGACAACGTTATCCTAATGGAATTTCCCCTAACGGAAGAAAGTTTTTTAAGCTTGAAGCAAATCTAAGACAGTATGGAACGCTAAAGAAGAAAAGAGTTACTTTAGGATATGCTTGCAATGAAAATCAAGAATTAGATTTACTATTATGTGTGCCAGAAATTCCGATTACTTCCATACGGGAATTAGTCAGGAATCATAATTTAACCGTTGTGTATAAAATTCTACATAAACATACATTGTTTCCTTACAAGGTATATTTGGTTCAACACCTTCATGAACATTACTTTGAATAAAGAATACAATTTTGTATTTTGGTATTTAAATAATGCAAAAAATAATCCCAACTTTCCAAAAATGATTTTATGGACAGATGACAGCAATTTTTAACCACAATACAGCATACCATTGGCGCCATGATAATCCTAGAATTATAAGAGAAATAAATTTTAAAAATCGATTTCATATTAATGTGTGGTGTGGTATGCTAGGTTCAAAAATATTAGGGCCATACTTCTTTGATGGTTCTTTAACTGGTACACGGTATAACAATTTGTTGGGAGATCAGTTACAAAAGTGTTTGGAAGAATTGACAGTTAATGGGTATGTCCATATTATTTTCCAACAAGACGGTGCACCTCTACATAATGCCCAAATAAATAAATTATGTGAATGCTACATTTGAAATCCGCTGGATTGCTACAAGAGGATCAATACATTGGCCGTCACGATCCCCAGATATTAATCCATTGGATTTCTTTCTCTGGGGTTTCATAAAAAACAAAGTTTATCTTACACAACCAAATAATATTAATTAGTTGAAAGACATAATTAGTACCGTAATAAATAATATTCCACATAAGGTTAAATTAAATGCAGATAGAGTGTAATTCGAAGATGCTTAGTATCTATGCCCTAATTAATGAGGTTTTCCAGGTTTCCCTCATTCCTGCACTGAATGGTGGTTAGGGCCTACCAACATAAGTCGTTCCTGGGCGCAAATGCGACCTGCCTAATAATAGTATGCCGCCTCCTCTCCCGCACAAGTCTCCGACTTATGGGCTAATTCTCGTAGTTAGAATGAGGAGTAGAGATATTATTATTATTATTATCTATCGAAAGTAATGGACAACAGTTTGAATAGTACTTTTAAATTTCATTATTCATTTAAAATTTTTTGTTTGCATTTAATATTGTACAATGTTTTGTTTATTAATATTACCTACTAAGGTATTGTTACATACATATTTTTAATTAAATTTGCTTCAAGATTACTAAACTTTCTATTGTTAGGAAAAATTCTACTAGGATAACGTTGTCGATATAGATGTAAAGAAAGTCGTTACACTGATTTTTCTACATTCATAATAAACGTAGAAGTGGAAGTTACTAGGGACTGGAGGTAAGTGAGGTAACTTACCTATCTAGGGAAAAAAGCGATTTCGAGTTCTAAATGAACTTCATTTCATTAATTATTATGAATATAATATTTATAGTAATTGTACAGTTACCTATTACATTTAGTAACATTTATAAAATCCGGATAATTATCCCCTTCGCGTTTACTAATTGTCAATTGTCACATTTTTCTCAAAATGATTTGACCGCTCCATTTCAGTAATCGGAGGCTCAGTATTATCTGACTCATCCATTAAAACACCTTGATCACCTATTTCATTTTTGTTACTTAAACTGTCAGCAACATAACTTTCTTCAATTGTGGCTGATTTCCACCCATCATGTCTCTCGATTGCTAATACATCAATTCCTGTATTAGCCAGTAATGTTGCCGATGTTCTTCGGAATGAATGGCCTGTAGATGTTTCAGGATGATCTAGTTTCAAAAACTGTGCAATCTTATTAGGAATCATAGAAAGGGTATTCTTGCCGACTGGTTGGTTGTAACATCGACCTGCTTGATAACGCATAAAAAAGCGTGAACTTTCAGTTTTAACTTCCAATTTAATCTTGATATATTTCTTGAGAATTTCTAGGTGAGAAACAGAACCCAGATGAGAGCTAATTGTAAACGTACGTAACATACCATTTTTAGAATCTGGAATTGTAACTACAATAATGTTATCGAAATTTTTGAAATTGACGTTGTCCCAGGTAAGTTTGCATAACTCATCAGAACGGCATGCTCCTGCAATGCCTAAGACCGTCACTACCTTCATTAGTAAATATGTGTTATCGGGTGCCTGAACGAGAAAATCATTGACTTGTTCTCTTGTAAAAACGTTTGACTTTTTAGGTGTACAGCCGTCATTCTTACGTTTCAAAAATGCTCTCAGCTTGGGGTATTTTGATATATCCACGTTTTCCTCTATGAAAATAGTTGACTTAATCATTCACTCCACAAACTTGCTGGTGACTTTTAAGTTCTTGACCTCTCCATGAAATATTCTAGCAGTGAGATTTAAGAACCAGTACCACCTCTGTAATTTTTTCATACTTATTTATTTGCGTCGAAATATTCTGAAAAAATAAGAACAATAAGATTAATGTCATGAAGACACACTGTATATGTATGCAGCTTTAGTCGCGCTATATATCCCGATCCTATCGTTCATCGGCAAATGTCGACACGTCAGTCATATTCCTTTTTATCTTCTTATATTATGGAGAAAATCAAATATAAGGAGTGAAAACGACATTGTGCGTCTTGAAGTGTTTTATTGAATCCGGCCAGCCTGGAAATCCATATCGAATCAAAATAAAAACTAAAATCCGGTACGTCGCGGAATTTGCGTGTCGAAAACCAAATTTCTGTTCTTAAAGCAGATAGAATCTGAGAAACCTTATCAGCTGGAAACATTGTCGAACGTTTCGGGTAAACTTTGTGTGCTACATTAACTATTTCCGCGTTAACCGTACGCTATCGGATGTGTTCGATGTGACTTGTTGGTGCAGTTTCTGCACACCGCCACCTATGACTCCAATTAACATCGCATAATGAACACAAAGAGACCACCGACAATACGTTACAGATTGTTGCTATCCATTCTGCAGTTTGTGGTAGACAAAGTATTCCTATATCGCTTTTAATAGGATATATTTGTATCGGTAACTTTCAATTTCCATTTTTAACATGAACGACAGATCCTGTGTGAATAGAATAATCAAACCCAAAATTCCCTATAAACATCTCCGGGAGAGTGTAAAAATGGAAATTTCCTTGTACGTGAAAGCCAATTCTTTTTTGTATTGAAATCCCTACAAGTCGATTATGTACATAGCTGCTGATGCTGCTACTAATAATAAGTGCGAACTATGCCTGTCAGAGGGTTATAGTACACGATCCTATCGTGAATTATAAGACAATAGGCTGCGGTCTCCTTCGGGATATTGTCATTAGTACCGAATTCCAGCCTAATGTCCACAGTTCCCGACTTTAGAACCTCATTCTGACAGGAACAATCGACGACTACCAGAGGAGCCACATGCTTGTACGTATATGTAGTTAGAAAAGGCTCGCTGTTCTTCTGATAGTATGAATGTTGGAATTGGGTATACATGTCATACAGGATGGCATAACAATTCTTTGAAAAAGAAGGAGCGGAGGGGGTAAAATTGGTCAAAATTTTGCAAAATAAACCTCTATAAGAAAATACATGGGATTTTGTCATAGTATGAAGATAGCCTATCTACTCACACTGTCTTTTTTGTTGTTGGCAACACCTTACCGCACAAATGGAGCAAAGTTCTAATATTGCATAAATTTTGGGACACCCGATATTTCCAATAACATGATATTTAACCACCGTTTCTATGTTTTTCTGTTTCAACTCCTTTTGATGCTTCTTCTGCATTATATCGATCGATAAAACGGTATCTTCATTTTTAGCAACAAATTCATCAGTTTTAATTATTTCTTGCGGTTCTTCTGCATTTTCCGTTTTAAATGTGTTCTCAGTGTGTTTGTGTATTAACTTCATTACCTTAGTCCTGCATTGCATGGTCTTCAATATGACGAGTTTCTTCAAGAAAACTTTGTACAATATTGATTCCCTTTGATTTTTTGTCTTGCCCATTCTATATTAAGATATAATATATTAAGTCATCTTGACTTTCCCATTACGAATATTATGCTACTAACCCAATAGTAAGAGTTGCGATAGTCAAGGTGCGCCACAAGAATTAGACTTGATCGATTACACATGAGTTGTGAACCCCAACCCTAACACAACCTGCTCATACAAATCATCCGCAACAACTAGGTGAAAATCAGAGTGCAAACTCTAAACCTATCATATCCTTCCGAACTAAATTATGTGCAACAAAAGGGCCCTGACGAAGCTACGAACCCCAAACCAAACATAAGATGTGCTTCTAAATGCTACACAACCGAAAGGCCCTAATGAAGCTGCCAGCTCCAAACCTTACGTAACCTGCTCAACTAGAACTTACAAAACGGATCTGTTGCATAGGATTTAGTTAGGCCGGTTTGTTAGGTCTGGAGTTTGCAGGTTGATTACGGGCTTCATGTTGCATAAGATTTACATGAGCAGATTTGGGGTTCGCAGCTTCATCAGAAACTGTTTTTTGTGTATGATTTAGTTATAGTTAGTCAGGTTATGTTAACATCCAAAGATCCATACATTCAAAGGTCCATCTATTCCTGTTTTAAAAAAAGTCATCCATCTGATGATGCATACATTTATTCACAAAATCAACCATATTGGATTCTGGTCCGCCATATTGGATCCGCCATGTAGAATTTGTTGAGTTCGTATTCATAATGAGCAACCTCCAAAATCTTCCAGGATCCAATTCGGGATTAGTCTGTTAACTTTTTGAAAATCTCGTCCGCCATGTTGAATTTTGCAATTCTGAATTCCATTTCGAGATTAGCGGACCTAAAGACCCCTACATACCAAATTTTTCATGATTCTATTCATTTATTGCAAACCTCGATTTCTGGCCGAGGTTTGTTATAAATTTCTGTTTTTTTTTTTGAGGTTAGAAAAAAAGGAGGTAGGCTGTGTGATTTCTAAAGGTGGATTTGGATTCAGCAAATCTAATTACATATAGCTATCCTAAGAAATGTGAAAAATAAATTTCTTTGTTGTTTTTTTATCAAACTTCGTCTATTTTTACTATTTTTTGACCTATTTTTTTGAGGTTAGAAAAATGTAACGTGTTAGTGCAATTCTGACAGTGGATTCGGATTCAGCGCGTCAAAATACTATAGGATATACCTACTACTTTTAGCTGTTGGTCTAAATCTCGTTACAGGTTGCTGGTATACCTTGAAGCGATTTGCAAGTCCCACAGTGAAAAAAAAAAAGAAAGAAAAAATCAGTCACAGGGTATTATTTCTCTAATTAATTTTAATCTTTAAAGCATCATGTAGATCCCAAAAAGAGTTTGTCTGATTCAATGAAATGATGAGTTTAATTTCCAATATAATCCCCATATAGCCGTTAAGACAATCTCCAGGAATTGTAATTTGTCATCGGGATCTGTCACAAATACTCCGAAAAAATAAATATCATCCATATAAGGTTCAGTTGGTACACGAACTATTAGAAGAGGATTTTAACCAAAGAACGCAGTTTTGTGAGCAGATAATTGAGATGAATAATCAAAACTTAGATTTCACCCGAAATATTATTTTTTCTGATGAAGCTACTTTTGTTTTAAATAGACACGTAAACAGACAAAATTGCAGGTACTGGGCAATTGAAAATCTTCGTTGGATACAAGTCTGTCAAACACATCATCGTCAAAGGATAAATGTTTGGGCAGGTATTGTCGAAAACCGAATTCTTAGAGCTTATTTCTTTGAAGAAAATTTAATTGGGGAACGCTACTTAGACTTTTTTCAGTTTGAACTCATCCCCGCTTTAGCTGTTGTGTTTCTTAATCCACAAGATCCAGATATTCCTCATAATGACATATGGTTCCAACACGATGGGACACCTCCTCATTTTGCAATTGCTGTTCGACAATTTCTTGACTTAGCTTTCCCTAATAAATGGATTGGACGTAGAGGTCATATTGACTACCCACCAAGGTCAACGGATTTAACACCTTTATATTTCTTTTTATGGGACTATTTGAAATCTAAAGTTTATGTGAATAGACCAAATAATCTTGATGACCAGAAACAGAGAATACGCCAGGAAATAAGACTTATTCCAGCAGAGGTAATTGAAAACTTTGAACGGGAAACAATCCTTAGAGTATTGTATTGAAGTAAACGGACAAAACGTTGATCATTTATTATAAAGCAATTGTTATTTAAATAATGTTTTGTGATTAAACATTATTTTTTTTCAATTTAAGGTATGTAGGTAATACAAAATGTGTTAAGAATTTACCGTACAATTCAAAAATGGCATTAATATACAGGGTGTTCCATTAAAAAGAATCAATGATGACTGCATATGTTCTTCTTGAGACACCCTCTATTCAATTTTCTTAGTCAAAAAATCGGCGTGTCCGAGCGTTTTTTCACAAAATAATTACCTGAATTTTAATTCAATTTGTTCCTTTCACCATGAACGCTGTACAGTCTAGTGTGGTGATTCATTAACAATGGGAAAATCGAAAGATGAAGATACTACACGTGAAATGGTGATCATTGGCGCAAACATGCCTTATCCGAAAGTTGATAGTTTCGGAAATACAGGGTGTTGAAAGTTAAAATTTTAAATCGTTTTTTTGCGATTATTCTGAAAATATGTAGGTTAGGAACTTGAAAATTTGTGAAACTATATTTTTTTAGGCGACGAATAAGATGCGTGTTGTAATTTCAGCATTGCTCATAGAGGGCGCCACTTACGACCAATTTTACCGAAAATTTAGTTAATAACTTTTTACCCTGTATATTTAACATGAAACTTGATTCAAAACCTGAAAGAGCTATCATTTTTCCATTAATTATGTACTCTTGTTTCATTTCGGTATCTCGATCCGTTTTCGAGAAAAATCGATTTAACGAACACTATGTTTTGATAATATGAGAAATTAAAAGCGAAACAAACCAAGTGTTTCTTCGTGTTATTACAACAATTAACAATAAAACAAATAAAATACGTAATTATGATTTAAAGTAATTGTTCGAAGAATCCACCGTTGACACTGATACACTTTATACGTTTTCTGAGAGATCTTCGAGTTTGAAACAACATATTGGGATTGCGTCTGACTTCGTTGGCAGCGATTTGTATTCTTTGCCACAACTCCTCACACGAGCCAAACTATATCTTTCATTCGAGACCAAATAGAAAAATCAAGAGGATTGAAGTCCGGACTTCTGGATGGCCAAGCAAAAATGCTGACATCGCCAATCCAGCGATTTGGAAAAACTGCATCTAAATATGCACGCACTGGCCAAGAAAAATGCGGTGGAGCTCCGTCGTGCATGAACCACATCTCTTCTTGTGTAAAGTGAGTAAATGTCAACGATGGATTCTTCGAACACTGACTTTAAATCATTATTACGAATTTCATTTGTTTTATTGTTAATTGTTGTAATAACACGAAGAAACACTTGGTTTGTTTCGCTTTTAATTTCTCGTATTATCAAAACATAGTGTTCGTTAAATCGATTTTTCTCGAAAACGGATCGAGATACCGAAATGAAACAAGAATACACAATTAATGGAAAAATGATTGCTCTTTCAGGTTTTGAATCAAGTTTCATGTTAGACATACAGGGTAAAAAGTTATTAACTAAATTTTCGGTAAAATTGGTCGTAAGTGGCGCCCTCTATGAGCAATGCTGAAATTACAACACGCATCTTATTCGTCGCCTAAAAAAATATAGTTTCACAAATTTTCAAGTTCCTAACCTACATATTTTCAGAATAATCGCAAAAAACCGATTTAAAATTTTAACTTTCAACACCCTGTATTTCCGAAACTATCAACTTTCGGATAAGGTATGTTTGCGCCAATGGTCACCATTTCACGTGTAGTATCTTCAGCTTTCGAATTTCCCATTGTTAATGAATCACCCTGTATACAAAATCAAAATACTCGAATTTGTTTGCAGTACAATTGATATCTAATGTAACTGAAAATATATCAAATCGAACTACAATCATATAAGGAAGTTTTCCTGCGAACCCTGTATGGCCTAACATTTCTTTTCGACGTCCTAATTTATTTGTTTACCACATTATAGGTCTTAATTCCCTAACCAGATGACAAATAGTCACATAAGGAAGTTTTTCTCGATATCCCAGTTATCTGTAAATAACTCGGCTAATCTTTAGATAAATTAATCTTCTAATATGCCACATAAATGACTGGGAACTATTTGTCATCTTTGGATCAGAAAAAAAAACACTAAACGTGAATAAGATGGATATACGTATATCTAAAAACATAGTTTAAGCTTGTGAAGATTGTTTTAAATTGTACTTTTTCATTCACACTGATACAATACATTAAAACGATAGCTTTTGAAATTTTTGTTGAGGTGTATTGATATTTCTTCGTTGCAGCGGCACGCCACTGACTGTTTACATTTTCCGGTCCGTTCTATTATCTCTCACTTCATTTTCTAAAGATATATATGAAGGTTAGCTGCGCTGATTGCCTGTCATGTTGTGTCATAAATACACTCCGTCATCTGCGGGACACTCCGTTTCCCTCTTTTTTCCAATCTATTTTTACGCCATTTTCGACGGCCACACACAAAAAAATTGTGAAATGCGGCGCGGATTTACGGGGAATTTTTCGGAATCCGCCTTACATTCACGCAATTTGATAAAACTTCATCGGTAACAATTTTAAAGATTCTTTGGAATGGATTCTCACTGGAAATCGTTCTTCATATCAACTCGATGAATCCGTAGCATTTTGTCAACATTCCCGTAGATCGTAAATTAACAATAAGTTAAGTCATACATATGTGTCGCTTACTAATAACTAAACTAAACTAAATTTAATTGATGTACATTTTAACATTTTTTAATCACTAACACAACAACACTAAACGTAGTTTTAAAACACCACTGACACGTCTCAAAACGTCAACTTCTAACTATCAGTTACCTGACATATTGATATTATTTTATGACCCGTCAGTGATGATGAGCAAATAAGGATCAACTTTAATGGATACAATTTATTTAAATGTTAATATCCCGTTTATTAAATAATTTATTTTTATACTTCCAATAAAACAAAAAGCTCAACCCTCAATGAAACCCTATAAGGTTGATAGATATACAGGGTGACATTTTAATTTCGCTAGTCAATTATTTTGGAAACGGGGTCATTTCGTGAAAATGAACCTTTACAAAAGTTGTTCTGTTTGTTCACCTTGTGATGACCTTGAACTTGACCCTGACCCGTATTTTCAAGGTCATTTGAAGATCAACTTATTTTTTTACAATTTACTATTTTTCAGTTCAGAAATGAAAAGAGCGTAATATATTACGTCTGAATACATAGTTTGGTTTTTGGTGATAGTGACCTTTGAAGATCATCCCAAGGTCAATTTTACATCTCATCATAATTCAATAGAATAGAAAGAAGAGAAGAAGAATATAATTCAAAAGAATTATTAAGAGTGACTCTGGCTAGAATAATCAGCTTCGGAGTTTGTGAACTTTTGACCTTGGATTTGACTTTGGTCCTTTTTCGAGATCATTTTGAATGACAACTCATTTTTTGTAGAAACTACTCTTTTTACTTGATAATGAATAAATTAAAATTTTACGTTAGAATAAATAGTTTAGTTTTTGGTGAAAGTGACCTTTGAAGTTCATCTCAAGGTAGGTTCTGCATCCCTTTTGTAAGTGGAAATAGTCACGAATCATAAAGAAACTTCAAGATCTGTTTGGGGTCAACTATGTTTTTTAAATGATAACCCTACTTTTAGCAGATCTTGAAGTTTATTTATTATTTTTTGCTATTTCGACTTACAAAAGGAATGCAGAATCAACCTTGAGATGATCTTCAAATATCACTTTCACCAAAAACCAAGTATTCTAACTTAAAATTTTCCTTTATTTTTATTTCTGAAATAAATATAGTCGTTTCTGTACCAATAAATGAGTTGACATTCAAAATGTCCTTGAACAGGGTCAAGGGCAAATTCAAGGTCGTAAGTTCACTACCCCTGAAGCAGCAGAATCATTCTTAACAATTCAATATTCTTTTGAATTATGAATGAGATGTAAAATTGACCTTGGGATGTTTCAAACGTAACTTTCACAAAAACACGCAAAATATTCCGTTCTTTTCATTTTTGAAGTGAAGAATAGACGTTTCTATTAAAAAAAATAAGTTGACCTTTAAATGACCTTGAGAATATGAGTCAAGGTCAATCCAAGGTCGTTACAAGGTGACCCCCGATAAACCCAACAACTTTTGTTAAGATTTATTTTCACGAAATGACCCCCCTTCCGAAATAATTGACTGATGAAATTAAAATGACAGCCTTCTATTTTCGAAAATGCAGTTTTCTTGAAAATAACTGAAGATAATTAAATTCCGAAAACGATTTTCAGTGTTTGTCAAATGTAAGAAAAGAGTTAGATATATTCTCACAATACACCACCAGATGGAGGCGTCTTGGTAATTTGATGCTTTTTACGAAATTTTGTTTGTGACTTATTTTCGTTCTGGTCAAGTTCCTGCCTTGGTTGTTGAATTGTAAAGTGTTAGAGTCGACGTTCAATCACTTTCTTTAATGGGTCCTCATAGGTCCTGTAACGGAGTGCGCCTTAGGTTTGGACAATTGGCCTCTCTGGATTTTGTCCATCTTTGAACTAGAGTCGCCTGGAAAGGGTGATGGGCTTGTAGTCTGACGTGGTACTGCGATTTTGTACTGCAGTTCTCCAGTATGACCTTTGCACTTTCAGAAAAGTTTTTATTTTCTCAAACCCGAATCTGAGATGGTTTTTTCAGCTGTAGCGCTTCGGTGTTTGGGACGGATGGGAGTTTCTTTGACTTCTGCCGAAATTTTGGAAACATAGCTGAAAATATTATTTTCTGCGCTACACCTTTTCGCTTCTCATGAGAGGTAGTTTGGGTCTCCTCGGACATGGATGGAGTGGCTGAAGACAACTTCCTGGTTCCGATTGGAAAGGTGGGCGAAAATTTAAAATCCTCTCGAAACTTGGAGCATGATAAAGTTGTTTGAAACCTGGACCATCCTGTACATGTACTTGGTGCTCTGTTCATATTTCTTTTTTTTTTACAAACATTCTTGGCGTGCACGTCTGATATAATACCGATATTAAAATCACGCGCGGTTACGATTTCATACTCCGAAACCGGTCCCGAACTACTCTAATAAAATTTTTAACAATAAAATATTTTCTCCGGTATGCAGACGAACCTTGCCATACGAAGACCTTCTTAAATATGTAAAACGGTGGAATTACCCTTGAAACGAGCGCTGGATCTTTTTACTGCATTAATAAAAGATACGTAAGAGATAGGGTTACAGAGGAAATTAGTGGTTGATATATTAATAAGTGGGTAGTGTTTTTGAGAGGGGCACCCTGGTCTATGCTAATTCGGTTGGCGTACAGAATCAAGAATTCATGTAGTTTTCCTTTAATTAAACACGGGTTTTACGCCGAGGAACGAATTTAATTGGGATAAATAAAATTTATTAGACCCAATAAAATATAAGGCATTTATTGAATGAAAATTAATTAATTTATTTATTTATTTCTGTGCTGTGCTAGAATTTAGTGCTAGACAAATTAGATGGTGAGAGTGACTGGATTCGAGCTTAAACATCAGTTGGAAGGTCAAAGTAAGGTCAATTTAATATCAAATGACTTACGTAATTTTTTATGCCAGAAACCAATACAGCGTTAAATTTTATGTGGGAATCTGGGATCAAAAAATTCTTCTAGTATGTCTTTGTCAAACTGATTTTTCACAAAAAATAAAGGATATAAAAGTAATAGTTATTTATGATGCAACTGTTAAACGTGACAATTTATTTTGTGAGTGGGGAGTAAAGTTGTTATTTAAAAAAAATGCCGTCTGTGGGTTTAAACTCCCGATCTATCGCTTATGTGTCGGACGCGCTGGCACTAAGCCACCCCTTCGATTCAATTATATGTAACAATAAAGTGTATACAGGGTGTGGCGTGTATAATTTATAAAATTAAACTACAGCCTCCTAACGATATTTGTAATAGAAAAGTCTTATACGAAAAAATTCTATTTTTACATTTTTTTTTTCGTAAATTAAAGTTCAATTATGGTCCGTGTGCTGTACGATGAGTTACGTGCTGTAGACCAGCCGCGTAAACAAATCGTTGAAACATAGAAATATACTTCTTAATTTTTGGGGAATTTTTCAATGCAAAAGTACAAACTAAGAAAAATAGATTTTTTTTTTAAAACTGATATTTTCATATTATAATAATTAATAGTAATTACTACCTTAAATGTACTGTTGTTACTGCAAGAGTTCGCAAACAAAACCACATCCGTAAGCATCTGTAGTTGCCAACTGCGTGCACTAAACAAACTCCATTAAAATATGGAACAAAATGAAACAAAACTTACCATTTCCAGAGAAAATGTTGAAATTAATACCCATTAGCTGTATCCGCGCATGGCACCGACGCACCCAATTTTAAAAACCATCTGCAAAAACGCATTCGCTGATCACAATCCGGGGGTAAAATCTGTTGAACCGGTTGCAGATGATAGGGGTGCAACAGCTGGCGCCTTAAGATGCGATGTACGGTACGAGATGAGGTTCCTACTTGCTGTGCGAGTCGTCGAGTACTAATTGTGGGGTCTTCGTTAAGATTTTCCAACACTGCATCTTCAGCATTAAGGTTCATTTGCTGACCACGTTCTTGTCCTCGAGGATTAACACTCCCCGTATCTCGCAGCCGCTGAAGGCACTGTAGAATTGTATTTGCACATGGGGGGTGACGTTGTAGCCATCGTTCTTGCTACAACCTAGTCGCCGTGAGCGCATTTTCTCCGGCTGCACCATACACTAACACCATATCAACACGTTCGGAAATAGTAAATGCATTGTTTCCTCGGTTCATTGTAAAACTAGTTTGTGCACAAATTAAAAAATTAAGCAAAGTAAGAAAGAAGAATCTCGTTTGTAATGTAATCGGCACGCTATTCTTATTTTTTACTTCTTTATAAAAATTACACTGTCATTATCGTGGAATTACAAAATAAAAACTTTTGTCTGGAATCTTTCACTTTTTAACACTGATGGGTCAATGGATGATACTTAATATTTAATACTTTTTCGTATAAGACTTTTCTATTACAAATATCATCAGGAAGCTGTAGTTTAATTTTTATAGATTATACACGCCACACCCTGTATATCAAGTCAGGTACTGGATAAAGGGTAATTAAGTAAAACAGTTGTAAGTTGTTTAGTGTTTATTAGTAACTACAATTAAAGCTGTACTTAAATATTGTAAATTTTGTGAAAAGTAAATTTTGAAGAAAATACGGGAAAGGAAAGTAATTTTATTATTCTATCAGATACTAAGGAAGTCGCAAATAGGGCAACATTAGATCGGTTGCACCAGAAATCGCGGCAACAATATGATATGGTATACAGGGTGTTAATGAACTTATGTCAAATACACTGATCTGTGTTGAGTAAGGTGTAATTTTAAAATCTGACTAACCTCAACATTGCAAGATGTTCGACCATTTGCTTGCACACAAGCTTCAGCGCGCCGTATCCAATTCGCTCGCACGCGTTGCAATATTGCCACGTCATCTCGAATCGTATTACAAGCTTCGGCAATACGATATCGCAGTTGGTCGATGTCACGAACATCCGTGGAATACACAACACTTTTCACACAAAAAGAAGTCTAAAGGGGTGAGGTCCGAGGACCGGGAGGCCATCTAACTAGGCTACCGCGGCCTATCCAAATATCGAGAAAGATAATATTTAGTCGCGCACTCTCCAAAAAAAGTGAGCGGGGGCTCAACTCAATTTTGCCCAACATTTAACGGCAACGTCATCCAATAACTCTGCAAGCGATTTTGTAAAAAATCTAGATATGAAGCACCGTCTAAGCATCTAGGCAATTCAAAAGGCCCTATTAAAGTGTCACTAACGATATCGGCCCACATGTTCACTGAAAACTGTTGCTGAAAGGCTCCACGACGTATTTCGTGTGGACTTTCGATAGTCCAATGGTGAGTGTTGTGGACGTTATGTACATCATTTCCACTGAAACGTGCTTCATCTGTAACAAGTATTTGCGCTGTAAATTGAGGATTTTTTGCATGTTCCTGAAGCAACCATTCGCAAAAAACTCGACGTAGTGGAAAATCATCAGGAATAGAGGCGCTTGAACATGTTGAATATGAAATGGGTACAACTGAGCTTCTCGTAATGCCCGCCACACAACAGGATGCGAAATATTTACTTGTGCAACATTTCTGGTGCTACGATGCGGATCCTCTTCGACGAGATCTAAAACTTATCTTATTCAACTAAAACTATGATCCTGACAATTTTTAAAATTTAACACACCATTTGCTTGCNAAATAGGGCAACATTAGATCGGTTGCACCAGAAATCGCGGCAACAATATGATATGGTATACAGGGTGTTAATGAACTTATGTCAAATACACTGATCTGTGTTGAGTAAGGTGTAATTTTAAAATCTGACTAACCTCAACATTGCAAGATGTTCGACCATTATTTGCTTGCACACAAGCTTCAGCGCGCCGTATCCAATTCGCTCGCACGCGTTGCAACATTGCCACGACATCTCGAATCGTATTACAAGCTTCGGCAATACGATATCGCAGTTGGTCGATGTCACGAACCTCCGGAACCTCCGTGGAATACACAACACTTTTCACATATCCCCACAAAATGAAGTCTAAAGGGGTGAGGTCCGAGGACCGGGAGGTCATCTAACTAGGCTACCGCGGCCTATCCAAATATCGAGAAAGGTAATATTTAGTCGCGCACTCTCCAAAAAAAGTGAGCGGGGGCTCCGTCATGCAGTAACCACATATTTTGCCCAACATTTAACGGCAACGTCTTCCAATAACTCTGCAAGCGATTTTGTAAAAAATCTAGATATGAGGCACCGTCTAAGCGTCTAGGCAATTCAAAAGGCCCTATTAAAGTGTCACTAACGATACCGGCCCACATGTTCACTGAAAACTGTTGCTGAAAGGCTCCGCGACGTATTTCTTGTGGACTTTCGATAGTCCAGTGGTGAGTGTTGTGGACGTTAAGTACACCATTTCGACTGAAACGTGCTTCATCTGTAACAAGTATTTGCGCTGTAAATTGAGGATTTCTTGCATGTTCCTGAAGCAACCATTCGCAAAAAACTCGACGTAGTGGAAAATCCTCAGGAATAGAGGCGCTTGAACATGTTGAATATGAAATGGGTACAACTGAGCTCGTAATGCCCGCCACACAACAGGATGCGAAATATTTACTTGTGCAATATTTCTGGTGCTACGATGCGGATCCTCTTCGACGAGATCTAAAACTTATCTTATTCAACTAAAACTATGATCCTGACAATTTTTAAAATTTAACACACCATTTGCTTGCGTTCAAGCTTCAGCGCGCCGTATCCAATTCGCTCGCAACATTGCCACGTTATCTCGAATCGTATTACAAGCTTACACATTGTTAGAGTAATAATTAAAATTTGATGAAGCGTCATTCTATTCATATAATTTCTTAAGACTTTTTTTAAAGAAATTTGCGGTATTTATTACACGAAAACAAATATTTCAGTGTTTAGTGACGGTATAGTGTATTTTTGTATCTCCATTTTCAAGTTTCTGTGTGATACTATAAGAAAAAGCCTGTATATGAATCTAGAAAGAGTTGGTATGCCTTCTTTTTATCAAGAGAAAACGATGCTGCTGTAAGAACACGATATACAAGTACAGACAAGTACCAAATAAGGAAATGCAAGATAGGTTCATTTACTTATTTTTAGTACTTCATTTATCATTATTTATATATTGCAGTTTGAGTTCTCTGTATCATAGTTCATCTTATTTAACATCCAACTCAACTCAATAAAAATTTGGCATTTTCCATTTCTTGATTTATATCTCTATAATGTATTTCTATTTTTTCTTCAATTATCATCACTTTTTATCAGATTTGACAACAATGCATACCGCAGTTTTCATGTGTGTATGCGCTGCAGCTAACGCTCCTTTCTTTGAGGGACACTAGCTTGTCCAGGCTATGAAAATGATAAAAAAGAAGTCAAAACACAATTGTACAATGTACGTGCTTCGAAAAGGTCAAAGGTAGCCTCTGAATAAATATAACTCCCACTCAAAGTTGCACCCTGTATAACAATAAGTAGTTTCAAGCAAGATTTTTCCTTTAGTGGGTCTTCGGATACACTAAGAAACATATTTTTTGTTTAATGATTGGTTTCTTATAAAAAAATTTCTAAAAATATTGCAGCGGACGATTTGAAAACAGAGGATCCCATATTTTTTAATCCCATAGCAACTAACTAACAACCATAAAGTTATTAGGATAATCGAGGTGAGACCCCATTAAGGGGGTATCTTATGTAGCCGGTGCTCGAACATTAACGCTCCCGTATTATAATATTTTACCGATAAAAGACAAATGAGATCTTCGCAAACTGTCGCCGACGACTCTATTTTTAGTGCCAACCCCAGCGCTGCATCCCGTTACAAATTGATACGCTTAGCCCAGTTTGTACGCCATATTTCAAAGGTTTAAATTTCACCTATCCATAACTCCTACAGAAGTACGTCCTCGAACAGAAATTTGCCGCAGTCGCCACCAGTTACCTCCTACAGAGCTGAATTTTACAGTATCGGATCAGAAAATTACAACATTTCGTCTGATTCATTGCTGCGTGCGCCTTAGTCTTCTTTGTATGAAAACAAACGTAAGCTCGAATTATTCGAGTGTCGTGCTCCTTCTGTAAAGAAGAAGAAGAAGAGAATATGTGTCGTTTTACAAAAGTTGATTATAACCTCACTTTTATATAGGAAAATTATGCTTAATAGAATTGTTAGTGCTATTTTCTACTATAATGTTTAATTTTAGTTCGGTAGTGGATGGTGGAAGTAATTCAATAAGGGACACTGTGAGCTTCTTCCGAATTTTTCGAAATTGATCTCTTGTAACTGTTTTACATTGCGAATTTATTTATGAATTAATTCATGAAATTGCGTCGTGAAGAAATTGCACAAGTGTAGTGTATCAAATCTACTGTCAAATAATGAAGTTCATCGTGCATTAGAACATGATCTAATTTTCGTGAATTTCTTCGTGAAGTTCAGAAGTACCAACCCAACAAATTGTCAGTCTCAGATCACTAATGAGGTTATGTTATTGATATATCTAAATAACTGTGTGGCATCATACGCCCTAACTATGCCCCATTTTAATCTAGTAATAGAGTGCTGGCTACTATCAGTAACACTATAGCAACACTTTTCTTTTTCTTCTGAATTTTATCAATAAAACCTAACAATTTCGTTTTAGTTTTACTCAGTAGTTTGTTTATTTATCCACAAACTCAACTTTAAAAATGGAATGAAATTTCTTTGATTTGTTGGTAGAACTGATTCATGTGTCAAAGAAATTCACGAAGTCTGTACTCTGTAGTAGTGTAAAACCAAACTGTTTACAAATAAATTCGTGAATTAATTCGTGAAGAACTTCGTGAATTTATTCATGAATAATTTATCAATATGTTCAAAATATTTACATCAGGTTCTACTGTGAGAGGAGTGGCAAATTTGGAAATTGCACAGCGCAATAGTATGTCTTCTTACATTTATGGTTTGAGGTTATGAACTCCTTTGTTTCTCCAAGCCGGTAGCCACGCCTATTTGGTCACATGCTGCAGATGCTCTTTTGTCTAAACAAATTTGAGAGTATTGCTGAGAAGAAAATTTTAACATAACAGTGGCTGCTTTCGATGAAAGATCGTGTAATAAATATAAATTGAGTTACGTGATCGTTATGCGAAATTTGGGAGCGTTAAATCGGATAAAATATCCGCATTACATCAATCTGCATTAAATGAGAAAACAAAAGCCTGACTGCATTATCGCCTGCACTGGGGTCGACCTCTATTCAAACATACCACACTTCAAACATACAGGGCATTAACATACTTTTTTTTAAGGATAACTGTATGTTAAATCATATAACGAAAAAGGTATCAAAAAAATAAATAGTGACTTTACTTAAGAAAAAATGCATATGTATATGTGACTGACCAGTGAGGGAGTATTACGAATCGCGTATATACTTTCTGCGGTCGCAGCATTTTGTCTACACTCACCGTATACTACCAATTCACAGTTACTGTGATTATGCGTCATTGTAATAAAACTTGACCAAAAAACACATATTCCATTATTAGTTCCCGTATTTTTTTTGCTCAGTTCTAGATATTAAGCTAATTGCGTGATCCCTGCCCTCGAAAACCAGTAAAAAGTCCTTTCCGAGCCCGTTTTCCCGCTTAATCAGGTGATTTCGGCATTGCGAGCAAGTTAGTTTCAATCCCCGGGGATTGCAACTATACTTTAGAAATATTTAATTTCCCTGATATTCACATAAAAATCTCATTTCGACGATTCTCCGTATGTCTAGGACCGACAGCATGAAAGAGATGGTTTTTGTACGTTGAGGGTAGTTGCGGAAGGGTGAGGTGAAAAATAACACCACCATCGGGAGCTCTGCCCTCGAAAACCTCTATGAAACATTGCCAGGCTCTTTTTTTTAATTTTTTTATATATTTTCCTACTGCAGGCAGGGGTACGTTCAACCTCTGGGATCTGTCTGCTAGTGTCAATTAATATAATTATTCACAAAAAAAATCCAATCCGACGAACCCTCGCAAGCCCCAAACCGAGAACCCGGAAATTGGGGTGTTTTTTTCCCGATACTGGTAGTACATAAAGATTTCAGTCTACGAAACCATCGCCATCGTTTCATTTTCAAGTTTTGGGACGTCATCTTTTACATACCTAGATGTCTGGTATCGAAGAATATAGTTTGATTTAATTTTTTAAACAATAATAAAAATTACCGATTGTTACGATTTTAATCACACAGGACTAATATGGAAGCGCAAGAGAATTGCAGTTAAGAAACAACAAATTTTAACGCGAGTAATATATGTATTGTTGAAACCAAAATTTAAAAAAAATAAATTGTTACTTTTTCTATGAGAGCAAGAACTTTTCTAATTCACTTTACCACATTATTGTGACAAATGATACAAATTAACAATACGAGGTCTGTTCAGAAAATAACTTTATTTTTTTAAACTTCGTGATTAATTGTATACATTATTAGTCCTTGCCTCTTTCAAAGTACTCCCCTCTCCTATTCACACACTTTTCCCAGCGGTCACCTCACCTTGAAACAAAAATTCAAAATGCACAACTTCATTAAAGACGAAAAAAATAGTGATCATCACTTTGATATTGGATCGAGACTGACGTGCTTTTCTCTCGATGTAAACCCAGCTTTTGTCTCCCTTTATGAATGTTTCATCGTCATTGGATTGCACCATTTTCTTTCCGTCCTTCGGTCATCAAACGAGGAACACATTTTGCTGCAACTCGATGCATGTTCAATTTTTCAATGAAAACCCAGTTTTAATTTCTCTGATAGTTAATCGGCCATTTGCATGCACCAGATCTTTGACTTTCTAAGTCATCAGTAGAAGTCGAAGGCCTTCGTGGTCGATGATCATCTCCAACTGACTGAAGACCACTTTTAAATCGTGTAAACCATTCGCAGCATTGCGTACTATCTAGAGCATCTCCGTAAGCTTGTTTCAAAAGTTGAAACGTTTCCGTGAAAGTTTTTCCCAGTTTCACGCAACATTTTACGTTGCTTCGTTGTTCCAGAAAATTGCACATTTCAAAAATGGTCACTAACACTTAAACACGTTGCATTGCAATGCAATACAATGCAATGCTGCCAACCCTTGTCACTAAATATTTCTATTAGCACGTAATTCAATAAGTTCGGTTATTTTCTGAACAGACCTCGTACATGAAAACCTTACCTGACCCAACCTATTAGTAATTTTTTTATTAACTATAAAAAATGCGCGCATACCGGGAGCCTCTAAGCAAAGTACCTAGACATTATTTTTTAGCATAAAATTATTTAAAAGCTATTCTTATTGACTAGGTTCAACAATATGACGATTTATTTTTAATTATTTATAAAACCAAATTAATTTCTGATTTTTTACTTCGTTGATTCGTTCTAAAAGTAAACCGTCCATAGTCAGCTCTATTCAAAAATTGAATTTTGTAGACTGATAGAGGTAATAGCTTTTCTTAGCCATCTACCCCAAGGGCAACATCCGGGTCAAATCTAATTCAAAAATGTTTAATACACTAAACACAATTTAACGGCGTGCCAAACCATTTCGGTTAAACAAAGACGAAGACAAAAATAATCGAGTTCTGGCCGATCTCGTTGCGGAACCGAGCTTCTCAGCGGTTTGATAAAAAGGGCGATATATATATTTTTTACGGGAAATGCCGCTGTGAGACTTGGGAAAAGAGAGATGATGGATGGTGTCCAGAAAAATAATAGGACAGATGCCATAAATACGTGGAAACCGGCGTGGTGGACTGGGTGTTTTAAGAACTCTTGGTTCGAAATGTTATTTTATTTAAAAAAAAATTATTTAAAACATTTTCATACCTTTTAATATTTGGGCGAAACGGTAAAATAAATTGAAACTTTTACCACAGACAATAAGGCTTCGCTCTAGACCGTTACTGGAATAGGACAGCAGTTTTAAAGTTTCGAATTGCCGATAGAGTACATCACCAGCAGAATTTTAAGAAGAATCAAATATAGCGGCCCGCATGCCTACGCGTATTCTAGCAATATACAGGGTGTCCGCAAATTTCACCGACAACGTTTGATTGTACATTCAGGATGATAAATAAAAATGATATATGAAAAAAAGTTAAATAAAAAATTTTTGGTTTTTGAGTTACAAGCTTTCAAAGTTGTCAAAAATAAAACTAATTTAATTATTAGTAACTTCATAACCCATTTGCCAATCGCGTTAAAATTTGGCACATTTATTTGGACTATTATGACGTATTATTTCTTAAAGCTTTAGTCTAATCGATATATTGGATGATAGTTTTCTCCGATTACCCCTCCCTTTTAGAGGTCAAAACTTTTACAGTAGTCGTATTTTTTAAAAACTAGAAGCAACACTGAAAAGGTCGTTTCATTTAAAAAAAATATTGTCCCTTGAGAAAATCGATTGAATTGAATCGGTCAAAAAAATCGCACGACGGCTTAAAAAATTCGTTGAGATGAGCGCTTTCGAAAGCCGTGTGGCGCTTTTTAATTTTCAAGATGGCGGTTGCAATATGGCGGCTACTATCCACGAATTTTGGCGACCTCCTGAAAAGAAGTGCTATTGAAAAAGGAGCGATAATGACGAAAATTTAGCTATGCAACAAAAAATGTTTGGTAGAGAGTTACCAAATTCCATGCGTGTCTCTGAATTTTCAAAATGGCAACTTCAAAATGCCGCCGATATCATCGAAATACCAAAATTTTTGGCTTAAACCTGTTGCAGTCCACATTTGACGGTATATGATAGTCCAAATAAATGTGTCAAATTTTAAAATGGGCTATGAAGTTATTAATTAGTTTTATTTTTGACAACTTTGAAGACCTGTAACTCAAAAACCAACTTTTTTTCGTAGATCGTATTTATTTATCGTCCTGATTATGCAGTGAAACGTTGTCGGTGAAATTTGCGGACACCCTGTATAAACAACAGTTTGGCAATGTTGTCACGCGTACTTACGGATTTATTTTTTCATCAATGCCTGTTTTTGCGTTACTGTATTTACTTAAATGTATGATGTAGATATTGATAAAAAATGTTTTAAAGAATGAACGAATATCTGTGCAGTCAACTTAGATGATAGGTTATTCTGCTGCGGTGTCACAGTTGGGTTATTTAATCATAATTTCGTTAATTAGCTACTATTTTTATTTTTTGGTATTGAAATAATGCAGAAAATATACAGGGTGTTTTTGAATGGAGTAGCATAAATGATACCAGTGAATCTACGTTTCAAAAGAACACGATCTCCAAAAAATCGCCTTAGTAAAATGTTCACCCCTGAAGAGATATGGGCCATCAGTTTCCAAAAAAATTATGAAAATTGGCTGTAATTTGAAAACCGAACGAGGTACAAATAACAAATTTTGTACAGGTTGTTTACTAATACAGATGTGAGTTTTCAACTATTTTTCGAAAATTTTAACCCATCGAAAGGGGTTGAAATAACCACCCCTCAAGCCATTTTTTGCCATATCTTTTATTAAAATTTAGCATAATTCTTGTTAATTTACACCCAAAAAGTATTTAGCTGATAACAGTGACAACTTACAGAAGAGTTAATTGTGACAACCGGCATGACAGCAGCACACTTAGTTTTTCTTTGTTTGATTGCAATTATATACGGTGTGAGGTGAATGGTAATACATTTTATTTTTTTATTAATAAACGAAAAGTTTTAAAGGAAAATTGCTAGAAAGGTAAAAGTTTCTAAAAGAACCAATTTATCTAATGCGTATTTTTGGATATCGAGTTTTTACGAAATATAAAAGTTATGGCAAGACATGGCTTGAGGGGTGGTTATTTCAACCCCTTTCGAGGGGTTAAAATTTTCGAAAAATAGTTGAAAACTCGCATTTGTATTAATAAACAACCTGTAAAAACTATTGTTATTTGTACCTCGTTCGGTTTTTAAATTACAGCCAATTTTCATAATTTTTTTGGAAACTTTGATGGCTAATATCTCTTCAGGGGTGAACATTTTACTAAGGCGATTTTTTGCAGATCGTGTTCTTTTGAAATGTAGATTCACTGGTATCATTTATGCTACTCCATTCAAAAACACCCTGTATTTCCAAATATTTACACAAAATTCGTAATGATATTTTAAACAGCTTGTAAAATATATTTTTTTAATATTTGATTATGATGTTGATAAATTTATTTGCAAGGTGGGTTATTTGTACGTCGCGGAATGTAGATACCAGGTTTTTGTTTGTATTTTGACACCCACTTATAGATATAATAATTAAAGATAGAAAAAAACTTTTAATACAAATGTACGGCTTTTCTCCTTTATTTCTTTTGACATTATATGTTTAAAGCAAAAGATTATTAAAAAAATTAAAATACATCTTTATTGAAATAACAAACAACGATTCTTATAACTAACCTTTACAACAACATAAGGAGAATAAAATGAAATAACATTAAAATACCTACAATTTTTACAAAATTTCAACATGCAAGTAATTGCGAATATACAGTTGAGAATATGCTTTAATTTATTATTTATTGATTTAAAAACAAATTCAGAATTATGAAACATTTCGTCCTGAATACGTCCTTCAATACTTGAAAATTTTAAGGTCTTTAATATTGTATTTGGTTGAAGTGTCCTCCCAAAAGGGACTGAGATCGGGGCTGTTTTCTGGCCACCTAAGGTTTTTAATAATATTTCTTACACTGTACGTTGATGGGATTCTTCCTCCAAAATAAATTTGCCAATATTCCTGAAGAACTTTTACACATTATTGTTATTTGAATAATACAGTTTAATTATGTTTTATTTTTCATCATCAGAATAACCCACTTTAATTTTTTTAAATTAAAATGGGTTATTCTGACAATGATATATCCCATGTACCTTTAAAAGAAGGTTCGTTTCTGTCATTTTTGTCTGATTGTGTGTGAGAGAGACAGAATTATAGCGATTTTGTCGTCATAGAGGGCCCCCGCCCCCCCTCTCTCACTGGTATCTCTTCTTATTTGCTAAATGTGATTAGTCTTCTTTTCTGACTAAACCCCATATTTAAGCATTTCTTGAGTTCTCGAACAACTTTGTCAAATACAGTTTTTTAAGAAAACAAAAATTAAAGGCACTTTGCCCAGGGAAAATTTCACATTTTAAATTTTTTTTCGGACATCCTGTATGTTTTATTACATATTTGATTCCATGGCTTCCCAATATAAGCAAAACTGTTTATCAATAATAACTTTTTCTCTAAAACTCAACCATTAAAAAGTTTACAAGAGTGCGGTAGGTACTCCATCCGGGGACACACTGTATATGAGAAATTGGTAAAAATAATTTGGATGACGTTACAGCCCTTAGGGTGGTAAACTTACCAAGATGGAATTTTAAGTCAAATACTCATGCCATAAAGATCTCTTGCGGTTTCCTATTTACTCTTTCCGTTTTCCTACAATGGCGGCCAACAATCAGTTCTAGTAATTCTTTACATTTTTTAAGCAAATCTGTCGATAATATTTAAGAAAGCAGCCAATCATCTCCCGCTGTCTAATTCCCTGCTCGCCGTTAAATCTGGATGGAACCCCGGCCGTCTTTTCGCCCAATAAAAACAGTAATCCAAATTTAAGTGTCGCTTTTACTGCCGCACGGCGGTTTTATATGATTTTTATCGCGATATAAGTGCTTCGCTAGGCGCGTTTATTTTTATGTCACAATCCGATTGATTGTCGATGATGGCGGGAATTAATTGCCGTGGATTTACGGACTTTCCTTAAAGCGGGGCGCGCCTAAATATAGAGAGGAATGCCTCTGTTTACCTCCGAATTCTACTTTCTGTTTCCGGTACTCCAGTAAATAAATAGTCGGGATATTTCTTACCTCGGGGAAATTTTAAAGCGTTGAGCAAACGCCACGTAGGTGATATACGTCGCAAAACCTAAATCTGTCGGACGCTGTAGGGTGATTCGTTTGGGCATGCTCGCCATGGTATTCTCGGAAACGGTAAGAGGTGCAGACGTATCTATGATTCTCTTTTTGAACATCAATTTAAAAAGATATTGCTACGCTTGGTTATACTTTTTTTGTTTAAAAAAAAACTATTTGTACAAAATATATCCACATATATGAAAAAAGAGAAAAGGGAAAAAAGAATAAATAAAAAAAACGTAGAGGTAGTTTGGAAGCGTAAGTGCGTAACAAAGGTGCTGACAAATCACTCAGCCTGAAGGGTGTAGGTTCAGTAAAATATTTTAATTACAGATATCAAAAATCTAGGGCGCCACTAGCAATAAAACGCAACCCTGCTAGGAGGTTCCCAGATTGACCGGTTTTCCAAACTACAACTCTTTTTTTTGCAATTAAAATAAAAATGTTAAAGTAAAGTGATTGTAAACACAACAAAAAAAATTAAATACCATATGAAAATCTTCCGATATAGAAGAATTTTTATTAGAAGAAAGAAATAGATAATTTAAATAAATATGTATGTGGACAGATAGTTATATTTACGGCTACTTTAAAGATAGTTAAATTTAAGTACTATCTTTAGAATTTCAGGCGTGCCAATCGTGATCACGTAAGGCGTACAATCAAATATTTTAATCACATAAATACATATCACTTAATTCAAGAAATGGCGTAAAAAAATATAAATATAAATGCACATAAATATCGCCAAACTTATTTGAAATACAGACCAACAATCTTATTACTATGACATAAAAATAAGGAAATTTATATTTAAACACATTAAAAAAACTATGATAATATATGTTGTACTCAGTTGCATAGATGTTAAAAAAACTTAGCAATTAAATTTTTGAATTTGCTCCAATAGACTTTCCGTAGCAAACTTGATAATCAAAGTCACAATAAAAAAAAGAAAAATAATAACGGAAAAATCTGACCTTTTTCTAATGGCAATAACAAATTGCTGATCTTACAATATTCCTGGAGAGGCGAATGCTTCTTTCCTAGTTGGATCCACTTGTCTTATATAAGCGACGTCAACCAAATCGGAGCATAACAATCCGACATTGAATAATGCCAGCCAGTATAAAGGTGGAAGAATAGGTTCGAACGAACGAATAGGTAAATTCACGAAGCCTCAAGGATATAGAGCGGCTTCAATTGTAGTCAAATCTGGTATCTGCGATAAATATTTAAATGTACATAGATATATATTTCAGTGGTTCGTTAGAACTATCCTATTGGCTATAATATGAGCATCAGATCAATTGCTTCAGAATCCGACATAAGTCGTGACCTGTGATTATAGTCACACCAATACATAAATCACATTCAAAAGTGAATTTGGATAAAACTCCCAACTATATTGGAATGCACAAATCGGCACAGAACAACGAAATTCGCTTAACAACAACTGCCTGAATACTCGATAGGAAAAATCCTCGAACCTCGACCAGCAACCTTTTTGTGTGTCCAAAGAAATGTAGATAACTAACGCGGGGACAGCGTATGCGGAAGCAGAAGCATTCACGTTACATTTTTAATAAAATTTTCTTTTTATTAAACGCTCTGAGCTAATGAACTGAATTAATTAACTAGAATTGTAATTATTTATATTTACTTTAAAATGCGATTAGGAAAGAAAAAAAAATGAGTAAGATAAAAGTGCAACGTAACA
>NW_019416320.1:0-35847 GCF_000390285.2 Anoplophora glabripennis | reverse complement strand
CGGTGTGAGGTGAATGGTAATACATTTTATTTTTTTATTAATAAACGAAAAGTTTTAAAGGAAAATTGCTAGAGAGGTAAAAGTTTCTAAAAGAACCAGTTTATCTAATGCGTATTTTTGGATATCGAGTTTTTACGAAATATAAAAGTTATGGCAAAAAATGGCTTGAGGGGTGGTTATTTCAACCCCTTTCGAGGGGTTAAAATTTTCGAAAAATAGTTGAAAACTCGCATCTGTATTAGTAAACAACCTGTAAAAAATTTGTTATTTGTACCTCGTTCGGTTTTTAAATTACAGCCAATTTTCATAATTTTTTTGGAAACTTTGATGGCTAATATCTCTTCAGGGGTGAACATTTTACTAAGGCGATTTTTTGCAGATCGTGTTCTTTTGAAATGTAGATTCACTGGTATCATTTATGCTACTCCATTCAAAAACACCCTGTATTTCCAAATATTTACACAAAATTCGTAATGATATTTTAAACAGCTTGTAAAATATATTTTTTTAATATTTGATTATGATGTTGATAAATTTATTTGCAAGGTGGGTTATTTGTACGTCGCGGAATGTAGATACCAGGTTTTTGTTTGTATTTTGACACCCACTTATAGATATAATAATTAAAGATAGAAAAAAACTTTTAATACAAATGTACGGCTTTTCTCCTTTATTTCTTTTGACATTATATGTTTAAAGCAAAAGATTATTAAAAAAATTAAAATACATCTTTATTGAAATAACAAACAACGATTCTTATAACTAACCTTTACAACAACATAAGGAGAATAAAATGAAATAACATTAAAATACCTACAATTTTTACAAAATTTCAACATGCAAGTAATTGCGAATATACAGTTGAGAATATGCTTTAATTTATTATTTATTGATTTAAAAACAAATTCAGAATTATGAAACATTTCGTCCTGAATACGTCCTTCAATACTTGAAAATTTTAAGGTCTTTAATATTGTATTTGGTTGAAGTGTCCTCCCAAAAGGGACTGAGATCGGGGCTGTTTTCTGGCCACCTAAGGTTTTTAATAATATTTCTTACACTGTACGTTGATGGGATTCTTCCTCCAAAATAAATTTGCCAATATTCCTGAAGAACTTTTACACATTATTGTTATTTGAATAATACAGTTTAATTATGTTTTATTTTTCATCATCAGAATAACCCACTTTAATTTTTTTAAATTAAAATGGGTTATTCTGACAATGATATATCCCATGTATCTTTAAAAGAAGGTTCGTTTCTGTCATTTTTGTCTGATTGTGTGTGAGAGAGACATAATTATAGTGTGCAATTTTGTCGTCATAGAGGGCCCCCGCCCCCCTCTCTCTCTGGTGTCTCTTCTTATTTGCTAAATGTGATTATTCTTCTTTTCTGATTAAACCCGATATTTAAGCATTTCTTGAGTTCTCGAACAACTTTGTCAAATACAGTTTTTTAAGAAAACAAAAATTAAAGGCACTTTGCCCAGGGAAAATTTCACATTTTAAATTTTTTTTCGGACATCCTGTATGTTTTATTACATATTTGATTCCATGGCTTCCCAATATAAGCAAAACTGTTTATCAATAATAACTTTTTCTCTAAAACTCAACCATTAAAAAGTTTACAAGAGTGCGGTAGGTACTCCATCCGGGGACACACTGTATATGAGAAATTGGTAAAAATAATTTGAATGACGTTACAGCCCTTAGGGTGGTAAACTTACCAAGATGGAATTTTAAGTCAAATACTCATGTCATAAAGATCTCCTCTTGCGGTTTCCTATTTACTCTTTCCGTTTTCCTACAATGGCGGCCAACAATCAGTTCTAGTAATTCTTTACATTTTTTAAGCAAATCTATCGATAATATTTAAAAAAGCAGCACAAAAGCACAGCACAGCACAAAAAGCATCTCCCGCTGTCTAATTCCCTGCTCGCCGTTAAATCTGGATGGAACCCCGGCCGTCTTTTCGCCCAATAAAAACAGTAATCCAAATTTAAGTGTCGCTTTTACTGCCGCACGGCGGTTTTATATGATTTTTATCGCGATATAAGTGCTTCGCTAGGCGCGTTTATTTTTATGTCACAATCCGATTGATTGTCGATGATGGCGGGAATTAATTGCCGTGGATTTACGGACTTTCCTTAAAGCGGGGCGCGCCTAAATATAGAGAGGAATGCCTCTGTTTACCTCCGAATTCTACTTTCCGTTTCCGGTACTCCGGTAAATAAATAGTCGGGATATTTCTTACCTCGGGGAAGACCAATTTAAAAAGATATACTTAACCTAAAAACTGACTTTATAAGAATTTTTTTATTAATTTTGTGCAAAACCGTACTTATCTTATCAACTTTGACGTCACCTGTTACATGGGTGTTGTATAATAAGAAAAAGTAATATTAACGGTTTGTAGCAGGAAGCACAAAAAACAAACGCCTAGGTAGGGAATTCTGGAAGGAAGCCTAGTTAGTCGAAGATAAGTAGTTGAAGTGAGAACAGTGGGCAGATAGGTAGCAAGACGATCGGCGGACAGTGTAGTGTGAAAAATATAGAAGTAGTGGAAAATTAAGTGTTTAACCGGTATTAGTTAGCAGGTAATATTCTTTAAGTACTTTGTTGTTAATTGTTCTATATAATCTTATGATTGTGATGATTATAGATGTTTCATGATAATAATTCTTTGTAAGTTTAGCTTCCATTGCTTTATGCTCAAGGGCATATATTTTTCCAAGGTAAAATTGTTATAATTATACTTAAAGTTTGCCCATTATTTATTTCATGTTAAAAATATATGTATTGTCCTGATTGCCAGACATTACAATAACGACTTCTTTGTTTCACATCTAACTTGTTTTTGTCATGATTACGTTGTTCGAAAAATATAGATGTTTCATGATAATAATTCTGTGTATGTTTAGCCTTCATTGTCTTACGCTCAGGGGCGTATATTTTTCTAAGATAAAATTGTTACAATTATTATTAAAGATTGCTCATTATTTATTACATGTTAAAATATGTATATATTGTCGTGACTGCCCGGATATTGCAATAACAACTCCTTTGTTTCACATTTAACTTGTTTTGTCATGATTACGTTGTTCGAAAAACAAGTAATAAAACATTTCTTGTGCTCACTTTATGTCAAGACGCATATAAGGGCCTTGTTGAATTCACTAACATTTTCGCCCGTGAGGAACGAATCTGAAAAAAAAAGAATAATTAAATACAAAAAAAGAATTGCTAAAACAGATCTTCCGAAATCTCAACTATAGCTGGATTGCCTCCCGTATGGGACTCCAGTACCTTCCGGCCCTGCCGGCTAACTAACACCAAACCTCTTCAGTTTTACTTGGAAGTGTGTATGTCTGATTCGAGTGAGGTGACATTTAGTGACACATTAAATAAGTCAAGTCTTAATTATCATTAGCAAAGGATATTAATTTATGCATTTTGTTAGCGGTTGTTTTGTATTTATATTTGGGTAGTTAGAGCAACGATCGTGGGTTTCTCTGCCATGCTCTTTCCCCACAGGAGCTCTAGGTGAGCCTGGCACTCTCATTTTATGTTAAATGGTTGTTAATGTTTTTGTTGTTCTTTCTATTTGTCACATGTTTAATTTGAAGACTGTTGTACATAAATAATAAAGTTAGGTGTATTTACTCTGCTTTTGTTTTATAAAATTAAACCATACATCCCCTCAAAAAAAGGTAGTAGCCAGCGCCTTCCGGTTAATAAAAAAATAGATACACAAAACGTAGGTATTCTTTATGACGATCACATATTTGTGGCCACAATTACGTTTGTTTATTTTTTTATCGAACCTAGGGCTGTTATACTACAATTTTAACACTGTATCTCGAGGACGAAGTTTTAAAACATACAGTTTCATATGAACTTTTTTTATTTTTGGGTTCTATCGTCTATTAAACACTATTAAAGCCCGAGACACCCTGTATATTGCTGGAATCGTAATTAAAAATTTTATCTGGACCAATTAAAATATGCGAGGTTACTCACACATAGGTACCACTGAAATTAATATCCTGTGAAATCGGAAATTGAACAAGTGAATGACGACTATCGACCAGTTTATAATATGACCCTATATGTTTTTCTGCATAAAAAATACAATATTTCCCATACATTTTTTTAATCGATAATTATTTTTCTGAGTGCATATTCTGATTCCGCTGAACTTTTCATATTCGTCAACATTTTGTTCCATTCTAATATAGTAAATTGCAATATCAGTACAGGGTGTTCCACATAAGAGGGATTCGTCTGTAACTCTGTAACTATAAAATTTATAAAAAAACGGTTTTAATAAAAGTTGTCTGGAATCATGTGGGCCATGTAAAGACAATATTTTTAGCTTTACAGGGTGTTCCATTTCACGTGGGCGCTACATAACTTTGTTATTTTAAATGGAATAACGTGTATATTATTCAATTTTTGAATTCCTTGGTTAATATTAGGTAGAGTTTATTAAATGTACATGGTGTTTAAAACTTACCGTTTTCGAGATAATCAGTTGTTTTTGAAAAAAAATCACGATGTCAGCTCTCTAAATGAGGCTAGATAGCCTCTAAACCGTAAGAGTTAGAAACCTGCAGTTTTCACAGTTCGTTTTAGCATAAATTACTCTTTCTTGTCAGTTGTGAGCAAAAATGTACGTTATTCAGACTCGGAAATACTGAGACCTACATTTAATAATCTTACGAGTTGAAAAACTTTGTTTTTTTCAAATGGAGTTTCAATATTAATTGTCATGGATGAATGCAAAATTGAATGCCCTTTCGACTGATATAAGGTTGTCTTATCTTCAACAGTTTTCTAGAAAAAAAAAAAATAAAAAAGTAGGTATGTAACAGCGTCAAGAAGACCTTGCAATTGTATTAGTAGAACGTCGATACCTATGATTTTACAAAAGCACAGCACAGCACAGCACATCCTTATCGCATCCAATTACACCAAGAGTTACTAAAAGTAGACTTTCAGGCGGAGACTGGAGTTTTGTCAGTGGGCACTTGGGATGTTAAATCAAGATGATGATTTTTTTTAAACGGGTCCTGTTCTCCGATGAGGCTATTTTTCATAAAAATGGTTTCGTTAATAGTCATAACTGCCATTTGCATGACACAGTAAATCCTCACTAATTCCGGACAACTCATAGCCAACGATGGTCTTTGAACGCGTGGGGAGCAATTTTAGGAACCCATGTCATTAAACCATTCTTTTTTGACCAGCATCTAACTGGAGCAGTTTATTTAAACTTTTTAACAAACACTCTAGAAGATTTGCTAGGCGACATTTCTTTAGCTACACTTCGAAGAATGTAGATGCAACATGATGGTGCTGCACCTCACAATACTTCTGCGGTTCGTCAGTTTTTACACGAAACTTGTCCCAACATATGGATTGGGCGCGGGGGACCAGTGAGTTGGCCTTCAAGGTGGCCAGATATGACAAGTTACGACTTCTTTTTATGGGGATTTATAAAAAGCAAAGTTTACGTTACACCACCAACTACCGCGGAAGATATGCGGCAGCGCATTACAGTAGCATTTCAAGAAATTACGCCAGATATGCTGACCAATGTTGATCAGTCTTTTAAAAACCGAATTCGTTTGTGTATTAATCAAAATGGAGGATACTTCGAGCAAATGATGTAAATCGGCGGTCTAAGTTTTCTTCTCCTTGTTCTGTTCCGAGTTTCAGTTTGTTTCGTTTTGCGTTTTGTTTTAGTTGTTGTTAATGGTTTACTTTTCTTTGTCAAACTACTTTTTGAACAAGCCAATATGTAAATATTGACATTGTTAGTCCCAGGCCTGATAAAATGTGAGAGAAAAGTGGTTTTACAAGGCCTTCTTGACGCTATTCCTTAACTACTTTTTCGGACTTTAAAAAAGAACTTGATTTTTCGGGAAAACTTTTAGAGATAAGAAAGTACACCCTTATATCAGTCGAAAGGGCATTCAATTTTGCATTCATCTATGACAATTAATATGGGTCATTCCATTTGTAAAAGAAAGTTTTTCAACTCGTAAGATTATTAAATGTAGGTCTCAGTATTTCCGAGTTTGAATAACGTACACGTTTTGCCTATAGATGACAAGATAGAGTAATTCATGCCAAAACGAACTGTGAAAATTGCAGGTTTCTAAATCTTATGGTTTAGACGCTATCTAGCCTCATTTAGGAAGCTAACATCGTATTTTTTTTAAATGTCATTTTAATGTACATTTAATAAACTCCACCTAATATTAACCAAGGAATTCAAATATGCAATAATATACAGGGTGTTCCATTTAAAATAACAGCATTATGTAGCGCCTACGCGAAATGGAACACCCTGTAAAGCTAAAAATATTTTCGTTACATAGCCCACATGAATCCAGGCAACTTTTATTAAAACCATTTTTTATAAATTTTATAGTTGCAGAGTTACAGAAGAATTCCTCTTAGGTGGGACACTCTGTATAGTAAATTGTATCACTCTGTACGTTCAGTTAAATGACAAATAGTTCCGCAAGCATTAGCATTTTTGATTGATGCTTTTAGTTTTTTGTAACTTCATTTGTATTTTTTGAATAGCCTTGCAACTATAAATGTAAGAAGCTGTAAATTCTCAGGTTGTACATATAAATTGACGGGTTAGAATTTTTCTGGAGCTTCTAGATTTCTGTTGTCGATAGTCAACTTTTTTTTTATGGATGCTCTATCCGATTTTCATATTTTTGAATGGCTCTCTTATTTTCTTTACGGAGGTGTACAGCTCTGTTGGTATACTTAAAAACTTTTAGTAGAATGTCAAAAACTAATTTTTGCACAGTTGGTCATGGCCGGTATTATAAACAAAAAACAAATAATAATAATAGCAGCAGCCGACCCATAAATTAATGAAATATCTCAAAAATTTTAAGTTTTTATAGTTATAAAACTTACAAATTCATCTGCCAATTTGACAAAGAAATTACTGATAAAAAATGTGGCAAGGGTTATCAGATATTTCCCAGATTTGTCAAAATTTATTTCATATACATATGTTTATCAATGTTTACCACATGTTTACTATACTATCACATTCCATTTGCTATCTCGTGTACCATAAAATATTAATATACTTCTCTGTAGTATGTACATGGAGGATAAGCTTTTTATAATTAAATGTTATCGGTCGACAGTAGACCTCATGATAAAAAAATGGTCGTATGAAGCTTCGCTTTTGAGTTACAGAGATTTGAAATTAAAAAAAAAATACATCTATTTAAATATGCGAAATGAGGTATATTAATAAAACTTGAGCTGATGGATTGTTTAATTATGGGCTGAAATTCACTGTATTTATTTACAAATTTACTTGGGGATATTACCATTAATTAATATTTTGTAAAGGCGTTGAATTTCAGTTGGTGTTTTTTCAAGGAAAAAGGTATCTATAATTTTATTTGAAAAACATTTTTCAGTTTCCCCAGAAAAATTGTAAAAATTTGTACAAAAAATCATTGGTTTCTAATTTTCTGACAATTAGTAACTCCTAAAAAGTTTAAATTACTCGCCCCAATATTTTTTTTCAATTTTTGTGGATATTCATTGTATTTTTAACAAAAAAACCCTATAATTTTTTATGTGATTTGGAGTTATTTTCGATGTACATATGCAATTATGTCTTAGAAAGGCTTATTGTAAATATTAAAAAATAGTAACTTGAAATTGGCAAATTTTTTAGAATAAAATGGAAGATTTTCGTAAAAAAATACCAAATGCACTCTAGGGTTTGTTCTTAGTGATAGTGCCCCCTCACAACAATATCTCTTCCGCTGCTTGACAGATTTGTGTACCAATTTCATGAATTTTTACCCATAATCAGTTAAATCATAACCCAAGCTATAGGTTTTTTAAACTTCAATACTCTGTTTCTCGAAAACGATGCATTTTACAACCTACTGATCTTTTTTTTTTTTCTAGAATCACATTTTCTACCTACTGATAAAGTTACGTTGTATAAAAAAAATCAAAACGTACATAAAAGTTCAATTTATTGACTAATTACAAAGATAAAAGTATTTTGTCACTTATACGTATCACCAGCAACGTCATGTTTCACATTTCCACCAATCCTACGTCGATAAAGCAGGAACCCACTATTCCGCCTCGTTCTACACAGAATTATCACAAGGTCCTCCTGTAAGTATCCTCAGTCCACGCTTCACCTTCGTGGCACAGTTAAAAAGGCATTTGTTTAAATAAGTTTCACCATCCGATGCGCATATTGGCATGTACGTCCTCGGACAGGGACATCTAGAACGAGCTTCGCCTGGTTCGACCGTGGAACAGACCACCAAGAGCACACAAACTGTCAAAATTGCTAACTTCATGTCTGCTTTCGCACTAGCGTTTACAGATACTAATCTGCTTGTTCAGATAAAAAGTACATTTTATACGTTTTGATAAAGAGAATTAACAGGAATCCTATGTATCATGGGTTTATTAGGCGCGAATTACTTTTATTGAACTGATAAGAGCGAGAAATTTTGATGATAAGCCGATAGCGATAAATTATAGGATGATGCGGTGTTAATAATCGGGATTTTTTCATTCACATCATCCAGTTCCAAGTAGAGATCACATTTGTTTATCATGTTCGTATTTTACACGTTTGTGACTAGAAAAGGATCCGTTTACTGATTTACATGTTCATAAGAACTTGTCCTGCGCTTTTTTTGGATACCCTGTATGGTTTTGACGTAAATTATTCCTTTTGAAGGTGTTAATTTAATTTAAATTATTCTAAATAAAAAAAAATATGACATAATTCTGAAAAATAAACTTTTTATTCACTTTTTTACAATGACAAAATTTATACTTTACAACCTATGTACAATACCACACCCGTGGTCGTCATGGCGCGTCCATCGTATGATTTTTAGAAATTAATATTATTCAATTCCGGATTACTGTTGAGCACGACGTTATCGCAGGTACCAGCTCTGACCACAGTCAGGGCCCGGTGGACCTTGTGAGCACATTCGAACAGGCACTGATTCGAGTAGGTCTCCCCATCGGAGGCACACACGGGATCGTAATTTCTCGGACACATACAGCCTCGGGTGTCGGAGGTCTCAGCAGCACAAGTTGCCACCAAGATGAAAAAAACTGCCACAATCGCTAACTTCATTTTTTTCTGTTTCAACAAATCTGCTTCCAGATATCTACTTGTTTGATATTGTGATATAATTTGCTTTTTATATGTGAAGATAAACAGAGATTATAAAGATTTGATATATCGTAGACGACTCGACAATTGATCGATATAAGTGACAAGCATATAGTTTCGGTGATAAGATATGTAATGGATGGTACTAGAAAATTTATAGCGATTAAATGTGATTAGAACGAATAAATAAAATAGCATTCGTTTCCTGAGATAGCATTGAAAGATTTAACATGCCGTTGCTGTGACAACCACATCATCTTTCTTTGTATCGTTTCAACGACGATGAACATGTTTAAAAATATTTTTTTATTTGTAGAATATTTGTTTGCGAAACAACATCAAGGATATTTCCTATCTACAATATGTTTTACTTGCTATCGCTAATCTGTTATACAAATAGAAATTGACTCACGATTACCCACTAAATATTGGCATCTGCTGCACTCGCGATATAATGCAAGCTATAATGTGTACCTCCGATTTTATTTGTGTGTATCCACAATCTATCCACTCTGCCAAAACCTCGAATATAATTTTTGTTTATAACAATCTTTGCCACAAAATACACAGTAACTTAATAAATATATAAAATATACCTCGTAGAGATATAATTATAAAGACTTAATTGTCTAATAGAGACAGGTTATGGCTTTATAGATATGCACCATTTACAGATAGAGTTATAGAGACGCGTGTTATAGCAACAGCCTTATTGCTATGGGTTGTAGCTCTATATAGATACGCCATATTTTCTAGAAATGTATTTTACCTTATACCTTATAGAGATGTAATTATAGACTTAATTGCCATATACAGACGGGTTATGGCTTTATAGAGATGCACCATTTGCAGTCAGTTCTAGAGGCACCTGTTATAACAATAGTCTTATGAGAGATGCACCATTTGCAGACACAGTTATAGAGACACTTGTTATAGCAACATCCTTATAGAGACATCATTGCCTTATAGATGTGGGATATGGCTTTATATAGATACTACAAATTTTATAGAAATAAGATACAGATACGAATATACCTATTACAGCGCACAGCTTTATAGAGACATCATTGCCTTATAGAGACAGGTTATGATTTTATAGAGATGCATCGTATTTTATGAAAATATATTGTACCTTGTGCAGATGCAGATTCAGTTATGGAGACGTCTATTACAGCCCACAGCTTTATAGAGACATCACGCCTTATAGAGACGGGTTATGACTATAAAAATATATTACACCTTTTGCAGATACAGTTATATTATAGCGCACAACATTAAAGAGATAAGTTACGCTTTATAGAGACAAAATACACTATATTTTATAGAGGTATATTATACACACATATTACAGAGATGTTATGTATATTTCCTTGCCGGTAACTTCACAGTTCGGGAGCTGGTACCGCTTGTCCGCTCCTAGCCAGTTGCTCGCAGGTACCGCGTCCCAAGAGGTTCAGATTCCGGGCCTTCTTCTGCTGGTGTTTGAACGAGCAGTCGTTGGCGTAGGTCCTGCCGTCGGAAGCGCAAACGGGGCTGTACTCCATGGTGCAGATGCCTTCTGGGTAGTCTCCGTCGGCCAAACAGACTCCTAATAACAAAAGAGTCAAGCTCAGTGCTAGCGCTAACTTCATGTTGGTGTTTTGAGGGATTTTAAGATACTGAATTTCGCTAGAACGAGGCGTGTTGTTATAGGAATCATTCTAATCAACCGGGTAACAACACGTACTTGAAAGTGTCGCTATCAGGGATCAATGATTTTGCATATTTGAGCCTTTCTGCGTTTATCTTTGACAACGTGTAAGTAGAGATCAGCAGAAATGATTAATATATGACTAGACGTCACAATATATGACTAGACGTCACAACACTGCTAGTATTTATTATTGAAATACTTAAGAAGATTTAAAAATATGTCTAATTAGTTGCTAAATGTTATCAGTACAGATTAATTGATTTAAATCTAGCCTGACGTGTGCCTTTGGTTTTTATATAAAAAAAGTTGGTCGATGTATAACAAAATAAAATTTAATATGCTTTTTTCTGTGTTATAATTTACATTGATTTATATTGAATTATTCTTTAACCAACAGACAACAAAAAGTGACGGTTAAAAATTTATACGAAATTTACACTTCAGAGAACTCCACCCAATGGTAATTTAGCAAATTTTCTCATTGGTAATTCATTAAAACAAAGATTTGGTAGAATGTACTTGTAGCAGTGTAAATCTCGGTATAAATATTTTAAAATATGGTTTAAATGAATAGGCAATTTGCATATATATATGTTTTTTAAAATATCTAGGAATAATCTATAACCTTAGAAAATTGCTAAAGGTTGCCGCGCAAAATAAATGTTTTAAATGGGTGTTTGCTGTCGCGACGTCATTTAGTGCGATCGATAATTAAGAAAACGAATGAAATGAATAGGACGACCCGTTAGCGTAGTAAGTAACAAGAGCCTAGAAACAGGTAAATTCACTTTATTTCTATGCTCTGCGCACGCGCCTTCTTTAGATTAGGATGTATGAACTTAAAACTAGAAACATATCAGTTTGTTCAGCAAAAGTGTAAATTACAGCCATTGTTTCTTTGTTATGTGGCACCTACGTACTAGACATATCTAATTATCTATAAACTGATTTTAAAATATTTAATGTATAAAAATGCCAATTTTACTCGAAATCCATAAACGACCACAAAATTTTGTAAGAGGCAAAAAATCTCCTAAAATAGTGCTTATTTTTACATTATTATAGAAATTCCTCGATGTAAAAAAAGTCATACTCAAAGATTCTCACCCTATCTGAGCCCGAAAGTATTTAATACATTACCAAAAAGAATAAAACATATTTCTAAGGTGTCAGTTTTAAAAATAGAACTAAAGTCACTTATATTGGAAAACTATGCTTTAATAGAACCATAGAATAGAATTTTTGGTTACTGCTGGTTTAAAAAGCACACAGATGTATCCTTCCTATGTTTAGTGTATAAAAGTATTTAAAATAGGTAATTCTTTTGATTATTTTTAGTGGAATAATCACACAACACAAGTTTTACTGAGGTGTGATTTATTCTATGTATAATTGGTCTTTTCTTTTTATACTGAATTGAATTTGTACTTGTATACCTGAATAAATTTACTTACTTTACTATTTTACTCTTAAAAATATAAACTCTGGCGTCACTGGCGTGCACACAAAAAAGTTACGAGATAGCCAGTGGCGCACAAGCACTAGAAAGACAACATCCTGTATATTCTATATATTCTCATCAAATTCTACATTTACCTTGCACTTATATAAAAAAGTTTGTGTACCAAAGTTGAAGTTTCTAAGAAAAATATTTTTCAAATTAATTGAAAAAAACTAGGTTATCTGTTCTATATTTAGAAGGCTATATCTCAGTAGGTCTGCACTTTTATATATAGGTAAGTTAGGATAAATAGCCTTATTTTCATTCAAGGAACCTACGGTTAAGCATTGCCCATACATTTCAGGTACACCCTCTATACGGGTGTACTGGTACTTGATACAAAAAAGTCAAGTACACATAGATGAGGTCAAAATAATATCAGTTCTTCATTTACATTTTTTTCATATAGGCCTTCGTTAACAAGTTACGGGTCCTCAAAAATGAAAATTAAAAAGTTATTTTTATTTAGTCTGTAAACTGTTAACTTCAGCGTGGTGCAAATTTGGTGATCGATAATACATGTATACAGTTTGTTTTTGACGTTGTAAGTGAAACTTCGTTATGCCCAGAACGCCAGGGACGGACTATGCCCAATGGTTAACAACCCAGAATTTTTGCATAGATGACGATCGCAATCTGCCTGTATATAAAATAAATTCCCTGAAGAATTTTCCAACGATAATACCCTCTTGGTTCAACTCGGTAAAATTAACAGTTTAGGAAATATTTGTGATTTTATGTCACAGTGCACATCGAGCAGTGCCTCTACCATATTTTGTTTTAATTTTTAATTGGACATCATTACTATGTTAGAACCGTAAATATTTTTAAAATAAGGCACTAGAACATCTTACTGCCTACTAATGTAATTTTCACTAACAAAATTTGACAAACACACTTTACACAACACAAAATAGAAAAAAACCAAGAATAGGTTAAAATTTAAAAAATTATTCAAAAGAAAGAATACTATCTAAAAATTTTTCAGTATGGGCACCTTCCACCTCCACATGCATCCTAAATCCAATTCCAAATATCGATGTCCATTCAGACATTCCTCAAAAACGTATGAACCTATTAAATTATTACCCACTATTCCTGCCCACACATTAATAGTGGGTAATATTAGTGAAAATTCCCTTAAATGGTAATAGTATAGTCTTTCCGATATCAATTGAAGAACCAAGAGGATGACAGTATGTACTAGGTTTGGTTGCTGACGCAGCAACTCGGCATTGAAATATTTGAAAAACTTGTTCCCATATTTATTTAGCCATACCCATATACAGGTCTGGTCGAACTAAACGTGGAGGTGGTAAAAATGTATACGCTCAGTTGAAGAATGCGACCGCGGGTAAACGAATCACAAATACAGCTGCATTGGGCCACTGGGCAATACATTTCAGCTGTTGACAGGTGGTTGACAAATTGCCCAGCAGTGCAGTGCAGCAATGCGGAATTTGGTGTGATTCAGGTAATTTTAATTATTATAGGCACCTTCTATTAATCATAGATATTACAATTGCGAAAGGGAGAAATAATATTATTACAACATGGCATTTTGGAGACTTTTTGAAACGGAACAAAACGAAATTTACCATTAAAATAATAAAATTGAGGACATAAATAATTAAAATATGTTGTTGGTCAAATGAACATATAATAGAAATTTTCTGCACATTATATACTTATTATAATTTTTTACCTTTATCAGAAAACTTTTTTAGGGACGCCTATGAAACATTAAATTTTATTGCCAGGCGTTTTTTTGACATGTTCAATTGACTTCGGAAAGACTATACCTACTGCTACATTTCCAACATTTTTGCAAATAAAACATGTATAAATTTATATCAAATAATTTTACCAATTTCAAAATAATTACGTTTAAAGTCGATTTCTTACTATGCAGACACTTCAATCTTCTCAACTTAAATTTGGATGTATTTACAGTTGAAATTATGAGTGTACAAACAGTGTGGGAATCGACAACAACACGCCGATTCCATTTCTAGCTGTCGCATCACCAACCGTTTCGAAAATAGTAGGCCTAGGCCGTCCACTCGAAATATACCGATATTTCACCGCGACCAAACTATTATAACATCAAAAAACGACCGAAAAAACCTCGCGGATTCCTACGCATCGCCCGATCCCTCGTTTTTTATATGGTTTATTAATTTTAAATATAGAAGTTTACATATCGGAAATATCCGTTCGTCCCACGCTCTCGAGCGCCGCGATATGCCGGGATAAAAATGTACATCTCGTAGTAGGATTAATACTATTTAGCTAATTTATTAGTCGTAAACGTTGCGGATTATTTATTTCGCGCCCGTGCGTTAAATTAGCACTCCCTGTTAATGCCAGCCGGGAAACGTCATCGGCTGGTGGGGGAGTGCATTTGCACCGTTTTTATATACACCGACACAAGATTAATTTCTCTATAAATCCATTCAGACAAAACAGATTCCTAACTATGCAAGTCCTATCTGTATTACTTTAAAATGCGGCCAGACGCCGATTTAAATGAGCACAAGTACCGAATGACGTTATTTCGACGTCATTAAATGGCTAATTAAATCCTATTCTTCTAATAACATCCGACAGGACGTCAGTTGATTATAGCTGCAATTACAAGAACTTTATACGGAGTTACTAGGATCCTAATCACGCTTGGTACAGCCACGTGACGTCTATTAGACCTCTATTATTAGGTATATCAGAGACGTCAATCAGACGACATTTTATTACTAAAAATTTCACCGGTCAACACGATTTTTGTTTCTCCTACGCCAAAAATAAGTTTTTAACAATATTTATAACAATTTTTTTTTGATTAAAGTTTGCTTTTGTAGAAACTACAGCAATTTTTCAATTTTCCGGCAAAAAAATTACTGATTTATGTATTTTTTCACATTTTGACTTTAAATTATGATTAGAAAAGATTTCGTTGGATATAAGAGTCTTTTATTCAAAATTTGTGAAAAACAATAACATAATAATGTAATATAACAAGAAATTTATGTCTAAAAGTGAATATTTTTTGTATTTTTTCTATACTCGGATGAGCCCTCTCGTATTAAACCCCAAATGTAATCTCCCATCATATTCTCGTTGTACTGCCCTTGATATCGCCGTTCAAAGTCCATCACATCTTGGTGAAAACGTTCTCCTTGTTCCTCGGAGTAGGCCCCCATGTTGTCTTTAAATTAAAATAGGCTTCATAGGCTTCGCAAAGTTTCAAATTTGTTGATAAGGCAAATTTTTTACTTCGAACTTTAATAAATTCACCGCAAATAAAACAGAATGAATCAACATCATTTTTACACTGTCTTGATGCCATTTTTTAACTGAGTAATACCCAAATATGGTTGTTACAGCTGTAATAGACAAGTAAACACTCACTACTGTGCCTCTTACAAACGATAATACAGTTTACTTTCGGGTTAATCAAAGTACTGCCGTCTTTCGTTTATGAAATAAATTAAAATATACTTATCGACGTAAATCAGACAAAAACAAACTTTAAGAACTAAAAATAAAAATGCAAGTGTTTTTTGATGTCTACAATCAGAATTTAAGCATAAGAACAGAAACCCAAAAAAATTTTTTTTTGTTGTCCGGTGATTTTTAATCGAAGGCAGGTTCTTCACCAAATTGTTGCGAAGTACTCATATAAAAATTGTAATTTCTGTCTTTTATCGTACAGGTTTGCTTAAAATTGATTGGTAAATATCTGTCAGACGTTGTATTGTATTTTCAATGGCGTGACGTCGCGTCGCGTCGGCTAGACGTTATTTTACGATATCAAGGTATTTCGTAATTTTAATATAACTGTCTAATCCTATGTTGCTATGAGATATAGGTCTGGCCAGGTAATTCTTTGACATAGACTAAGTAAATTACACGCATCTCCCCTATCAACTTCGGGTGGAAGGAGTCGGACATGACATATATCATCGAGGCTTCGACTCGGGCTCCCGTAATTGGTTGACTGTAGAAGCGCACCGTTGCATTTTTTGTTAACAGACCGAATAAATAAAGCGCTTTGCTGTTTAGTTTTATTTTTATTATTATTCCACTCAAACCTTTGGTAAGAGGTAGACGGAATATTACAAAATAAAAATGGTGTACAGCATCGAACAAAAAATTAATATTATTAAATGGTATTGTCGTGCAGAAAGTCCAGAGGAAGTCGTTGGTCGAATTATATTTCCATGACGAACCAGTCTCCACTGCTAGAACTGTTTTGAATATTTTTTATAAGTTTGAGGAGTATGGGTGTGTTAATCGGTGTACGAAATGTAGCAATCAGGAACCTCGTCAAATTCCTGAAGCAAGGAGAGAAAAAGAGGTTAATGTCTGTGCTTTTGTGGAAGTAAGTGAACCGTGTTCTTCCTCCCAAATTTCCGAAGAACTTGACATTTCAAGTCGTATAGTTTCCTGAAAGGCTTATTTCCACCAGAAGTATCATATCTTGGCCCCTCGATCTCCAGATCTAACACCCTGCGACTTCTTTTTATGGGATCATTTAACGCAACTTCTCTACAAACATCGACACGAAGGAGCCGCAAATTTGGACGATTTACGGCTTAGGATCTCTCTTGAAATTTTGTCAAATGTTCGTCAATAATTTTACGACAGATTAGGGTATTATGAAGCTCAAGTAGGTGGTTTGTTTGAACACTTATTAGTTAATAATAAGCCTTTATTTAATAAGCATTTGAAAATAATTAATTATTTTGCTTAAGAATTACCACACATTTTATTTTAGAACACCGTTTTATTTTTTACTAAAGGTTACAAATAATTTGTAATAAAATTGGAATGCTTTAGTATGGTCTCAAAACCTCTTATTATCCTTGTAAAAAAATATCGTACAAATAGGGTAATTACTGTACGTATGGCAATACTGTTGTCAATTCCAGGCCGTGGCTTATACTTTTTATGAAATCCTAATAAACCAAAAATGTAATTATTGTCCAGTATTATTCTATCTTCCGTATGTACGTATCGTAGACGTTCCCAAATGCATAATGCAAGACAAAGACAATAAAGTTAGAACCGCAGGCTTTGCGCACTTCTTATGTCGTTCTTTTATTCCCTTATATCGATGGTATAAAGTTATACAAATGATATGAGGGCGGAGTCAGAATTATTAGGGGAGACTGGTGAAATATTTATATAATTTACTAACTTTGTATCGAAAATAAAAATATGGCCAGACCTGTAGAAACATAGAGTGACGTTATTTCGACGTCATTAAATTGTATTTGCTTAATAATGTCAGTCGCATTTATTATCTTGTGACACTCTCCCTTAAAAAAATAATAAATTTAGAATATCAGCATTTTCCGTTAGTCGTCGAGGGACCGTAGCAAATATTATACGTCCTGGTTGCCTCCGTTGATATTCTCTTGATGCCGCTAGTGCTCTCCCGTTACAAAATCCATACAGAAAATGGATGTCTATTAAAATTATTATTAAAATTCTACATTTTTTCTTTAGATTTTACTTAATCTCCAATACAGCACCGTAAAATGAAAACAATAATTTTAGTTTAATAATCTATCAAATTAATTCAAGTAAACAAAGGTTTGTTTTCATGGCCTACCTACCTATTCATTCCTTTTCCATTCTTGAGATTATGTAATAAAACTTTAAAATCGATTTTCCCCGAAAACGAAACATTTTATCGAAGTAAATCAAGAGTACATTTTTTTGTGAATAACTCATATCTATCATTGTCTGATGTTTAAATTTGAAAATATTGACATGAAAAATATTGCGGGCGCATTTTACCCGTGAGCCCCCCTGCTAGAGACACCCCTGACTAACATTTTTAAACAGTTTTCGTTAGAACATTGAGTGTCCAACATACTAAAATTCATAATGATACGTTAACTGGTCTTAGAAATATTTTGAATAATATGATCTCCTGAGGCCCCATTTAGGGGCATGTAGGTCCCTTAGGAAGCATTTTTCGACCCTTGTTTATAGGAAAAAATAATATTATTTTTGATTCTATAATCTACTGCTAAAGTATTGCACACTAATTATGCGACACCCTGTATAATTACTAACCATATTTGTATACAAATAAGCGCATTTATGTTTTAAGTAAATATCTTGGAGCCCTGATACACTTCAGTTGACCTTAAATCGACGACCTTTTCAATTACTTTCACTGAAACACAGGCCTAAGTTTAATATAAGCATCTAAACTCATATCACTATAAAAAGTATTCAAAGATTCAATTAAGCAAATATAACATCGACTGACGTTATTTCGACGTCATTAAATGGTCAATTAAATTTTATTCACCAGGACGTCAGTTTATTACAAGTTGTATTTAGTATCAACATAACATTTGTTATAGTCTGTTTGGAAATGAAAGAGAGTAATAAAACCCCGAGATAAGAACCGGCCATGGGCGTGGTAATATTTCGTTTCAGGTAATTATCGGGTAACACTAATGCTAACAAAAATGACAGGGATTGGAAAATCGACTATCTACAGACTTTTAAAGGAAACAAAAAATGAACAAGATACTGTAAATCCCCCAAAATCATCTACAGGGAGGTCAAAAGTCGTTATAGATGATTTCTTCAAAAATGTCATTCGCAGAAAAGTACACTCATTTTATTTTAAAAAAGAAATACCAACGCTAAACAAAATTTTAAGTGAACTTTCAGAGGACAACGATTTGCCAAAAATCAGTAGAAGCAAATTATGGGCCGTCTTACGAGAGTTGAATTTTTGCTGGGAAAAGCAGAACAGGAAGTCAGTTCTTATCGATAAAGATGAAATTATTTGTTGGCGAAGATCCTACTTAAGATCAATTAGAAAATTCCGTGACGAAGGGAGGAATATTTATTATCTAGACGAAACTTGGGTCAACGAGGGATATACTGTAACAAAAGTATGGCAAGATAAAAATGTAAAAAGTTTTCGACAAGCATTTTTGGATGGACTTTCAACAGGGTTCAAGGCACCTTCAGGTAAAGGGCGAAGATTAATAGTGACACATATAGGTAGTGCCAGTGGTTTTGTAGATGGCGGTTTACTTTTATTTGAATCTAAAAATACAGGTGACTATCACGAAGACATGAACGCAGATGTTTTCGAAGAGTATTTTACACAGATGTTGGATCTTATTCCTCCGGGGTCTGTAATTGTCATGGATAATGCCAGTTACCATTCACGGCAGACCGAGCGGACGCCTACGACTGCTTGGAGGAAAGCCGATATAATTCAATGGTTATCCGGAAAAAACATTTCTTTTGAAACAAATATGGTGAAAAAGGAACTTTTGACACTTGTCAATCTTAATAAAGATCAGAAAAAATATGTTATCGATGAAATGGCAACAAATCGCCAAATAACGGTACTACGGTTACCACCTTATCACTGTGAACTTAACCCAATCGAATTAGTCTGGGCGCAGGTAAAAGGAGATGTAGCGCGAAATAATACGACGTTTAAATTAAGTGACGTGAAAATTTTGTTAAAAAATTCCTTGGAACGAGTAACTGCAGATAACTGGCAAAGATGTATACATCATGTACAAAAAGAAGAGGAGAAAATGTGGGAACTCGATAATTTAATTGACGTTACTGTGGAACCTATCGTTATCAATCTAGGAGACGAAGATAATTCATCAGAATATTCAGAGGATGAATTTTAATATACCTACTTTTTTATTTTCTTTATTGTACATTTATACAACACTACATTTACTCACCATAATTTGAATTTTCAAAATACATATATTTTTGTGTGGAATAAAAGTCTATTCATTAAATTTAAATAAATATTTTGATAATAATATTGAATAATTTTATTTGAATTACTAAAAACCCTCTTAACCCGGTTATGATGCTTAAAGTAGCCTCATGTTTTGAAATGCTGTTTTTATATTGTTTACTTATAAGAGAAATGGACCGAGAAATTGAAGCGGCATAGGCAAAGACGGATTGTCGGGGATTAAATTTTAGCTACCTGCTACAATTTAGTACAACCCGGTCACACAAAGTTTTTTAAAAGTACACCTCATCTATACCGATAATACATAATATAAAAATATTGAATATAAGCACCAGTACTACATTTATTTACGATTTGCATACATAATAAGCTTGTATTACTCTCTTTCATTTCTAAACAGACTATAGAAGTTATTCGGTTACAAATTACAAATGGCAGTGTCATCAAGACGTTATTTTATTATTGCCAGAAACGTCAAATGGACGATATTTTGTGACTAGTCATTTTTGTGTATAGACAGATCTTCTCTTTAGTTAATCATATCTTGTGGAATCCTTGTGTATATATTAAACGTCGCATTGACGTCAATAAATGACCTTTTAAATATTTTTTAATCAAAGAGCAGTTTGTGTAACAAATAAGTTTATACGATTTATAGTTCTTGTCCAGTCATGATCAAAGCAAACGTTTGGAAGCTGTTATTTTGGTTATTAGTTATATGTATGTGTATTTATGTAGTTACTAAACATATTTGTATGGGGATAATGGTGGTTATGTCTTAACTAATTTTCTTGTAGTTGATGTGAAGTCGTATAAGACTTTTTATGCATTTTATACACAAAGAATGTTGAAGTGTAAAGTCAAGAATAATCTGTATATACTTGTATAAATCACCTAGTCTTTCAACTAGCTGCATATATCAGTTATTTCACCATCGTCAAGTAATATTTTCCGTACGTGTAAGAATTTTAATTACTGAAATAAAGAATGATTTATGGGAAACGATGAGAGGTGGGAGCGGTCAGCAGTAAATAATATAATGAAGAAGAATGTCAATCAATTAACGGAATACATAGCACTCAGGGAAATGTAAAACATCCTGCACAGGTGGTTCCAATATTTATTTGCGGCGTAAATATTTATGCGTTTGAAAAATGTATCTGCATCGATCTGATCCTTGTTTTGTTGGCAGTTAGTTTATTCGAATGGCAATCCAGGCAATGGGCAATGTCACCCTTGAAAATAGATTGGGGAGTTTTCAAACGTGCTGGTTTAGCGCAGTTTCATACAGGGTGTAAGAAGTTTGTCTGCCGTTACTTCAGCATGAGATAGAGTAATCATAAATGAACAAAAAAGTCAGCGAGTATTAATATTGGGGAGTTGGGAATCACAACGTGACAACAGCGCTTAACCTGCTGATGCACGCGGCAGACTTGTCCTACGGAAAAATGTAAACTATTATTGTGAAACATTTAGTAAATTTCAAAACAATTGTTTTCCAGTTTTTAAATAAATAAAATAAAATGTATCGATTTTGTAGTACGAAGATAGTGTTGTACTTAAATTTTAGCTCTAATTTTAGTAATTAAGAATCTTTTAAATCAGGAACTTGATTTTTAATCAAATTATGAATTTGAAAAATATGAAAATTAAAGTACCCAAAAGTTCACGTCCAAATAATCACAGCCACACACACAAAAAAAAAAGTTGGGTATACTTTTTATGCGACATATATTTTTCTTAGTAATTTGGCCTCCTGAACACGAATCTGGGGTCAGAATTGGCCCATCACGTCACAATTTTTTCCTACCCTCAAAAAACTTGTGAAAAATAGTTAAAATTGATGAAAATTTACTGGGAAAATTTGGAAAAAAATTTATTTCCACATCAAATAGTACATTTTTATGTAAAAGACTCTGCTGAATTCAAATCCACTGTCAGAATTGAGCTAGAACGTGTGGTTTTTTTTCTAACCTCAAAAAACCGAGCAGGAATCGCTATTTTCAAATTCTGAGCGGATTTTGACCAGATTTTGTATAAAGGGGTTTTTTGGGTCGCTGATTACGAATATGAATTCACATTGTAAAAATTCAAGATGGCTGATCCAATATGGCGGGTGTACTTTTTTGAAATCCACCGATTTCAGTAAAATTTGGCATCATAAGGATTGCTGGTTGATCTCACCTTCATTAATCACACATCTGGAGCCAGATTTTCATAAATCAAGGTAAAATTTGTAGGCAGAGTCATAATTTTAGGCCGAGTAGGCGGCATTTTTTCGGCAAAGTCACATTTTTAGATTGAAGGCATAAGCAGATGCAGTGATGTGCTGTGTGGCAGTAATGTGTCCTTTTCCTTGAACTTTAAAATTATTAAGAAATAAAAGCATCTAAATGCCATAGGAAAACTGCATAGTAGTTAAAAAAATCTGATTGGAAAACCATAAGCCCATGCACGACTAAATAAATGAAAGAATAAAGTAGAAACTTTTTTGTCTTGTCCCATGGAAACAAGCACATCACACTACACATCATTACATGTGTAGAGTCCTTAAGTCATTTTTTTAAGCGAAGTCACATTTTTAGACGGAGTGGAATCTTTTACCTTGATTTATGAAAATCTGGCTCCAGATGTGTGATTAATGAAGGTGAGATCAACCAGCAATCCTTATGATGCCAAATTTTACTGAAATCGGTGGATTTCAAAAAAGTACACCCGCCATATTGGATCAGCCATCTTGAATTTTTACAATGTGAATTCATATTCGTAATCAGCGACCCAAAAAACCCCTTTATACAAAATCTGGTCAAAATCCGCTCAGAATTTGAAAATAGCGATTCCTGCTCGGTTTTTTGAGGTTAGAAAAAAAACCACACGTTCTAGCTCAATTCTGACAGTGGATTTGAATTCAGCAGAGTCTTTTACATAAAAATGTACTATTTGATGTGGAAATAAATTTTTTTCCAAATTTTCCCAGTAAATTTTCATCAATTTTCACTATTTTTCACAAGTTTTTTGAGGTTAGGAAAAAATTGTGACGTGATGGGCCAATTCTGACCCCAGATTCGTATTCGGGAGGCCAAATTACTACGAAAAATATATGTCGCATAAAAAGTATACCCAACTTTTTTTTTATGTGTGGCTGTGAATCATACGTATTAAAAATAATTTAGGTACTTACCAAAAAGCAAATTCAGTAATTTTTAAACACACAACTACAAAACAAACTACAATATGCTCAAACCACCATTTTCGATGCACGCACGACACCTTTGAATCCAATTTTCGCGCACTCGCTGGAAAACACCTCATGAAAAGGAAATAGTGGTACTCAAAAAAACACTCAGATACGGTCCAATTCCAGATACCAAATGAATTGCGTATTGCTGGACAGTTTGTATCTCGTGTTATCCGCTGCGCCGTTGTCACATTGCTCGATATGAATTTTATCGAATTTTAAATTTATTACAACGGTAATTATTTTTTAGAATTAAGCATAAGGAAGTTCAAAAAAGTGATAAATACTTTATGGTATTCTATGCACGCAGTTATATCAATATTCCTTAATTAATNGCTGCGCCGTTGTCACATTGCTCGATATGAATTTTATCGAATTTTAAATTTATTACAACGGTAATTATTTTTTAGAATTAAGCATAAGGAAGTTCAAAAAAGTGATAAATACTTTATGGTATTCTATGCACGCAGTTATATCAATATTCCTTAATTAATCGAACTTTTAGTTGGAGATTTTGATAATGTTTTTTCTCGGAAATGGTTGAGTTTAGGATCTATGTTATATAAGGTTTTATTTTGTTTATTTTAATGTATTCTATCGTCTGTTAAAATTAAGGCAGTCAAACTTCTAACACCCTGTATAATATAAAATAACTTAATCTTAAGTAAAAAAGTTCTTACAGGTAAATATAGTGCCCAAAATAGAAAGAACAATTTATTTAATTTAAACGGTGGTAGTGGAACATTATATTGGAGTCACTGCTTCTCCGTGTTATTATGTTAATGAGGCCTGTTAACTTAAGACCCTTTAGATAGGATAAATCAAAAAGAGCTCTTTGAAAATGGTTTATTCAAATTTCTACATACAGGGATGGCCAGAAGTACGGAATAAAATTCATATCTTTTGAATGAGTTAATTTTTTTTAAAACGCCGAAACACGTTAACTGATTTTGATTTTTTCCCATCTTTCGGTTATATAATAATTAATTTTTCTTCAACCCCCTAACCCCCAGCTACCCCTACTTTTTTTTTCAAATGGAAACATAAGGCATGAGGGGGCTCGTTGAAAAGCTTATAGAAAACCGAATCCAGCCATACCAAATAAACAAGTTTTATTTTTTCAATAGCAAGGTTTTTAGGGTTGTATAAAACACCTACTTAACAAGTGAAATAAAATTTAATTATCTTCAGTGTTATCCTCCATGAATTTGCACAGAATAAAATAAAGAATTTGAAACTGTACCTATCACTGCTAACGCAAAAAAGATATATTTTTTATGTTGCGTTTTTTTGGTACCACTTACTTGCCAGGCTTTCTGGTTAATTTTTCGCTTTAGTTGTAAATTGGAGTTTGAAACGTTACTATTGTGTCAAAATCAAGTTATTTACTGAATTGCAATGGTATTGTCGGAAAGGCAACGCATCGAAATCTTGATATTGCTTGGATGTGGAGACAAAATAAGAAGTCAGGCTGAAGTGCGCGATTTATTTAATGCGAAATATCCCGAAAACCAAATCTCGCAAGGGACAGTTAGTAAAATATTTCACAAATTTGAGGAACACGGTACAGTACAGACTTTGCCCAAAACTGGACGGGCACGTGCTTTGAATGAAGAAAAGAAATTAGACATTGCATTAGAACTTGTTGAAAATCCTCATACTTCAACTGTTTCATTGGCCCGCAATCACGATGCTTCTCGAACTGCAATTCGAATGTTTCTGAAACAAGAGAAATACCACCCCTATAAGGTATGTCTTGTCCAAGAGCTTTTGGAAGACGATTATGATAGGCGATTACAATTTTGTGAAGAAATGATGAGACGGTGTGACGACAATAATGGTTTTCAACGAGACGTACTTTTTTCGGATGAAGCTACGTTTTATTTAAATGGAGTGGTTAACAGGTACAACTATCGCTTTTGGTCCCAGGAAAATCCATACTTGACATGCGAATCGCATACGCAGCATCCACAAAAAGTTACTGTATAGGCAGGTATCATCAACAACAGAATCTTGGCCCATTATTTTAAATAAAATCTTACTACCGCACGCTACCTGGATTTCCTAACATTTGACCTGATACCTGCTGTAGCTGTGATTTTCCCTCATTAAATTGATTCAGATATACCGAATGAAAGAATTTGGTTCCAACAAGATGGCGCTCCCCCATATTTTGGTATTGATGTTCGAAGATACTTAGATGAAATGTTTCCAAATCGCTGGATTGGTAGACGGGATACAGTTGAATGGCCACCAAGATCCCCCGACTTAACACCCCTGGATTATTTTCTTTGGGGATATTTGAAAGAAAGAGTCTGCCAGGACAGACCGGATAATATTGAGAATTTAAAGAACAAGATTAGGGCGGAGATGCATAATTTACCAGCTGAAGTCATTCAGAATGCTGTGGACAGCTTTTACTATCGTCTTGGAGAATGCCAAATAGTGAATGGAGGACATTTTCAGCATTTGCGACATTGAGTTTACTTTTGTAAATTATCTAGTTGTTTCAATTTCTAAATGAAAAAAAACTTGTTATTGAAAAAATAAAACTTGTTTATTTGGTATGGCTGTTCGGTTTTCTATAAGCTTTTCAACGAGCCTCCTCATACCTTATGTTTCCATTTGAAAAAAAAAGTAGGGGTAGCTGGGGGTTAGGGGGTTGAAGAAAAATTAATTATATAAATTATAAAATATATGAATTTTATTCCGTACTTCTGGCCATCCCTGTATAATTCTCGATATTATACAATTTAAGAATAAATTGTCATGTAAAGGAATTAAAATATATCTACAGGTATGCAAATAAATTTTGTTACATACTTATCAAGAACAGAAAATAAAAACAGGATAGCCGTATCTTTGCGATAATAATTGTATCTCGTCTAGTTTTTTTCTATTTTTTCGAAAGCTATGCAAGACCTGAAATTTTGGTTTATATTTGTTGTTATAAAATTCTATCTATTTAGTTATCTACGGCAATAACAAAAAAAATAAAGGCGTCTTTTTAGAGCGTTTCGTGCCCAACTTTTTTGCTCTTTTACATTTTGTATATTATAATAAGCGGATATTTATATACAACATATTACTTACCTATTACTTTGGCAACAAGTAGAAAAACAATGCTGACATACTTAAATATATCCATACACTAAATGCCCCTAAACTGGTACTGATGGTTGCATAGAAAGGGATAACTAGGATATAATATGTATAATAATAATTTCATGTAAATAATAATGGAAAAAAAATCAATTAAAAAAAAATAAAATTTTTTAAATTTAAAAAAAAATTTTTGCGTCCCCTTTTTTTACAACTTTTATTTCAAATGCCGAGAAAAAAATTTCTTGAAATTAAAAAAAATTTTTTTTCGATATTTGATGAGTATTTAACGCGTGAGAAAAATAACGCAAAAAAAATGTTTCATCTTAATCATTAATTGGTGTTTAAAGAGTAATAAACCTTTAATTTTTTATAAACCTGTGTTGTGCTCGGCTTATAGGGGCTGCAAAAAAATTGCAAACATGATGATTTTTCAGAGTTGCTTGGGGACTGCCTCCTTATAGGCTATTGATTAGATATATCCAAAAAAACAGGGTTGAAAGGAACTTTGACGTACAATCAATTTTATTACATGAATCGTTCAAAGGGTCATTTTAGATGAAAAACCGCGGAGTGCTATTAAATTAGAGGGTGAATTGGAGACAAGGGTGAAAATGCACCTCTTTCAGTTTTTTAATTGTAGCTCGAAAACGAAGCAAAATTTCGCTATAGTTCATAGGAAAAATTATTTAGAGAATTGAATTTTCCATCGATATGGCTTATTGTAAAAATTTAAAAGGAAAATTTTATGCAAAAAATTATTAAACAATTTTAAAAAATCAAAAAATAAGATTTTTTTGTTTTTTTTTAGTGGAAGTGGGTAAAGCAAAATTGCTGTACAAAAAAACTAGATGAGATTTCCTTCAAAATAATGCATTTCCAAAAGTTTTTGGACTAATATCGACTGAGTTATAATCAAACTTAAATATTTTTTGGATTTTCGTCGTTTTTAACATAATAATGACTATAATTCTTATTATTTTTACACAAATTGGTTCTTTACTTAATAGAAAATTATTTCAAAAATTTTATTTGTTAATAATAAATATAATGATTTTCACAACTTAGAGCCAAAAAAGTAAACAAAAAAATCCAAAAATCTTATTTTTGCTTTTTTAAAAATTGTTTATTAAAGATTTTTTGCATTAAATGTTTCTTTTGAACTTTTTAAATAATCCAGTTCGATGGGAAATTCAATTCTCTACAAAATTTTTCCTATGAACTATACCGAAATTTTCCTTCGTTTTCGTGCTATATTTAAAAAACTGCAAAAGTGCATTTTCCACCCTTCGAACAAGTCATGTGATGAAAATCCTTAAACGTCTTATTTCCTTCCTTTTTTTGCAAATAAATGGGAATTAAAACGTATAAGGGTAAACGCGACGAAAATAGGTCGCGGTTTTCGGTCGCGCATCTTGGGGGGGGGGGAACTCGCCGAGAAACGTAAATTAAAAATGGCGACTTTTGGTTATTTTTTTTTACTTTAAATCGCTCGTAGCTCGAAAACAAAGTTTTTTTCGAAAAAATCACAAGAGTCAAAAAGTGCTTATTTTTGCCCAAAATACATGACCGATTTTTAAAGTTTTTGCAGTTTTGCAAGTTTTTTGTTAATAACAAATTACTGACCGTCGATACAGAAAAATGTCATTAAGGTTTTTTGTTCACAACAACGTAATATAGCGATTAGAAAAGGTTACATCCTGGCCCCCCTTCGTGGTTGGCCAACTCGTTTTCTTGTGTCTTCTTAGGGGTGCACCGCTCGCCTATTTGAAGAGGATTGATTCAGGCTTTTAAAACCCACCCCACATTATTAGTTCATGAGATATCAGTGATAAAAAAAGGTAGGTCACTTCACTCAATAGCCGATATCTCAATGAGAAATAATCGTACAGAAAATAAAAAATAAAACAAATTGAAGCGATGCATCAGACAAATGACCTTGGCATTGATTATGCAAAAAAAAAAAATTCGGGGCCCATGTGCTGTTTTGAAACAAAAAAAAATGCATTATTTCTTTTGATTGACTGTGGTGCTCAAAAGAATTTTTCAGCTCAAGATTTCAAAGCTAGAATATTCAAGCTTCAAGATCCTTTTTTTTCTCTCGATACCTACGACCATTACAGTTACAGTAGAACCTCGATTATCCGACCTATTGTGAACCGGCACTAGGTCGGATAATGGAAAAAGTCGGATAATCTGGGTTCATTTATTTTCATAATTTTTTAAGAAATAAAACGGCAGAAATCGGGCATAGGGCGTCGGATGTCGGATAATACGGATGAACGTCGGTTAACACGGAGTCGCCGTTTCTACCACGATATTGGAAAAGGTCGGATAACCGAGGTTCTACTATACAGGGTGTTTTAGGATGAAGTCGACAAACTTTAAGGAGATATTCCTCATTTAAAATAAGAAAAAAATCAAGTATAGATTTTTTTTCCGGAGACGCTTCAATTTCGAAATATAGGGCGTTAAAGATTTAAAAAAAAAGGAATTTTTAAATAACTTCTAAATGAAGAAGGCTATTTAAGGCAAATTTGTCGTGACATGTCTTGTTATCAGATACCATTTTTCCATAGAAGTAGAAGTCCCGCAAGCAACCAGTGGCGGAGTTATGGGGACTCAGACTCATTAAATTATAAAAAAAATTAATGCGGCCTTACTGAAAATAAAAAATGATGCTGTTTTTAGATAGAACAGTTTGTTATTGACAAGAAGTGTACATTTTTCTTAATTCTTATAGTTTCATGGCAAAATCGATTTTTCGGAAGGGTGCTTCTGGATTCTGTCGATAAACTTTGGGAAAACGTTCCTCATAAAACCTAAAAAAATATAGTACCTATTTAAATTGGTCTTAGTCTCGAGTATGTGCGAGTCAAATAAGCCTTTTTGTCTCCCCTTCCCTTGGGATTAACCGATAGTATTAAAATTATTTAGGAGATGCTTCGTTTTTGAGCTATAGGGTGTTTTTTTTTTTAGAAAAAAAAATGATGTTGAAAGCAATAGAAATATTTAAGTACCTAACATCTAATGTGACTATGTCGAATGCGACAACGTAGCGACCCTTGCAATACTCCTAATTTTTTTCAGGCGGTTTGTAGTCACTTAATTTACTTGTTGTGTTGTGTATTTTTAAACAAAATAAGATGGCAAGCAATACATGAAAATTTATTTGTAAATTGAAACAACCAAAAAATTACCAATTAATATTATACTTAGACAAAGCGAAAAGTGAATAAAAAATGAAATGATTTAAAAAATATTTTGTTCAAAATGGGCGCCTCCGGACTGTAGACAAGCACGACATCTTCTAATTATGGAGGTAGTGGCCGATCGACACTGAATTGGAGTTAATTTTCGACACGCTTGGACTATTCGCTGTCTTAGATCTTCTACAGTATCCAACTGGCACCTCGTAGACTTTTTGTGTAACAGCACCCCAAACGAAATAATCCATCGGTGTCAAGTCCGGTGAACGCGGGCCACGCTGCAGGTCCTCCACGACCAATCCATCTCCTGGGATAATTAATGTTTAACCACTCCCTAGGACCTCTACTAAAATGGGTAGGACAACCATCTAGTTGAAACCAACTGTTCATTCGAGTATTAAGCGGAACATCTTCTAACAAATCTTGAAAACCATTTTCAAGGAACTCGATAAACATTTAACCGATGTGGAAGAAAGTAGGGACCAGCTATAGTGTTGTCCAGCACACCCAACCATACGTTACATTGGAATTCATGCTGAAAACTATGTTCCCTTACCGCCCGTGGATTCTTGTAGGACCAAATATGGTTGTTTCTTTGGTTTAAAATTCCCCTTCGAATAAATGTTGCCTCATCTGTCCACATTACTTTTTGCGTAAACTGATCGTCATTCTCTGCTTGGTTTATTTAAAGTTTATCGACAGATAACTATAAGAGTTAGGAAAAAAAGTGAATGTACACTTTTTGTCAATAACAAACTGTTCTATCTAAAAACAGCATCATTTTTTATTTTCAGTATTAATTTTTTTTATAATTTAATGAGACCCCATTACTCCGCCACTGATTGCTTGCGGGACTTCTACTTCTTTGGAAAAATAGTATCTTATAAGAAGATTTGTCATGCCAAATTTGGCTTCAATAGCCTTCTTCATTTAGAAGTCATTTAAAAAATTCGAATTTATAAAAAATCTTTAACGCCCTATATTTCGAAAATGAAGCGTCTCTGGAAAAAAAATTATACTTGATTTTCTTCTTATTTTTTTATGAGGAATATCTCCTTAAAGTTTGTCGACTTAATCCTGAAACACCTTGTAGGTATAGTGTTTCAAAAATCACTAAAAAAATTTGGAAATTTTTCTGCTCTTTTAATTTTTTTGCTGAGTTTATTTATTGCGTTATTTGATATCAAAGAATATTAATAAGATTTTTCACGAAAAAAAATTGAATTTGAATTACTTTAATACGATGTAAAAATGCAAAGTTCTTATTTTTGTCAAGGGTTCCTAGCCTGGGACACCCTGTAGGGCCGCGGTCGGGGGAAGGGGGCCCGCAGACGCCGCGGGAGCTGAAACAGATATCACACAGACAATTAATCATCACCTCGCACCAAATAAAGCTTTTATTTATTCTATTTATACGCCATCAAAAGCTGCGGCGGTGTCGGAGGCGTTTAGAAGGTATAGATTTAATTTTCGAAACAGAGGCGAAACGAGTTTTACGTATCGCGGAATAATTAGCGAACCGTAGGGGGGACGTGGGGGGGCGGGGGTTTGGGGCCGTAATTATTATAAAAAGTGGCGAGTGAATGCGCGGATGTTAGGAGATATTAATGAACGCGAACAATCCTTACTGACGCTGCAAAAACACCGATTAATATGCGGTGGATTTGAAAAACTGGGGGGCGTCTGGGAACTGACAGCGATCCAATGTTGTTGGGTTAAAGTATATATAAAAAAAATATTTAATCCTAAGTTTAAATACTAACATTGACGGGAATTGTTTTGAATTTCTTCTGTCGTATTTCAAGCCCCGAGCGGATTTCAAATTTTCGCCTAGCTTTCCAATCAGAAACAACTATGTTTCGAAAATTTCTGCCGAGGTTCTTTACGAAGCTCTCAGTTCATGACACCGCTGGAAGCCGATGCTGTCGGCAGAGCAGCCATCGACGACGCGCTGCAGAGTTGAAATAATCACTCTAGTTTCGAATTTAGAAAAATAGAAATGCCAAACTCGAACTATCTCGTGAGACTACAACTTCATCACCTGTTCCAGGCGATTACGATCTAAATATGGATAAAATCCAAAGGGGTTAATTGTCCAAACCTAAGGCGAATTTCGCTACAGGATCCCTGGGGACCCATCAATGAATGAGATCGAACGTCAACTCTGGTAACTTGCATTTAAGTAACCAAGAACGGAATCTGGCAAGTACGCGTAGCCAGAGGTTTTGGTTATACAAGGTGTTTCAGAAAGACCTCCTGTAAATACAGGGGGTGATGGTCCTATGAACTATATGTCTATCTCCTCTTGTTTTCGAGATACAGAGCAACGAAATACAATTTTTTAAATATATTTTTTAAGAAAATTTCCAAACGGGGCGTAATATTTTTATGAAATTTGGTATTCCGGTGTTTTTAAGGACGTCAAATACGCTGGTCTAATTATTTTTTTATATTTCATAGAGAGAGCTAGTTGATACATTCTTATTACATTTTAAGTTCTAATTTTTTTAAGGTTAGGTTTTTTACCATTCGGGCTCCAATTTGTAGTATAATTTTATTTTCTAAAAATAATGTACACTTGTTAGAACTTCCGAATGTGGACGGTTTTCGAGAAAAAAAGGCTTTTAATTGAACTCTTACAATATTGTTGAATAATTTTGTGCTGACGAGTGAAGAGAAGTACAGAGAGATGTACTGAAAGCAGTTCTACTTGAGCATTGACGACATGAGTGACACGAGTAGTGATATTAACGCCCAAGTTAGCCTTTCAACTCCGACAAATATAAAATTTTTTACAGCATCTTTATACGTTGTCATTATTGGCAAACATCGGGAGCAAATTGTCTTCCAAGATAAATACCGATTAATAAAAATAATATCAACGCACGATTGGAGGCTTAGTTTATAAACAAACATAAGTTCCATCTGTTAAAACCCAAAATTGGCCGTTCAACAATACCTGCTAGCATAACTTGGGACTAATTACAGCGATAGTTGGCGCTGTCTAATTTTGCATGTGACGTTGAATACAAACTAGACCACCGGTTCATCAGTCGTCGGAGATCAAAAGATCGTTTCAGCGTTGCTATTAGTTATCGCATGAAAATGTAAATAAGCGTTTTTGTGAATCTGAAAAAAGCGATGATCGGTTTTTAATGAGTTTTTGTTTATGTTTACCGGCGGAAATACAAGGTGTGCGGTAAGGATCTACTCTGTCTATTTATTTGTCGGAAGCGCAATGGAAGGGCAAAATAAGACTCTACTCCCTATATATTTTTTCAAACAGAGATATTCACAGGGTTACCTAGAAATTTACGTTCTAAAGCGGTTAAAACGTTTAAAACCAACTTATATATTTTTTATTAAATTTTGTAGTAGTATGTTATAGATGAGTTGTCCATGATTTGATGTTAAAATCAAACTTTATCTGTCCAGTACAAAATATCCAGAAACATATTTCATATATTTTCAAAATTCTGATAATGTTATACTATCGAACTGAAAAATAGTATTTTTAGATACCCTGAACATTTACAGCCATAACTGGAGTTGAATTTTTTGGGATTATTTCATGCACTTAATTTACTTATCTTTACAAATACAAAAAAGCCTTTGAAGTAGCTCAAGAGAAACAAGCTAGATGTTAAAAATAAACATATACTAGTAAGTGTTGAAAATGACCTAAGCACGATTGTACACGAGTCATTTAGAAAATTACGTGCGTCAACACTCATCAAACGGATCTATTTTATGGGCTTCTAGGTCGTCCGACTTAAATCCATCAGACTTTTTTGTCAAAAAGAACCCATTTATTTAACACCCTCAGATGCTGGAATAGGATTTTTGCTGAGAATAACAGAAGTGTAATCAGATTCGTAACAATATTAGAATGTCATTTCATGTGTATCGTACCATTAATCATTCGTAAAATAAAAAAAATTAGCAGAAACTGATTTTGAACACTTGTTGAAGATATATTTATCAATTTCTCATTTGTCATTATTTTGTATGTTTTTTTTTTAATTTTTAATTAGCATCTCTTAAACTACGACCAACCCCTTCAAAGGTTTTCGGACTTGGCAAAATTAAATAAATTAAATATATAAAACAATTTGTAAAAAAAATTGCAGTTGTTGCTTTGCTTTATCTCGAAAACCGTCTATTTTATCGAAATAAACCATTTTTAAAGAAAAATCCTCAAAATAAAGTTTTCAAGTTGAAAATTTTTTCCTTTTCTTAATATGTTATACAGGGTGTTTCAGGAAGACCTCCCGTAAATACAGGGGATGGTAGTACGACAAAAAATAAGAATTCTTATTATAACTTTATATCACTACTCGTGTCACTCATGTCGTCAATGCTCAAGTAGAACTGCTTTCAGTACATCTCTCTGCACTTCTCTTCACTCGTCAGGTCAAAATTATTCAACAACAAAACTAACAAAAATTAATTATTTTTGCTTTCAGTTACATTTTTACCATCTGTGACCACATTTTGCCAGTTATGACCACCTGATACACTATTTGTGGTCACTGGGAACAAATACAAGAGATATAGGTAAATAAAACCAATAGGAATTTTGCATAATTAATACATTTTTGTTAACAAGTAAACAAACAGGTCAAGACTTTTTTCAAAATATCTTAAATACACAAATAGAATGAAAAATGAAAAAATAAAACTAACATTAAATATCTAATAATTCAGGTACAACATAATATATTCCTCTTGAGGTAATTTGCTTTGGATCTTTAATTCTTCATTATTTTCGGGCCATTTCCAGTTTCCACAACTTTGGGTCATTGCACAACAATAAAATTCATCGTTCTCTATTTGAACGATTTTTGCAGGATAAAATTCGTTATCGTTAGCAATTTTTTTGTTGTTTCTCTCCTTGTCCTTTTTGGCCTCCTTTATTTTTAGCTTTAGTCTTTTTCTCCTCTGATTCAATCTTTATTTTTTCAGTTTTTGTTTTTCCAGTCTTTGTTTTTTCAGACTATGTTTTTTATCTTTGGCCTCCATTAGCTCAATCCATTTATCATGCGTCATAACTGAAGGTAGACGAAGTTTCTTTCTTTTTGAGGTTTGAGAATTACTGTTCTGGATAAATTGAAAGGTCTTTTAAGAAATCGCTGACGGGTTTCTTTTTAAACACTCTTACATCTTCCTTGGAATTTCTTCTACGTTGTTATTTGGTAAAGTTTCGTCTTGCTTCTTTTTTTCAATGGTATACAGACTGTCTACTATAAGAGGGCCACTCCGATGTATCTCGCTTAATATACGACGCACGTCAAAAATCTTTATATGTTTTTTATTGCATTTTTTGAGGCCTTCATGCTCATAAAAACAAAGAGATCCATGGCCAAATTTGTGAGTAATCATAAAAAACCGGAAAAGTACCGAAAATTTAGGGTCGCCTAACTTTTTTATTTTAAGGGATAGAGAAAACTTATTTTAATAAAATTTCATGGCAAAATTTATATCTTTCACCTGGTATAAACAGATTTTGGAACTAGCGTCTGTAAATTGCAATAATTGTAAAATAATCGATTGTTTTTTCCTCTTTCATGCGATATACTACATGTCGCCTTTATCTTTTATATCTATTACATTTTTTATAATTTTGATAAAAAAAAATTTAAAAAGCAAAATACAGATTTTCTTATTACTTTATTATAGTATTGGTTTTTGCAATAGAAAGAATTAAGCCTTCAACATTGTTCTTTTAACAGAGAAAGTAGCTTACGCTAAATCTCGCAAGCTGTAAAAACAAATGTGTTACCCCTTTGACCCCAGTAATGTCATCATTTAGCAAACTGTTTATTATTATAGTTGCGTAACTGTTGGCTTGAAAACTGTTACAGTTCATTGTTATTTGAAAAACTATCATCTTGAAGGTGTTATACAATAAAAAAAGTGTATGTAATTTGAGGATGAGGAAAGCTCTAATTCTGTAAGTGTTAGGGGCGTATATACCGAGCGTGGACCATTGAAGGATACTGGATACTTATAATTGATTTTAAATAAACAAAACACTTACTGTGCTCACAAGTCAGGGTCTGGCTGTCGTCAGGAGCGATCTCCGGCACTTAAGCTAAGCTCAGGATCTTTTTC
>NW_019416319.1:933270-1150949 GCF_000390285.2 Anoplophora glabripennis | reverse complement strand
AACAATTATGGTGAACCCACTGGACGTATTGAGTACAATACCATGTTTTCAAAGACAGCGCAGGATGGCGAAAAACGCACGTCTGAATCTAAATGGTTGACACCGAATCAAAAGTGTGAAGATCAGTGTCCCGTACGTCTCTTGGAGAAAATGTTGAGCAAAAGAACACCAAACATTAAAACCAATCGTCTTTTTTTAACACCTAAAATTGGCAAAAAACTAAAATATGGTATAAAAATTGTCCTGTAGGCTCTAATCAACTAAGTAAATGGACAGGTTTAGCGGCTGAAAGTATTGGATTTGATACAAAGAAACATAAAATATCCAATCATTCGAATCCCTCTTCCGCAGTAAGCATCTTGTCACAATCTAGAGCAAACCTGCAAGAAATTATTAAGGTAACAGGCCACTCATCATCTGAATCTCTTAAACCATATCTAAAGCTTATTCATTAGGAACACCATGGAAAGATACTTGAAAAGATGAGAAACAAACAAGATTCTGCCAATTCTACTATCGCCAGCACTTCAAATTCATCTTCTAATGATAATACAACAAATAGTTATTATAATAATTGTACTTTTAATTTCACTAGTAACCAATAAAGTTAGTTAATTCATTATGTAATCGTACTACTAACCAATAAAGTTAGTTAATTCATTATGTAATCGTACTAGTAACCAATAAAGTTAGTTAATTTATTATGTAATCGTATCGAATACCACTCGAGCAAACGAAAATATTCGATTATACTAACCTGCTCACTCGACGTATATCCTTAAAACACAGTGTTTCGTAGAATACGTCTCGTGACTAGGAAGTATAATCGAATATTTTCTATGCTCTTGTGATATTATAAAGAAAATATTGTAGAAATATTCAATTGGCCTGCACCTATGCTTTTGAGACAAGTATACAGGTTGTCACCTAACGAATGTCACATACTTTAGGGGTATAACCTAGAACCCAAATGGTGTCGATTTAACCAAACTTTCTTAATAGTCCAGTCGACAGAGGCCGAAAAGTTACTGTTGGTGACATTTCCTTGATAACTCGGAAATAACTACACAGGAATACAATTAACAAACAGTTTTCGAAAGTTTTATCACTTTTTGTTTATAATTGACATTTTTACAGCAACTTTAAAAAATTTACGTTTTATACCGTATTTTCAATCTCACGGCTTTGTTATTGCAAATTTCGTAATCGGACCACCGCCATTTTGTAGCTATTTTTATTACGAACAAAATCATGTCCTAAGCATTTTTTCGTACAAAGTCATCCCGCTGAGTTATTTAAAGAAAACTACAAAAAAAATTTTTTTCACGATTAAATTGTTAATAACTTTTTTTTCTGATAAAATACTTTGTCAGCAAATTAGACTGTTAATGTACTCATCATTTAAAGTAGGCCTGTGTAGTTATTTCCGAGTTATCAAGGTTTGACACAGGCCGAACCCCTACCAACTGGACTATAAACGGAAAATGTCGCAAAAAAAGTTACACGATGTTATTTTTTTATTTCTTGTTTTCTCCTTAACTCAGAACCCAGTTAACTGATTTGAACCAAATTTGCTGTTGCTTAGTTTCTCTTCATGAAGTGTATACAGGGTGTAACAAGTTTGACTGCCATTACTTCAACATGAGATAGAGTAATTATAAATGAACAAAAAAGTTGTATATTACAGGGGCGTAAGAATAACAGCTTTCAAAATACAGCGAGTATTAATATTGGAGAGTTTCATCACAACGTGACAACAGCGCTTAACCTAGCGCTACACAGCTGGTGCATACCACGTGTGCACGCGGCAGACTTGCCCTACGGAAAAAATGTAACAGACATTAACTGAAAATTCGTGTTGGAAGTGATGCTCCAATTAAAAACACCTCCACGAGTAAACAGCTTCATATGTAAAGGCAATTCTCCCGAGAAAAGTGTGATCCCTGTTATGTAACTGGAGAAATCGTTCGCAAAATGTTAATCTCAGCGAGTGGTCTGGTCTACGTGTGCAGCATTGTTGAAACGGTTTTGTGGCCAACTCCTGTGTAATTTGATAAACGACGAATACTAATTTAGGGATTTTCTTCTACTCTTTCGAGAATTTATTCTTCATCATGTACCCTTCTTTGAACGTATCTTTCATTTCGTGAATTAGACCGAAAATTTCCAGTTTCTCCTAATCTGGTGAATGAAGAGGCAAACAATGCATGAGTAGGCTGTCTACGAAAAGGATAAAGTTCTTCATATTATCATGTTTCTAATTTTTTAATATTATTATATTTATTTTTGAAGTATTACTATTTGGTTATTATTATTATTTGGAATATTATTAGTTGGGCACCATATAATAATATTTTGTATTTAAATTGAATATTTAATTTGTTGTAATTGTTTATTACTGTATAGAGCAGACTCAACTACAGAGTGCGCTTTTCTTTAATTCTTTGATTTTAGTATTTTAGTATTTTAGTATTTTAAAATGAAAGATATCTTTAAAGTTTCACAAATATGGATATACAGGGTGAGTCAGTTTTTTGTAGTAGGATTTTAACAGTTAATAGAGAATCATTTTTTAATAAGAAAAAGTTCCTATAAACGTAGGTCTTAGAACGCTTCGTTTGTGAGATATAGGGTGTTGAAAACAAACTTTTTTTAAGAATATTTCTTAATATCTTTAAAAGACCAACATATATTGAACTGAAATTTGGTATTAATAACACATTAGTTATGGTGAATAAAACAAAGATATCTGTTATNTAAAAGACCAACATATATTGAACTGAAATTTGGTATTAATAACACATTAGTTATGGTGAATAAAACAAAGATATCTGTTATCCATCTCACACACCAGTGACGTGCCTGAGGTGGGTTACTGATCCCTTTAAAAAAACAATACGTACGCCCGTGGATTTTTCTGGAAAATAACATAATTTCTAAATTTTTTAATCAATTCTAAACAAAACAGCTCTCTTTCAATTTTTTATAAAATGAACAGTTTTTGGTTAAATTCATTTAGCATGAAACTGTTCCAATTGTTTTTTTAAAGGGATCAGTAACCCACCTCAGGCACGTCACTGGTGTGTGAGATGGATAACAGATATCTTTGTTTTATTCACCATAACTAATGTGTTATTAATACCAAATTTCAGTTCAATATATGTTGGTCTTTTAGAGATATTAAGAAAATTTCTTAAAAAAAGTTTGTTTTCAACACCCTATATTTCACAAACGAAGCGTTCTAAGACCTACGTTTATAGGAACTTTTCTTATTAAAATGTTATTCTCTATTAACTTTTAAAATCCTACTTCAAAAAACTGACAATTTTAAGTAACTTTATAATTGACAAACTTAAACTAAATAACAAAATTACATAAAATTCCCCCTTTTAATCAATAATTGAAATGTTACGATTTGATATTTTAAGTCGACTTATTGAGTTCTATCTTCAAAAACGAAATGCTTTTATTTCGAAATTTCTGTGTTTTATTTGGCCAAATTAATCGTTAGACAACTTGCAATTCCCCTTGTCGTTACGTCGGTTTCTTGACCCGCTAGTCACATATGGGTCATTGCATCGTCGTCTAAAACTTTGTACATGACTTGCATACCCTTTGCTTTTACCACTTCACTACACTTTATGAATTGACCAATTTCTATTTAATTCACAATATTTACTTGTTCAAATTTTAGTGTTGAACTTTAGGTTCACTGCTCGTTGGACTTTTATGGATATTGGCAATGTATGAACATTGATTGCCAATGACAGTTGACATTACTCGTGGTGACTTACGTTTCACGTTTTAGATGACTTGATAGGTAGTTTTCACAAATTTATTGATTTTTATTGATATTCACTTGTTATTTTAGGTACCAAACTAACGATGTTTATGCCTTGAAAACTTATGAGAGAAAGGATAATGATGGAAACAAAAGGCATGGTTTGCAATACAAGACATGATTTTAACAGCAACTGAACACAAGAACTAATATTTTATGGAGACACGAGAATACATCCATCAGTATTTATAAAAAAAATAAAAATGTATATGGAAACATTACCAACATCAGCGAATGTAAAAATATGGTCAGCAACATAAAAGGTGATGCTGACATTATGGTATCAACTAATCGAAGACAAAATGATATATTTCAAGATTTCGAACAGTTATTTTTGAAAAAATAGTGGGGGGAATACCACCAACAGAAAGTGAGGATGAATCTATTCAGTGGTAGATGTAATGAAACATTTAGCAGTTCTAGAGAGAGATATCTGATGAAAAAAATATATAACATTAAACATATAGAGCCTAAATTTACAAAAGCAGAAATGGTTAAGATGCTGGCGAGACATTTCGACGAAGACATACACAAAGTAATTGTTACACAGAGAATTATGACCATTAATTGAGTATATTCACAGCATAGACAGGTTGGCGGAAAACAGATTACAAACAAAAAGACAACATGTGAAATGGAAATCCAAATCAAGAAAGAAGACAAACAGAATTTAGAAATTATGAAGGAAGAAGACAACCAATTAGGTCCGAATTTCGTAATTTTCGGAAATTTTCTGTATTTCCAAATTCGTCCTCGAGATGTAAATCACGCCATTATGGATGGAGCAATTGGATTCATCTTCTATGGCGGTATCCACGGCAAGGTGCAGAGATTTGGTTGAAGGGTTTGAGCGAAAGCGTAAACTTTGGAAACATCGGTGAAAAATTTAGCTTACATATGTTCTTAGTCCAAAGAGTTATCACCCTTGACTCTGTCAGCGGTGGATCGACAATTTTCCAGAGTATCCTGGTTTTCCAGTTCCGATTAGAAAGAGAGGCGAAACATGAAATATATCACCTTGACTGAAAGAAGTTAAATTATTACTAACTCGTGTTATTTTTAAAGGCACGAAATCAATAGAAAAGCTTAGTAAAAATATAACACTGAAAAGTCAACCGGTTTGCCTCCAATTTGCTGTAGAAGATTGACGCTGGTAGGTAATTAATTTTGGTCGAAAAATTGATTTCGTTTTCGCAAGGAAGTGGCATCTAATTTGCATTGATTTAAAGTTCCCGGGTAACTCGGTAAAAGTGGGGACACCTCTCAGTGTCAAATTGTCAACAATTTCACTTTCGAAATTACTTTTGGGAAGTAGATTAATAGACAGTAAGGTTTTCACAGGAAGACAAAACAAATACGCATTTACGATTTTAAAATTATCGGCTTATTTATTTTTGAAAAAGAAAGAAATTTCGATGTAGATTTTTATTCCTTATTGTTTATTTTTCACAATAACTTTATGTATCCATGGTGATACGATGATGTTGATGCTGATGCTATTTTACACAAAAAGTATAACGTAAGGAAATAGATTTCTGATTCTGTTGCCAAGGTAGGTGTTTATTACAAATTTTGTCAAAATAGATATTTCAGTGTTTAAACGCGAAGAGCTACGAAAGATTTTCGGTACGTAGATTCTCTAATAATTTATTTGAAGCAGCTTTCTGTCTTTTAAAAAAATATCGTCAATGAAAACGCCGTTCTAGAAATAACATCATTTCAATTTTGTACTTCTACCTATTATGAACAGATTAATTTTTAGGGCATTCCAGTACTTGATAGATTTGTAGCTATGCTTTGTAATTTAGAATAACTCTCACTCCAAATGTCAGTATTTAATGATATATCCGGTGTTTCGGAAAAAGGTATTAGAAATTCAGGGGCTGCGACATCAAAAAATGAGAAGATTATTTCCTGTGGACCATCGTCTCCGATTTTTATTTTTATTTGAGGTGTGGCTCATTAGTTTCCAGACGAAGTAAATAAATACTTCTTGAGTCTCTGAATTTGTAATACCTTCAATTGTCGTTCCGCGAAGCGATATTTAGTTCTACAAAGCAACATCTATATCTTAGTAGGCGTTAACCAATAAAAGATGTAAAATGATGTAAATTGAGAAAAAGTTTAATGAAAACACAAAAGGCAATTAAAACACTAATGCAATACAACGTTTTATCCATAATCTCATCACAATCATATTTGTAGAGAATTATTGGAATTTAATAAAAAAACATTTGCACGACCTGATATTTCTTACTAGTACTCAATGAAACGTGGTAGGTTTGGTACGTTGTTTATTATCAATTATTTATTAAACAGTTCTATCTGAATTTGGTAAAAATGCAAGAAAGTAATTGTGTTCCTGGGCGGTTTTTGAAGAAATTCAAGAAGCAATTTTCCATTTATTGCCAGCGATCCAGGGAACATTACGAAAAAGTGTTCGCCGAATTTAACGAATGGAGGGAAAAACGGAGAGTAATGACAGTAAATGAAGAAGTCATGCTATCATATGTTTTAAATTTGAAGAAAAAATATACAATTTCATCTATGTGGTCGAAGTATTCGATGTTGAAGGCTACTATAAAGGTCTACAAAAGCTTTTACATATTGTTAGGTATATAGTGAACTTTAAATTATTATTATTTCATTATTTTCTGGTGCCTGTCGATGCTGCGAATTGACAAATTTTAAAATTAGTGACGTACAAGACGTTGGCAGTTACCTACTTGTTTCAATACCTGACAGCGAGATGGGCATTTCAAGAAAATTTACAATTGTAGAAGAAGGATTTTGCGTGAATGATGTTGAAATATGCAGAAAATATATTTCTCTGCACCCAATTCGCCTAATACAGAAGCATATACTGGCCATTGTATGAGGTGCACTTCAACAACTTTATTGGCCAATAAAGGTGCTGATCTTACAACCATCAAACGGCATGGCATATTAAACATATTTTTCCATGTCAAATTTTAACGAAATATCTGAAAAAGATGTCTTAAAATAATGGGGCAAAAAATTCTGTAACTATTTCAGGAAACAGATGAGCGGAATCGGTTTATTTTCATCAAAGAAAGATAACCGTGAGGTATGACCCACCTGCTTCTGGACACCTTGAGTATGAGAACATAAAAAAAATCGGTAACTAAAATTGAATATTGACGTAATCGAGTTCCAAAAAAAAAACAACTGTATGCTATATGTTTCTCTAAAGACATACCGTATAAAATATAATTAATTTTCCTGTTACTAATAATTGTCCTAATAACGTTAATGAGCTCAATTGTAAACTATTATCTGGTTCAAATTCATGAATTTTTATTAGTAGATAGTCAACGTAAATTACCATTTATTAGTGGCAATTAAAAATTCTTTTGTGTACATTAAAAAAAAATCTGTGAGAAAGCACGAGAAAGGGATGTGAAATTCGTAATCAAGTTATTCGACACCGAGTATCGCGCCGTAAAACGAAATTGTATATCCCACTTCTGATAACTCCATCAGGAAAACGCATTTCACGGGTTAGATACATCAGGGCTGCGGAGCGGTGACAAATTGGGTGTAGGCGAATAGATTATGTGCCGTTGTGTGTTTATTTATGGCACGCGGCCCTTATTTCAGTGTACAGGGTGATCGCTGGAAATAGGGCATGACAGCAACGGTAAATTCAATCGCTCAACAATTGATAAAACTTTCAGGAGTTAACAATACTATTTTTTAATTCAATTTAGTCGAAAGTGTATCTACAAGGTGACAAAAAAACATTACATACTATATTGACATTCTACTTCTAATTTTTCTAGTGCTTAAAGTACTCGAGATATTGTGCTGAATATTGACATACTAAATTTGTTTTCAATGAAATGTAATAATATACAGGGTTATTCACATAACAATCTATCCCCTTATCTTTGTAGCTTTTATACAGCGTGTAACTGTGAGTGGGGGTTATATTTGTACAGAGACTTCCTTTGACTTTTGCAAACACGTTTCAATAGTTTATTTTGTCAAATTCCGTCGTAAAAACTAATTTTTTTTAATCTTTTTATTTAGTAATTTTCATACCCCGTCGCTGAACAAGCTAGTGTAACTCCAACACACACACACACACAAAACCACATACAATTTGCTACTTTGACTAATTGGGATATTAAAGCGACCACCTTGTAAGGTTAACGGCGTGAAACGTGTTTTCGATCCTAGGTGTTTCATATATTACGTTTTTGTTGGATAGCGCGGTGCATTATTGTCATCAATCTCTGTTTTGTAAACTGTTATGGGATCCACGAAAGTACTCCGGCTCTGATACTAAATGGGATTTATGCTCTCACCTGTGTGAGTAGGTGGTATTATGACCGATAATTTTTCTCCTTGTGGGAAAAATCTAGGACGATGACTGATTGGGGTGTTCCTCTCAGACAGTATGAAATAGTTTATGCAGGGTGATTCACAACTTATCCGAAAAAAATTGCGAATAGATGCGTAGTGAAAAATGGAGTCAATATTGTAAAAAAATTGTAGTTTCCGAAAAAAAAATATTGAATTGGTAGTATTTACTGGGCTACTGTACTTCATTCGCGTTGTGCGCTGTGCGCAATTCACTCTCTCTGTCCACGTCGCCCCAGACGATTCCGAATACTGAAATCCGATTTTACAATCGTCGGTTGCGATACTGTTTACAGCTGTTTTTTAGTAGTTAGTGTCAAAAATGACTTGCGTGTATAGCAACTCGGAGTTGATGGTGTAACAAAAGCCGGGACGCGCAGTCATTTATTTATTAGTTCCCGGAATGGAAAGTAAGATATTTCAGTCATCACAAATTATCGGAGGGTTAATGGGTTTCAAGTAGGTCGCCAAGATCGTACTTCGGAGAAATTTGCCAATATTTTTAACGAATTTACTTAAACTGTCGGGGCCATGTGTTAAGCATCTAGTATGAGAGAAAAATCGATATTTAATAACGCGCGAAACCGCGAAAAGAGCGTAGGAATTCCACATTAGAATTAATTCAAATTGTAAATTGATAGTAATTCGAAAGGAGAATATACCTAAGGAGCTGGTTTTTTTGACGGATTTTTCCTAGCTATAAGAGTAGATTAAATGAGATCAACTAATCCGTCCTGTATTTGCTACACGGAGTCAATAGGGGAAGGCTAGGGTTACTAGTAAGTCAGAATTCTTATAAAATTGTAAATTCAGTCAATTAGATAAATATTAAAGCATCCCGACATTCACGGTCCCCGCCAATAAGATAAGGACCGAAACTTCTAGACCCAAGAAATGGGCGTGGTAAAGCGAAGTGGAGGGACTTCGAAAAAGGCAGTTCTTCCTTAGGTTTCACATTGAGCAGACTAATTATTAACTTTAGAGTCTCGGGCTAATTAGTTAAATTTAATAGATTTTCCAAATTTTGTATAAAGCGCGCATTCCCTGAATCTCGGTACGCTGTCGCATTTGAATCAATAAATTAATAATGTCGTCGAGCCGTTGCGTTGTTATTTTGTTTGTTTTGTTTATTGTTAATAAAACCATTCCTGGAAGTTTGGTGTTTCCTTTTGTTTCTCCAACTTCAGTGCCACCCTGTATAGCCAGCCACTGGACTACATTCCACGTAAGCAATGAAAGGGTAAGTGTCTGCATTTTTTGAACATACAACATTTCTAAGTTCCCACGTATTAATTAAAGTATGATGATAATACCCATTCGAGAATAAAATAGTTACTCTTTCGAGAATTAAATAGATAATTAATTAAAGGTAGATAATTAAAGAAATAATCCCTCAGGTTACAATGGATATCATTTTAATTTATCCCACTCTTTTTCATATCCAGATCCATTGTCTTTGTCTGTTCCCATCGTCACATTAGGTTATATCGGGGCGTGGTGGATGGCTGTATGGCGTATGGTGTGCTTTGGAGTTGGACTATAGGTTTATCTGATTATTCTAGTGAAAATTGTATTTAAATGCAGTGATTTAATTGGAATAATTAAAGACAATATATTAAGTCTCCATTAATATTTAGTTAAATAAACGGATAGTTAAATTGTTATCTATAATTACGTATTTGTAACGTACAATATAGGTTATGGCAATTTATTTATCCGATCAGTGAACCAATAGAGACCTAATTATTTTCTCTAAAACAGATATTTGTAGAAGCCACTGTGGCAGCTTAGTAATTTATGACTTTAACAATGATATTTAAATTAAAATTTAAAGAGAATATAGATAAACCGAGTCTGAGTAAAAAATTACTTAATAATGTTAAATTTAAATCATATTAGAGAAAAGGTCAACTCTAAATTGGTTTTATATACTCAGAATAGAGTTAAAAGTCAACTCACTTGATTTTTGGTGCAAGTTTTACTCAGTTGTACCTGTGCTAATAGAGTGAAAATTTCACTCAAACGGGTGTGGACAGAAATTGATACATTATTGAGTAAAATTGAGTGAAGCTTGAGTCAAAGTTTTTTTATAATGTACACAATACAGTATGTATCAAAAAGCAGTTATATCATAACCAGAATAACAATTAATAGTAGACATTTGTAACACAGTTTTTTGGCTATAATCTTATGGCATGCATTTAATGTATGTTCGATATCTATCCGTGGGGCAAATATAAGTTAATATGTTTAAATAAAAGAACATAAGCAATGACATTTCATATATGACGTACATTTTGTTAGGTTATATCTCACCCATTCTGGGGTTGGCATTTTGAGCAGCGGCATTCCTAGGAATAATTTTTGTCATGCCAACTCATTTCTAAGCAATGTCAATAGCAAAAACAGTTTGAAACACAATTCATTACTGAAATGTATGAAAAATTATTATATAATATTGGATAAATAATACATATTGTTATAATATGAAATCAGAAACGATTTCAAACCTCATATCAGCTCCATTTCAACCACGATATGCTCAGAGAGACAGACGTCTCGAATATCCTCCAGATTCTTTTCCCGGAAGAATTTCAATTTAAAATATCAAGTTAATACGAATATAACTGCCAACATTTTATTGTGCTTTCTTAAGTGGATACCGCTAATAATTCAAATATTTTTGCCGCTGTAAAACTTGATGCTGCACTGGAAACGAAAATGGTTAAGTTGTGCTTTAGACAGGTATGTACCGGATGTCTCATTTTCTGTTTCCATTATTCAACGGTTATAGCCAAAAACTCTTTGTTGTCAATAAATTTGTATCAAAAATTATTTTCTGTAATAGGGACGTTATCCGATTTGATTTGTCTATGTATTTTTTTTAATTACGCTTAAGTAACTAACTAGTCACTACTATCGGTCTTTATTGGCACTGCCAACTTAGAAGCATAATAAAGTGTGATAGATTTGCACATACAAATGTAGCGGATGATACGAATTTTGAATGCCTGAGTTATTTCCCAATTTACTTAATACAAAAATCGCTGAAGTCGCACATTTTGCTATTAGAAACATAGTAACATGATTGGTATGGAACTGGAAACTTTGTTACAATGTATTCTCTTTTAGCTACACGGAATCTGAACATTTTTTGGTGGGCAGGATTAAGACATGTATTGCGCAAATGACCGAAGAACGTTACAAATGCCGTTTTTGTAATGAAGAATCAGCCAACCAACTCGGTACCAAACCAGTAACTAAGACACAAAAAAAGCATACCATATTATCTCTTACTTTGTTGCTGCTAAATTAAATAAATATGTTTTTCTTTCTAAGAATAGGTTAATATTAGGCAAAAAATTAAAGACACCTTCTTTGTTCCACATTTTATGACGAAATCGTCGACTGACTCACGCCTAACTACGCCACTGGCGCCAGATAAAAGTTGATTTTAAAAATGCAGCTCTTTACCAACATACAATAACTGATCAATTTTAAGAACCTAACATGGACTGTTCCAAATATTAATACATTTTTTAAAATTTCCCACACCCTTGCGTTTCCGGTATTTATAGGAACTATTTTGTTTAAATACCATAAGAAAATGTGTTCTGAAGTTACGAACTGTACTTAGGAAACACCCTGTATATTTCCACTTTGTGGATAAAATTAATCGATAATTTGAAGACTAAAGACAATAAGATAATCGAATATTTTTAAATACGTCTCTGTCTTTTAGACACAGCAAACGAAAATTTGAGTCTCTGCACACTGAAAGGGACCTGCTACGCGTATTTACGATATAGGCTTATCTGTTTTTTTTCTCACCTCAAAAAAACAGAATTTTCAAAAAATAACAGATTTGCGCCAAATTTGGTATACGGGGGTTTTCGGGGTCGCTGATCACGGATCTGAGGTCAATTTTGCAAAATTCAAGATGGCGGATATAACCTCTAATGGCAAATTTGTTGTGAATATGTTATTTTTTGAAAATTCATGACATCTGACCGTACCTAATTGACCCATTTTTTTTTAAATTAGATAAAGAACCATCAATTCTGACCACGGATTCACGTTCGGCAGGGTCTTAACCATATAAATGAACATTTGAATACAGAAAAAAAAATTGTACTTTTCCTAGCACTTTTTCGTGAATTTTTGCTATTTCTGACCTGTTTTTTTGAGGTTAGGAAATTCCTGTGATGTGATAGCTCAATTCTGACACCGGATTCATGATCAGGAAGCAAAAATATTACGGATAACAGATGTCGCATGAAAAGTACAGATAACTTTTTTTTTGTGAGGCTGTGATTAGGTATTAAATTAAGGAACGTTTTGAAATTTTAACAGTTTTGATAAATAAAAATGGTTATTACTAAATCATTCTGCTCTTCCTTGGTGTCCTATTTAAAAACCTCTTGTTGTATACAGGGTGGTTCAGAACTTAAAAAAAAGGAATGTACAAGGGACTTACAAATACAATTTTGTAACAAAAATCAATCGGCGACAGTGTAATAAAAAATGAACGGAAAAAAATTGGAAGAATTTTTTTCCCAAGGAAAGAAGTAAATAAAATTTTATAATACCTGTTTTATATCAAATTCAATTGCTTTTGCCTTTATTGTTATTATTAATTAATAAAATTGTGGTTTTAATAAATAAAATAATTTGCATACCTACAACAACTTGAAAATTTTGTCCACCTACGTGTAAACACATTTGGGCCCGTCTTACCCAGTTTCTTCGAACCAACACAGATGTTGTTTTGTTTCACCACACAAATGCTTCACCATAACACAAATGTCTTGCTTCACCATAAATTAAAACGATATCCATCAACTCCGAGTAAGCCATTTTTGACATAAAAACTAATGTAAACACTACCGCAAAAACGTTAATACTAAAATCGGATTTCAATATTCGGAATCCCCTGGAGCCACGTTGAGAGAGAGCGCATTGCGCACAGCGCACAACGCGAATGAAGCTAGAGACTACAGTAGCCCAGCGATGTAAGGGTTGAAAATACTACAACTTCAATAATTTTTTCTCTGGAAGCTATAAGGATTTCACAACTTTTTACTATACTAACACCATTTTTCATAATGCATGTATTCCCAAATTTTTTTGAATAAGGTAGTATGTATGTACATATTATCTAATGCTTTGTAATTGTAGCAAAGTTCCTAAAACCTTGGTCCTCACTGGTTTTCCTAGGTATGTAAGTAAAATTGATGAAATAAGTATTGACTATTATAAGATCTTATCTACTAGAACACTGATTTTTATATTATTTCTGAATGTTTGTATAAAGGAAATCTGAATCAATAACATATTCCTGAATTTATTGGGAACCACAGACTGATTTTACAAGGACAATAGTTGCATTTGCCAATAAAATTCTTTCCATAGTCATCAAATTCCAGTCTTAAATTAAATCCCTTCGCTGCCTATTTACATGAAGGGTTTTCAGTAAAATTATGAGAAAAGTTTGCTTCCTTATTCGATAATCCCTCGGGGGGCAAAGATGCTTGAGGAAGTTGAAAATCTTAAATATTTCAACGTCTCCGAAACATAATGTTTAATTAACATTTATTGTAACACGGTTGAACTCGTCGAAGTAAAAATAATTATATTTTTAAGAATGCGAAAAAAATTTTAATATAAAAAACTTAATGGGGGATGAACAAGTGGCCTTCGAGTGGTAATCTGATGCTTTTCGACAACTGTTATTTCTCTAACTCTTGTTAACAAAAAAAAAATAGATGGTCGTTTTGCTCGGGATGTTAACTTTTTTGTATTTTAAAATGTTTTTATTCTCATGGGAAAGTATAATAATAGTTATTGGTTTAAATAGGCAGTAAAGTACAAAGTTTAATGCCGAGTCTATTACAACAGTCAAGACATTAAATCTACTTTACTTCCAAGTTAAGCATATAATTTTTTCGCCGATCAATTCTAATTTTATTACAATAGCAAACAAAGCTATTTATTTATCAGGTCATCTGTGGTCATTATGAGACGAGTGTTATTTAGTAAATGACTTATGTACACAGCGTAGATCTAGTAAACTAGGTTTATGGTACACAGTAATCGCCATATTGTTCCTATTTAAATTAATAAAAATAACTACCTATTTATTATTTGATGGAAGAATTCACATTAATTCCGCCAGAAATTATTGAATCAGCAAAGCAAATACAGTGTACCTACCTAATTTATTACTAGAAAAATCGAAGAAGATATATCAGCAAAAATATAAATAATTTATTGATTACCGGACTGAGAATAACATTGCCTTTTTCAGAAAATGTACTATTGGTACAGTACTGACTGTCTGCTGTAATACAGATACCTAAAAATTGAGTTTTATTGATATTAAGAACAAGATTAGCATCTAACACATTTGCAAGGCAACTTAATCTGCCTTGTCGTTCTTGAGCTAGGCTCTGTGGTGGCGGACCCTCTAGCAGGACCCCTTTACAGCCTTGGTAGCGTCACGTAAGCTAAACATTATAGCGTTTGTTTTAGCTCTACTTATAACGACCGTTCAAATAAAAACGTGGTCGAAGTTGGCTCTGACACATTGGACGTAGGGAGTAGCTTATAGCGACCAACATAACCTCATTTCTCAACGAGCTGTATAGCAGCTGTCAGTTTCAATAACGTTAATGACTATATAACTTTATTTTAAAGAATAATCGTGATAACAATAACAAACAATTAAAGGAGCTGCGGAAGGTGTCCCCCTACTTGTTATAACAATAAATTAAAGCAGCTGCTGAAAGTGTCCCCCTCCTTGTTCCAAGCACTTTTCACACCTGTTCCTCAAAGAATTAAAGACATTTTCTAAGATGCTCGGGGTATTGTTAATTTCACGAATCTTGTCTATAAGTCGAGCCTGCAGATGGTTTAAATCAGGAATAGGCAGTTCAAAAATAGTGTTTTTAAGGTAAGGCCACAAAAAGAAATCACACGGCGTAATATCACATGACCTCGGTGGAAATTCATGTTCAGCATTGAGACTTATTAGTCGATTTTGGAAAACTTCCCTCAACATATTCATCGTCTCGCCTGCCGTATGTGCCCTTGCGCCATCTTGTTGAAAGTAAAAGTTTGTAATTTCGTTTTCTTCCAGCTGGTTAACAAAAGGAGCGATAATTTCTTCTCTATACCTTTGCGCAGTAAGAGTACCATTAAAAAAAATAGGTCCATAAATCCTCCTTCGATTGAGAGCACACCAAACTCCAATTTTTTGAGCGTGTAGAGGGCCCTCGACAAAAAAGTTATCTGGTTTTTCAGAAGACCACATTCTCATATTCTGTGAGTTTACGTAACCACTTAAATGAAACCAGGCTTCATCAGAAAAAAAGGTGATATTATGAAGTTCACCGTAGTTGTTTAAAAACCATTCACAAAATACAGCCCGTCGCGGAAAATCAACTTCATGAAGTTCTTGCTGACAAGTTAAACGATAGGAGAACAAACGCAAATCTTTTTTTAACACTGTGTGGCAGGTACCGACTGATACTCCCACCATTTGTGATAAAACACGTACAGAAGTTCTTGGCGCATTTTCCATTATTTGTTGGACATTTTCTTTTAATTCTTCAGTCCGCTTTTTAGGTCGGCCGCTTCCTTCTTTTCTTGTTACACTGCCCGTTTCACGAAAAACATTAACACAACGCTGAACTGCACTTTGAAAAATTTTGTACTCAACAACGCCGGGAAATTGATTTTGAAATTCTATGAAACATTCCTCAATAGAATACTTCCATATTCCATCAATCTTGCGTCCATTTCTAAAGTAGGACTCTATGATAAACACTTTTTGTTCTTGAGAAAACACCATTTTAAACGCTTTTTAAAACGAAAATATTTAAATTGATAGCGGCGATATAGCGCTTTGACGGATGACGTTTAAGTTCATTTGCTATACGCTACGCCCTACGTCCAAATTTTCAGAACCAACTTGACCACGTTTTTATTTGAACGCTCGTTATTTAACTCATTCGAAAGAAATCAGACCTGCATCGTTGATTCCGCATGTGTGTCATCAGAAAATTGAACATCTACAGAGCTGGTTAAATCCTTAACTTAAATTAAGAAGATTACAGGTCCAAGCACAGATCTCTTGGAAACCCTTGTGTATATTTTAGTTATTTTAAAACCGCATTTAAATTAAGACGAAAATTATGTTAAAATAATAAAAATAATGTAAATATTAGCCTGTAGTAAACTAATTATGAAGTTAGAAAATTGATTTCTATAGACCTTACCTTTTGATTAATAGTGATGACATTAAGCTGTTATAGAAAACCATGAGCGAGAATTGTCTCAGTAACGCTTGCACGGCTTCGCCTGTTCATAATCACTCTCTCGAAGAGTTTTTGCGCATACCCCAAGGTTTTGCCCTTTCCAAAAGAATAAATGATACATTGTAAAAAGAAAATGTAACATCTAAAGCCAATCAGCAGCTACTGTTCCAGTTAAATTCCAAATAAATGGATTCAACTTAAAATGTATTAATACATACATGGTGAGGTCGGAATAGAGTCCATTTTAATAATGCAACACGAAATTATCAACATGTATGCACCTAATTAACGCATCCAGGTCATAGCCTGCGTATTATTTCGACACAATTATGCATCTTCGTGATTTATGGTTCCTAAACGTGAAACAATCACCGATGTCTGCACTTGCATGTGATGTATTTATCAAGGAGTCTGTACACGTTCTATTTACTAAAATTAAACGATGACTCGCATGTGCATACGCCGTTCTATACACTATACAAAGATATAAAGGATCCTTACTCCACAAGGCATTGTTGTGTTAACCGTTGTACTTTCTGGCATGTATAGTGGATTTACTAATAATACAACTATATTTAGTGAACCAGCGCCACCACATCAATCATGTTAGTGTGCTGCCTTTGATAGGCTTAGTATATTTTATCCCAGGGGCGGCTCGTGGGTTTCGATTCAAGCAATATATTTATTTTAGTCCGGTTAATCTAGACATTCAAAGATACATAAATTTACAACAAGCTGAAAGTGAGTAAAGTTGTTCAAAACATAATTAAAAATAACATATTAAAATTCCTCATCGTTCCGGTACTCGGAAAAAAATTTACTCGAGGTCAGAGGTTAAAAAAATGGGTTTTTCTCGATTTTCAGCTATACGGTAAGTTTTTTCATAAAATTAATTCTGACAAAAATTGTAGAACATAAAATTATCTATAAAAAATGTATCGGTACTTTTTTTCCTAAGAGCCACCGTTTCTCAGATATAACGATTCAAAAAGTTGTAAAAGTTGTAATCGTCATAATATACACACGTTTCTACGCCACCTATGAGGTAGTGTACTTAGCGCGTTTTTTTTGACGTGGTGTCCTCAGTAGGCCTATTCCACAGGTCTGTTGTGATTCTGTTTAGTTTGAAACTATTGCATAATAAGAGATATTAGCAAGGGTAGGAAATAATAAAAGCGATGGAAATTAAAAAAAGTAGAGGAATTTATTCGTCTGATTCATAACTTTCAAATACTTCTTCTTGCTCTTCTTCTTGATCTTCTTCTTCTTCTTCTTTATTCTGGGTGTTAGCAAATTGCGTCAATAGTGATGTATCGCATGTCTCCTCGTTGGTATCAAACGAATCCTCTACTGTTGGCGATTCAACATTACAACACGACCGGCCTTGACAATTTGTACATGCCAGAGAACAAAACAGCCCAACTTTTTTGCAACCACATTTAGCTGCATCCCTTTTTACAGTTGCAAAAAATTGTGTTTAGCAGTTTTTCCGGCACAGGTGGGAGTAAAGTCTGAATTGGTTCTAATGTATTGTCGACCAACTTCCAACCCCAGTCTTTTGGGTCTAGCTGATAACCAAGCCATACTTGAACTTGGTAATATACCCGAAAAAGATGTCGATGAGCAGCAACTGAGTTTGGAGGAAGACAAGCGAATTGCACTTGTTTTTTATTTCGAGTGTTTTTAACGAAACATGCATATCGATACTTATCTAAGCAGGTAGTTTTTTTAGTAGCTCCGTACATAGAAAGAAGAAAGCGAATTCCGTTGGTGATAACTTCTTGTGGAGTTGAATTACTGTTTTTAAAAACTTCAGCACATTGAACTAAATCTTGTTTTTCAAACATTTTAAAAACTGTTGTTTTACATCTCCTGTAAAATACAGATGTCGTATCACAGCCAGTTATTGCGTGTAAAAATAGTACATGATTTTGACACTTTGCAAAAGTTGATAAACTTTTCGATGAATATATTTCCGATTGATGTTGAGCTTTTCCTGGTTTTAAGAAGAAAATAGTTTTTTCAGTTGGAGTTCGAGCAGTGAGTAATATGAGTAAGTCTACTTCTTCACCAACAACAATAGTTATACTTATACTTATACTTATATTAAATATACTTATATTACAGCTTCAGAGATGTATATACGTGGCGTATTTATGCATATTATGACGATTACAACTTTTACAACTTTTTGAATCGTTATATCTCAGAAACGGTAGCTCTTAGGAAAAAAAGTATTGATACATTTTTTATAGATAATTTTATGATCTACAATTTTTATCAGAGATAATTTTATGATAAAACTTACCGTTTAGCTGAAAATCTCGAAAAAACATTTTTTTGACCTTTGACCTCGAGTAAATCTTTTTCCGAGTACCGGAACGATGAGGAATTTTAATATGTTATTTTTAATTATGTTTTAAACAATTTTACTTACTTTCAGCTTGTTGTAAATTTATGTACCTTCACTCTTATTTTTTGGTCTAATTTGACCGGAGTATTTCTCGAATATATAATGTAATAATGTAATTATTTCATGATTTTTTAGATTAGGAACTATAACAAAAAAAAAAACAATATAGGTGACGTTTCGTGCTTTCTATTATGGCAACTTCAGGACTCTGTGTTGGAATTTACAAGGTGCGTTCCAAAGTAAACAGGAATTTTCAAAAATAGGTATTTTTAGTGAGGCCATCTGTTGGTAATTACATGCGTCGGAAAGGAAGGTCCTTCACTGACGTACTGTAACAAGGACCGGGACGCGTGATAGTTTATTTGTTAGATCTCGGAACGAGTGGGCCAACTCAGACAGTAAAATTCTTCGGTTAACACTAATTATTGAAAAGTTAAGGGTTTTCAAGTAAGTTTAACGTCGTGATAATGTTGTCGAGAAAGTGCCTTTTGTCACCGAGAGTAATAAACTTGCAAAGCTGTCTTTCGGAGAAGGCTTCATGAAATTTAGCAATGTTTTTGAACAAGTTGACATAGACCGTCGGGGCCATGTGTTGAGCATCTGGTACCAACGGTTTAGCCCATGGTGAAGGGAAAAATCGATATTTCTAATAACGCGCGAAATGTTTTCGGAAAGACGTAGGAATTCCGTGATATTTAAATAAGTTGTTAGAATGTTGCGAGGAAAATATAATAATAAATCAAATAGCTGGTTTTTAGGCGGATTTTCCAAGCTGTAAGAATATATTAAATGAGACTGACTAATCCGTCCCGTGTTGCTGTACGGAGTCATGAGAGGAAGGTGTAGGGTTACTCGTAAGCTCAGTTAGTCACAAAATTATTTATTCAATTGTAAATTCAGTCAATTAGATAACTTTTAACATGGTATAGTTATGCCAAAGCGTCCCGATATTCAGGGATCCTGCCAGTAGGATAAGAACCGAAACTTCGGAACCCAATAAATGGGCGTGTCGAAGTGCGGTGTCGTATTCAGGAGAGGTCTCCGAAAAAGGCAGTTTCTCCTTAGGTTCCACACTGAGCAGTCTACTGAGTTTTAGAGTCTCAGGTTAATTTAATAATGGATAAAGTCTTTCCAAATTTTGGTATGGATCTCGCATTCCCTGAATCTCGGTACGCTGTCGCGTGTAAATGAATCAATATAATGTTTGTTGTAGTCTGTTGTGTTAACGTTGTTTTGTTTGTTTTGTTTTATTGTTATTAAAACTCTTCCTGGAAAGTTTTGGTGTTTTCTTGTTCTTCCAACTTAAGTGTCACCCTATACAACCAACCATTAGATTATGTACGGTAAGGGTCTGGAATTCATTCTCTGAACGTACCACATTTCTAAGTTCCCACGTATTAATTAAAATGTAGATGATAATTATAAACTCTCTTTCGAGAAGTAAATGGTAAACTCTTCTGCAAGTTATTATCGTTATAATATTGGTTATAACGGTAGATGGTTAAATAAAGAAGAGGTTACAGTACTGTCAAAATTTCATGACATTTGGACGAATAGAAGCAGAATTATTGCGGATGAAGTGACAGTATGTTTGTGTCATCGGTACAGAAATGAGCATCGAGCAAAGAGCTAATACTAAGTTTTGTTTTAAACCTTTACCAAAACATTTCAATTGATGAACCAAGTTTATGGTGGTGATTGTTTATCTCGTGGAGAGTTCATGAGCGATATATCCAGAATTGGAATTGAGCATCTCAAAAACAATTTATCCCATTTTGGCCGAATATTTGGACTATCGAAAAGTGTGTGCACTGTTTGTTCGTACAAGTTGACTGACTACCAAAAATTGCTCAGAATTCAACATTGGTAGGACATCATCAAGGACGCCAAAAGGACAAAAATTTCCTTTACAACATTCTGACTGGTTAGATGAAACGTGGTATTTTCGATACGTTCCAGAAACCAAAGTGCCGAGTGAAAGGCGCCAGACAAGCCAAAACTCAAAAAATCTCGTTTGAAGCCTTTGGTGCAACGTATTCGTCGACTAGAATATCGCGCAGAAAAAAGTTGACTATTTTGAATAAAAATATCTAACTTGCTTTTCTGAGAAAAATAGGGTATACATCTCTAAGACGACGAAAACCAGAAAACACTATTCAGGCATCTTCAGCATGAATTCAAAATTAACATAATTGCACATAATTAATGACTATTTAATTAGTCAGAATGTTATACAGGGTGTTTCATAATGATGTACAAATATTTTTAGGAGGTATTTAGAGAGTAATTTTAGGGGGGGGGGAGTACTTCCAATATATGTTTTTTTGATTTTTCCCCCTCCCTGAGAAAATATTCAAATCTGAAAGTGGCCGAAAAAATTTGTTTTATTTTTTTTTTCACGAAAACGGTTAAACTTAGAAATTTGAATTTTGATACAGGTTAACAACTAGTTGAATGATATTTTTTGGTAGTTTTTTTTTCTGGTTTATGTCTTTGAATGAAAGAAATTAGTACCCCTTGGTTTTGTTTCTCTCACAACTTTTTTCTACGTTAGGCAATTCCAACAAGAGAAATAATTTTTAATATATCATTTCATTTTTTTACTCTTCCCTTTTTGTCATATAATTACCGAATAGTTTACGAGCAAAAAAATAAATTATTTTTCCTTACCGATTAGGTACACATAATTTGTATAAAACAGTTACCAAAAACGATCGTCATTTTTGACATGATTTTTGCAAAAATTATTTTTTATCAATAGGAAAAGCTAAGCAAATATGAACTAAAAATTTAATAAAAAAAAATAAAAGCTAATTTTTTCGGCCATTTTGGGATTTGAATATTCTCTCAGGGGGGCTCAAATCGGAAAAATTTATTGGAAGTACCTCCCCTACTTTTTAACCTCCCCTACCTCCCCTACTTTTTAAACTTTAAAATATTTGCATATCATTATGAATCTATTGCAAGATCTGCAACTAAACCTCTGTAGAGAAATATGACTTATTATACGGCATAGTAGTACCCTTGAACATTTCTTTCAAAATATACGAGGATTTTTATCATTCTGATGTCATTTTTTCTAGAAATCTGTGTATGTATATCATTGTTTATGTTAATATTTATTAATCTCATACGAAAATGCTTGCTACCTGATGAAACAGTCCCATGTAAAATGTGGAAATAAAAGAATCTCTTTGTAGTAGCTGTTGTTTACGTAATCAGTCTTTATCAAGGGTAATACAAGTAGAACAAGAAGAATATAGGATATTTTTTTGAATGGTTGCATTACAACAATGTTAATATATCGGGTATGTGCTTTTGTATTAATTACACAATTCTAAAGACTAGACGCATCCTTTTTTTCTTTTCTCGCTTTGGGGGGGATCACCAGTAGATATAATAGTAGAATCCGACTAAAAATCACTGAAGGACTATTTTAATGAGCTGAATCCGAATTGCCCCATCACCCTCCATTTTTTTAAATCGCGAAAACCGCCCTTAAATGTAGAAAATATGGAAAATTCTGTTTTTCAAAACACGAGGAAGTCCAACTTCTTTCATTTGCTCTAGTAAATTAACATTTTTGGTAAAGTTTCATTAATTTTCGGTTGGTTTTTTAATTTCAATAATTTTTTTTTAATTTGTTTGAATTATATAATGCCTTTAAAATAGTATAAATATGCGAGAGCAAATAATAAAATCTGTTCTTCAAAATAAACTGTCAATTTTGTAATTGAAATTGAAACATAAATTGAATCTTCCTTTTTCATATTTATCAAAAAAGCCATTTTAAATGTAAGACTAAGCATTTTTGGACTAATGTAAGTTGACTTAAATTCAAATGTTTGTATTTCAGGAATATGTGCTTGACAGATGACCATTATTTCTTGTATATAAATTTTAGCATATTTTTGAAAATTAAATATTTAAACTAATGCCTGAAAAATGTCGGGTAGTGTAAAATTTGATTAAATAGAAGAATTGCATTGCCTTAAAAAAGTATAACAAAATAGTTCACAGTATTGTATTTGTTACAGAGGTACCAACGTCAATGTAACAAAATATATAGCTCCTAGATAGCTTATAATAAAACATATAGATTGAGTTATTTCCCAATATATATTGGAGGCAATCTAAATGATAATGAAGCTGCTGCTATCAGAAACTGCTCTCTCATTTTCAGAATACGTTCCTTCCTAGAATGGAACTATAATATATTTAAAATATACTGCAATGACAATAGTTTGATTAGGTTTGAAAACAGTTGTTCGCTATTTAAATACATAGTGGTAGAAATGCTATACTTTGTGCCCTCCCCAGTTGTTTGAGGTTAATTTTATTTATTTATTTTTTATTTATTATTGGTTATTATTAGTTATTAATGGTCGTGGGTTGGATATTTTGTTGCTCTATTTATGATATTATTTAAGTTGTTATAATTAGTAAACCATGGGCGCCAGTCGAATGAATCGACGAGGAAGGGGAGCAAGATAAGCAAAATAATTATAATAGTTCTAAATATAATTTAATGTAAAAATTAGTTGGGATTATATAATACAATAGAAATATGTTTTATTAACTAGTACATATAAGAGTTTAGAAAATTTAATTAATTGAAAGGGCCGCCCTTTTCGGTAAGTATAAATTTTGTCTTTGTTATTTTCATAAATAGCTTATAATAGTAGTATAAATAGTTTATAAATGTAAATATGTATAAATATAAAAATATATAGTTAAAGTTGCTATTTTAAGGTTTATGTACCATTACAGGTAAGTATTAACATATGGACGTGCAAACTTGAAAAAAAAATTGACAAACTTACAGACTAAAATGACAAGAATATTCTAAAAACGAAGGTAAATTTATTAACGTTCTTCACGTGCTCTTAAGGCTTATAAGATTTAAATTCTAGGTGATCCTTTGCTGGAGAAGACAGTGATGCTGCTCAGTATAATCTGGGTGAAACCCAAGAGATAAAAGAGGAAAATGTACTCACTCATTCACAGGGAATTGGTACCTTACAAGGACATCGTCAGTAGTACATTTATAAGAAAAATGGCTGTTCTCTGGTGTGGCTTCAGAATTAGTTCCATTTACTCTTTAAGTTCTGCATTACAGAGGCAAATATGATCAACTTCTTTAGTGTGGCTGGTGGTGTCTGGCTACTAAATCTTCGCCAAAGCAAAAGCAGTGATAGTAATTTGTTTTTGTTTCTTTTCTCGGTATAATTAAAAACCTACAATATATATAGTTTTGCTTTATTTGATCTAGATGGAAATGTTATAAACATATTACTCAAATCAAAATTAGATGTGAATATCTATTAAATATAATGTATTATTGTTATTACCTTAGATCTTATAAGGTTTCACACTAACGGCCAACTTCTCACTGCGAATCGCCTGTGTCTTTATTTTGCGAGATTCTTTTTATACTTACAAAAACTTATCGCTATATGCTGGGAAATATTGTTAGCATTCGAATTGCACATTGAAATTTTATTATGATAATGATGAAACTAAATCTAGAGAAACATCAATAGCTCACACAAAAAACATAACATATTTAGCCTCTTATGCAGCTCATTTATGAGTACATTATAAATAATACAGGGCGAACCATTTGATAGTGTTACAACTTGTTTCCATTTTAAACATTTTCAGCTTATTTGTTCGAAACCATTTGTCATGTTCAAACTGTCAAAAAGGATTTTATAATCACATTTTGCAAATTTCTCGAAAACTTGCATTATATCTAGAGACAAATATGCATTTTTTAAACTCATCCAGCTCTTTCAGTAAATGCTATTAGGTACTTTTTGAATATTCAAAAAGTTCTTAAAAAGAAAACAGAATTATTTTTTTTTAATTATTTGAAAATATCTGCCAAACTAATGTGACAACATAAGTAGCCGATAGGTACATCTGACAGAAACTGTAATTCTGTAATAATGTAATATTTCAACCGTGTAAGCACTTTATTTGACATATACTACTATTACATTAAGAGAATTGAATTGCTATAGTAGAAAGTTAGCTTTTTAATTATAGGCTAGTTTTATTTTCGAAATGAGATTAAAGAGTAGAAATTGTGCTGCTAAATTTTTTACTTACCTTAAACTGTTTAACATTTAACATACATATATACAAAAATATGTATTATTCGATTCCTATGAGGCAAGTCTATTATACAGGGTGTTTCACTAAGGTCGGCGAGGTACGACCCACCCTACTGGGACACCCTGTACAATGTACATTAATCATTATGTACTTTGTCGATGAAAATGAAACTAATTATAAAATGTAATTAAGTAAGGCTAAAAGCTAAAGAGCTAAAAGGTTCAGTCAAGAGTTGTTTAAAAAAGTTATTAGCATAATTTTTTTTAGAAATCAATTATTAATAAACTACAAATGAAACTTTTTTGTTTTACAAATTGTGATATAAAATGTTTTGTTAGGTAAAAGCTTTTTTAAATGAACTCCTTTTATGTGATTAGTTAATATTTAAGTTTTATTATTTATAATAATTGTGTAAGTTATTTTTCATTAAAGGAACATGCACGTCTTTCTGACATCTGTGGATTTACTCAGAAAGTGAGGGAAGACCTCCGCAAATGTTTCAAACGAAGAAAATGTTTCCTGAATCTTTTCATTATAATCTTGAAATAAAATACCATTCGACATAACTTTTTGCATATTTATCCACCTTTTTCTTTATATAAATCATAAAATAAAATAAAGGACCTATTTACAAAAAATATGTGCTTAATGCTTAACGGTGTATTTTATTATAAATAAAACAAAACATTTTATGAACAAATAAATAGAAGTATTTGATTTTATTAAATTATGAATGAATATCTATAGTAATTGTACAATTATTACATTTAGTAACATTTATAAAATCTGGATAATTATTCCCCTCGCGTTTACTGTTTGTAACAATTTTCTCAAAATAATTTGACCGCTGTATTTCAGTCACCGGAGGCTCAATATTATCTGACTGATCCATTAAAACAAACAGCATGATGTGACGTACTACTAGAACCTGGAGTTAAAGTGTCATTGTAAATAATCCTGTTGGCTATTTCATTTTTGTTACTTAAACTCTCAGCAACGTAACTTTCTGCAATTGTGGCTGATTTCCATCCACCATGTCTCTTGCTTGCTAAGACATCAACTCCTGTATTAACCAGTAACGTTGCCGATGTTCTTCGGAATGACTGGCCTGTATATGTTTCAGGATGTTCTAGTTTCAAAAACTGTGTAATCATAGAAAGGGTATTCTTGCTGACTGGTTGGTTATAACGTCTACCTGCTTGATAGCGCATAAAAAAGTGTGAAATTTCAGTTTTAATTTCCAATTTAATCTTAATATATTTCTAATGAATTTGTACGTGAAAAACAGAACCCACACGAGAAGTAATTGTAAACGTAACGTGACACACCATTTTTAGAATTTGGAAAAGTAACTACAATAATGTCATCGAAATTTTTGAAATTGACGTTGTCCGAAGTAAGCGTAACTCATTAGAACGGAATGCTCCTGCAATACCTAAGACCGTCACTCCCTTCATTAGCAAATATGTGTTATCGGGTGCCTGAACGAGAAAATCGTTGACTTGTTCTTTTGTAAAAACGTTTGACTTTTTAGGTGTATAGCCGTCATTCTTACGTATACACCACACAGCAGTTAAGTATAATTTACCAGTCTCGGACTCTATTGCTAGCTCTCGCTCTGCTCGGGCGCAAAATTGTTCTCGACTGGTAAATAATACTTACCTCCTTTATGGTGTAAATAACTATTATATGTAGAATGTGGTGGTTAGACGACAATTTAAAATATACTTTTAAAAAATTATATAAAACCAAATGAACGAATTGTTAGCCAATACACTGTAATCGTTCTTTTTAAATAAAAAAAAACACGAAACAAGGCATAAATTAGCATTGCATTCTATAATAATTAAAATTACATATACAAATAGCAGCACAACACAAATAATGCTTACGATATAGGTACATCATCGGAGCACTAAGCCTCTGTTCGCCACGCAAATTGGTAGGGAAAAAGCGTGAGTTCATTCATTGTAGCTACGTGTTTACCTACTTGTGGTGACTATAACACTGTGATAGTAATACGGTTAGTTGTGATAATCATATAAGCTTCAATAATCTTATTTACTATTTAGTTGCATAATGGTAACAAGTAATCTAAGCACTTACAGTTAGTGTAAGTGAATTTTAAAATTCAATAATACATGTGTAGAAATATTATTTTACTTGTGGGTAATATTAAAAATACCTGCGACAGTTAAAAATAGCAATGCATTTTTGTATTAACAAAGTTAAATGAGAGGGTTTTTCTCGATGTAAGTATTCAAATTAGAAACATCGGAAAACAGAACCCGCTCGCGATTAAACTGTATTCTTATGCTTTCCCAAATGCTAAAGAAGTAATCAAGTCTGCTTCTTCACATGTCGAAGCCACACCAAAGCTAATTTATCTCTGCCACGATAATTCGCGAAAAATGCGGCAGCACTTGCTGTAAATCTAGGTAAACTTTTCCTTTATGCGCCCCACGAAACTATCTCATTACCTCGTTCAGCCCCTCTTAAATTCAAGACGGCAAAAAATTTCTGATGGGGAGAGACAAGGGATGGATCGTTAGTCCCCGGAGACTAAAGCAACACGCTTCCTTTCCTTAAAAAAATTGGATAATGACGTCTCTCTGAAGCAGCCGCAGAGTTTCGCGTGCAAACTAAAACTATCGTGGAAAATTTTTTCCCCGAATTCTGTTTTTAGGGTTAACATGAAAATACCGTAATTGTGAGTTGGGTAAAAGTGGTAGGTAAACGCAAAATCAAGAAATGATAAAAGATTAACGTTTGAGGACAGTTTGTAATTGTGAAGGTTATGTGACAAATAAAACGCCCAGGAGCCTTTAGATGTATTCTACCTTTAGGTACAAGAAGGATAATAAAAAAAAAAATACTGCACGAGCGGTATCATCTCATAGTATATACAGGGTGTCCGGTAAGTACCTCCTAATCTCTCGGGAGTGTATAGGGGAGGTCAAAATAAAACTAGTCCTTCCTATAATTTTTTTTCCTAATGTGCCCCCTAACGGAGTTATGGGGGGTCAAAGGGGTACCTAGAAATTAACGTTTAGGGTTATAACTTTGAAACCACCCTGTATATTTTAATAAAATTTTCGTACGTTGTATTACACATGGAGCTCTACGATTTGATGCTAAAATCAACTTTTTGCTATTATCAGGTGTCCAGAAACGGACTGGCCCTATCACAATTTTTCTCAAAATTTTGACAGAAGTAATTTTATCAAACTGAAAATATTATTATTAGATACTCTGAAGGTTTTTCTTTAAAAATGGTACTCTTTATTTATTTCGAAAAAATGAACGGTTTGCGAGATAAATCGGTTTTGAAAAAAATTGGTAACAAATACAACAACAATTAAAATTTATTTTTTTACAATAAAATCATTCCCGCTAGTGCCAGCCTACAGATTCACCATAAACATTTACTGGTGGTGAATTAAGGGAATGAATAATGCCGTTTCTTGTAAAATCAACATCTATGACCAAAATACATCTACAAATTATTATTGCTCTTGTCTCCATGGAGTTCTTTTCTATTGTTTTCGTTGTTAGACCCTGTTGATTTTAAAGTACTTGTCAAAGGCGCGTGACAGAATAAAAATTCAATTTTATTGTGGTATTCGTTTTAAGCCGTTAGAAATAACATTTAAAAATGGAAGAATATTCCTGTGCAGAATATGCTGATATGCACCTAATTTATGGGGAAGCATTATGCAACTCCGTGGAGGCAAGAAGACTTTATGAGGAAAGGTTTCCGGGTCGACATTTGCCGAGTCCAAAAACTTTTGAAAGAGTTGATCGTAGTTTAAGAGAAACAGGTAAAAAAAAATAGTGAAAAACGTTAGTGAAACTAATTTCTTCCGAATCCTTTATTTAGGAAGCTTTTTGCCACGCCGTGGTGGAGCAGGAGCCCCGAGGAGAGTACGAGACCCTCATGTAGAGGAACAAATATTGGAAGACGTTGCTAATAATCCTTCAAATAGCATAAGGAAGCTTGCGGCGCAAAACAATGTTACAAAATGGGCTGTACATGAAACTCTGAAAGAACAATTGCTTTACCCGTACCACATCCAAAAAGTACATGCTATGTCTCCAGATGATTATCCAAAAAGACTTCAATACGCCAATTGGTTTTTACAGCATCATATTCGGAATCATAATTTTGGTACATCTATTTTGTTCACCGATGAAGCAGGTTTTACAAGAGACGGCATAATTAATTCGCATAATCTACATGTCTGGGATGAAGAAAACCCTCACGCTTTAGTTCAAACTCGCTACCAACAAAGGTTTATGGTGAATGTGTGGGCTGGCATTATCGGGAATCATTTGATTGGTCCATTTATTCTGGAGCAAAGACTTAATGGTGCTCTTTATTTGCAATTTTTAGAGGAAAATCTAAATATTTTGTTAGAAGAAGTGCCCCTTCAAATAAGAACTGAAATGTGGTACATGCATGACGGTGCACCACCCCACTTTGATCGTTTAGTACGTCAACATCTGACGAATGTTTTTGGTGATCGATGGATAGGTCGAGGCGGACCTGTATTATGGCCACCTAGGTCGCCCGACCTAAACCCATTAGACTTTTTTCTGTGGGGTCATTTAAAAAATAACGTTTATTCAACACCCGTAAATAGTAGAGAGGAACTTCTGCTGAGGCTAACACAGAACTGTGACCATCTCCGCAATAATCACGGAATATTATTTCAAGTGCACCGGGAAAACATTCGTAGGATTAGAAAGTGCATTGAAGTACGGGGTGCTCATTTTGAACATCTACCGAAGTAACATTTAGGTACCTTTGTTCATTGTTGAATGTTCTTTGTTGCATGTCTTGTAAGTAAGTTATTTTTCAAATGTTATTTTTAATTGGTCACTACTTGCTCATAAAGTATAGCCAACCCGTTCAAAGATTTCTGGACTTGATAAAGTTAAAGAAATTAAATGCATGAAATAATATTGAAAAAAAATAAATTTTAATTGTTGTTGTATTTGTTACCAATTTTTTTCAAAACCGATTTATCTCGCAAACCGTTCATTTTTTCGAAATAAATAAAGAGTACCATTTTTAAAGAAAAACCTTCAGAGTATCTAATAATAATATTTTCAGTTTGATAAAATTACTTCTGTCAAAATTTTGAGAAAAATTGTGATAGGGCCAGTCCGTTTCTGGACACCTGATAATAGCAAAAAGTTGATTTTAGCATCAAATCGTAGAGCTCCATGTGTAATACAACGTACGAAAATTTTATTAAAATATACAGGGTGGTTTCAAAGTTATAACCCTAAACGTTAATTTCTAGGTACCCCTTTGACCCCCCATAACTCCGTTAAGGGGCACATTAGGAAAAAAAATTATAGGAAGGACTAGTTTTATTTTGACCTCCCCTATACACTCCCGAGAGATTAGGAGGTACTTACCGGACACCCTGTATATTTTCCTTTGAAAGAATCATTTACTGCATTTGCAGTAGAGATGTGCATTCTTTAGCATTCAATAATTTAACAGGGAAAATATGTATTAAAGGTTTACGTAATTGCTTACTATAAATTATTTAGAAAATGTGACTAACTACAATTTTGAAATAATACAAAGAATATTTAAGTATTCATAAAAGAATTGATTGTAACTTCTTATGTCTTTAAATATCACATATCATTTACGTTTTGCAACTAACAAGTGCCAATAAATAAGAAATTTTGACACCATATTGACTTTATCCAGTATTTCAAGCAATTAATCATATAATATTAAAAGCCTCAGATGTAACAAAAAGTTCGTATCAAAATTATATCTATCATAGTATTTTTTTGAAAAATTTCTATAAAGAATTAAATAAAAAGTCAACTTTGCGGTAATATAAGAAATTAATTAACAATATGTAACATTTTTTGTATATAAGTCAAGCATTAAATAATTTGAGCTGAAAATATATTTTGGAGCGTACTACTAGTACTGGTCAGGATTCGGTACTGATTATTCAACTGCAGGACGTCTGGGTGGACGTTTGAACACTACCTTCGCTGGCTCCGCAAGATGTCCTGTAGCGAAGTCTGTGTCAAAATCTGGAAATTGGCACTTTGGAATTATTTCTATGGTAAAATCTGGTTTAATAGTGTACATCATCTATAAAAAATTAAAATACATTTTTTTTATTCGAAAAAATAGAATAAAAAAGATCTCAACTCTAGAGCCTGTCCCATAACTTTGTATATTGAAGGACGATTTTTTTCATAATTTTTCTATTAAAAAAAAATAACGCCATCCTTTTTTAAAAAACACTTTTTTGGTTTAAAAATTAAAGAAACTCAAAAAACTAAAAATGTATTATTTTCATATTTTTTTATAAAACTATATCTGAAAACGAATAAAATGGAAAAAAAAGTTTATGATATCTTTAGTATTCGTTAAGTTACAGGTGAAAATTTTTTAACCAAAATATTCCAATGCTCATAACTTCTTGAGGGGTGGGAATACAAATTAAAAGAAATTCAAAACTATAAATGGGTATTAAATAATACCAAGAAATCAGGAAAATTAAAAATGGTCTGGTGACGACTTGGAATATAATGTCCCACATGTAGTAGCTATATGCGAAAGTTTAGGTCCCATTTGTATTGCTGCCAAAAAATCAATAATTCTTTTCGTGTAGAAGAATCGAACAATATGAAAAAAACTCTGTATATGTATACAGGGTAATTCACAAGGTATTAAAAAAATATTGGGAATAGATGCGGCATGGATCCTTATAGTTTCCGAGAAAAAAATTGAAGTTGTAGTACTTTCAACTATTACAACTTGACCTTGACAACTGTAGTATCTAGCGTCATTCGTAATACGCGTGGAGAGCCACGTGGCCTCAGCGACTCGGAATACTGAAATCCGATTTTACAATCGTCGTTGCGATAGTGTTTACATTAGTTTTTTGGTAGTTAGTGTCAAAAATGGTGGTGAAGTTAAGACAACATTTGTATTGTGGTGAAGCATTTGTGTTATGGTGAAGCAAGGCAACATTTTTTGTGTTAGTTCGTAGAAACTGTGTAAAAAAGGGTCCAAATGTGTTTACACGTCGGTGGACAAAATTTTGAACAGTTGTTGTAACATCAGGTATGTCTAATTATTTTATTAACAAATTAATTTTATTAATTAATAATAAAAATAGCGGCAAAAGCTGTTGAATTTGCTGATATAAAATATGTGCTGTAAAATTCTATTTATTTCTTTCCTTTCGAAATTCTTTCACTTTTTTGTACATTTTTATCAAACTTTGCCACCATGCCATGTCGGTCGCATTGTGCGAGGTTAGGTTTTACAGTGGACCAGTGGAAAAGTGTATTTTGAAATCATTTTCGAACTGCCCTTTTTGATTTTATCTTTACAAAATTGTATTTATAAGGGAACTCTTGTACATCCAAAATTTTTTTTTTGGATAAGTTCTATTGACTAAAGACATTTAAAGAAAAAAATTGCCACAAGAAAATAAAAATATGAGTTATTATTATAACCTGGTCGTTGTGTTCTGTTTAACGCAAATTTCAGAAGAATTTGCGTTTCATTAACGTTAGTTAATATTTATAACCTCTTAAAACTCTCCATTATATTTAAGTTGATACTAGCCCAGACTTTCCAGTTCAAATTGTGTGTGTTGTAGAATAAATACGTAGTCTAACTAGATGGACTTTTTTCTCTAGAATCAACTTCATTTTTAATTAGCAACGATTTAATTATGTATGAGTAGTGTTAAATTATATTTTCTACATCTATTATTTCCCGAATTTAATTAAATTAAATTCCATTTTTTTTTTATTACATTTTCCGCTAAAGAGAACCAAACGAGAGTCCCATACATAATTTAGAATCAGCTAAATATAATAACCTGTCTATTTTAAAAAATATGGTTGAAAAATTATATAACTTTAGACTTTAGTCTATGCAAAATGTACGCAAGGTTTTTAATAGCATTTATGTCAGTATTATTTCAGTATAGTTGCTTATTATGCATGCATCCATAAAATTTTAACGCTTCATTTGTTTTAAAAACTATAAAGGAAAATACAGTAATATCAATACTACACTGAAAGAAATGCGTTTTGCTAACACAGATGTCTAGTGACTATAAACCGTATTCTTTATTAAATTATTGTATAACTAGTATACAATGGTTTTTACGAAATGATAGTAATAACTGTTATTAAAGTGTTCCATATCGTTATTAGAACATCTAGTACTAGTTATAAGTTTTATAATAACCAATGGATTATATTAAACTGTTGTATACTCTGTATGAGTTAAAAACATATGACATTAAATTTTCAGAAATTTTATTGTATAACTGTAATTAAAAGCTAAGGTTCTAATGTAAACATATAACAATCATTTAAGTATTAAAAATTATGACAAATAGCTCCCAAAACTGTCCAGTTTGTTCTCTTAGTACGATGCACCCGTATTTTCTTGTATTACATGAGAATTTGCACTATAACTCTTCCTAACCTAACCTAATCTTAAGAATGGAGCATCCCCTGAAAGGTTAAGTTTCTTTTCTTCTAATTCTATTTCCTCTGGTTGATTGACTTTACCCATGCTCTTCTTTGTCACCGTTAGCCTTCTGTTCCTCCATCTTACGTAAAGCTTAACATCAGCGGTTTCTAATAAGGCACACAAGATAATAATTTTTAAGATTTGGACAAGATTTATATTTGAAAAAACAAAACAATTGCAAACCATAAAACAGTTAGATAATTTTCCATGTCTCACAATGCGATATGATCATGTATCCCACAAAATATGTGCATGTACTGTTTATTTTCATCAAACTAGACGTGTAATATTAGTAAGTCGATGCACAGCGGACTGTCGGAAATTTTACGATCATAACCGATTATGCACCTAGCGGTGACGATCACTTTACCATTATAAGACGCGTTTTACACGTTAAAAATGCAAACATAATCTGTATGAAAACGAATAATTCTGTTAATACAATTGTTATATACAAATTCGGATACTGATCTTTATACAACAAATATTCTGTAAAAACTTGAATTTCGTTGGATTAAGATGCAATAAATTTTCTACATACCAGCAATAGTCAACGTTCTATCCAAATATGTAAAAATATACAGGTTGTTCTATTATTACAAAGTTAACATCCACGGCCATTTTGTTTGGACTTAATGTGTTTTTCTACAATCATTTTCGAAAAATTCATGCAAAATCGTGTAACTTTTGTATTTCACATTTTTTTATAACTCTAAAAACAAAAAAGTTAATGGGGGAGGGGGGTCAAAATCTAGTGGATCACTCTGTACCTCGTAGTTAAAGTACATTCCCAGACTCAATGATTGTTGTCCAGGAGTGTACTACTCCACTATAAACACAATATACCTACTATTAAATCATTTGCATACAATATTCTGTTGTATAAGTAGGATTTAATAAAATCAATGCATATTTTATCTGCAATTTTATTTGTTGAAACCACCCTATCCGAAAATATATTACGCGCAGAGGTACTTATTTAATTTTAAATTAGATGAAAATGTTTCCAGTGGAAAAGGAGTTTCTTAAAACCTTTCGTATCGAATTATTTAATTTCGTTTTGGCAGAGAAAACTCTCACCGCCCTAAAACTTTCTAATGACCGATGCACGCCCACGTACGGCTTTAATAGAGTTCAGAACCGGAGGTAAATCAAAGCTTCCTCTTTCAAAAAAAGTCTCCGCCTGGGGAATGTGACGTTTCACTTCTCTTCATGTGCACACCACCAAAAAGCTGTTTGCGTGCGCTGCGAGTGAAATATATCTGCTATCGGTTTTCTGGTCGAATGGAATTCAATGGGAACGGTTTTGAATAAATTTACAATTTGCGAAACGGACGTCGTTTAGGTGTAAACATGTGAGGTGTGCTGAATTTATGACTGGACAGGAGATTTTGGATGTTATGATTAGATATTGTTAACTATTTGCAGTTTTTCTCTAAAGAGAATTTTCTATTAATTAGTTGTTCATTTATAAATGTCATTTTTTTATATAGGATCTTTATATTTTACAAACATTTTCAATCTGTATGTCTACAAATTTGGATCATAGTAAAAGACAAAACTCTGCATGTGATATTTCTTACAAAAAAGAATACAGGGTGTCCGGGAAAATGTGGGAAATCTCTCGGGTGTAGATAGGACATGAAAAAATGAGATGACAAGTTCCTATAATTTTTTTCCGTACAAGCCCTCCCTACGGAGATATGTGTCCCTAAAGGACGCTGCTGGAAATCAGTTTTTCTTGAATAACTTTTAAAGAACTTAATATAATTTCGTAAAAATTGTATGTGATGGATACTAGTAAGGACCTCTTAAAATAGCGTCCTTGAGACATATTTAGCTTTTTTAGTTTACCAGGGGCGGGCTAAGCTTTACAACTTAATGCCTAAATTTTTAACACCTTGTATGATAAAAACTTTAAAATAATAAATCTGGGTAGCTTCAACCTTCGACTAAAAAGGTTATTGTCGATAAAATGAACCGTTTACGAGAAAAATAATAATAAACAAATTCATGTTTTATTTCTAATAATAATTTTTTTCTCGACAACAAAGTGCGATACGAAAGTCACTCAAACAGCAGGAAAGTTTCGTTTTAAGATGTTTAATCCGAAAAAATACAAAATTAAAAAAACGCAGTGGTGTCCCAGGAGGCACCTTAACGAAATTATTGAAAAACTTCATAAGAGGGTTCAACACGAACTCCGTGAAGTCTGATACACTCGCGGGCACGACGAATTGAGGACTGCTGTACCCGCCACAATAACCCAGCATTGTTCCTTATTACATCACAATGAAACATGATTCTCTGTAGAAGTTCCTCCTTAGTGTCGACAGAAGTGGAATATACCAATTGTTTGAGGTGTCCCCACAGATAAAAATCCTGAGGCGTTAGGTCGGGAGATCGAGGAGGCCAGGCAATTGGTCTTCCTCTAACTATCCAACGGTTTGAATCATAGATTTATTAGTAAAGGGAGATATACATACTATTTATTAATCTGGTCTACTGCAGGGTTTGGTCCATATTGTCTGTTTCAACAGTTGCCATATTGTCAGTAATCTCTTCCGCAGACTTACATTTGTGTTTGGCCTCATTAACTAATTTCAATATAAATACCTACCACATGGTTAACATTTATAATTATAATTTAAATATAATTATACTAACACCTCTTTGCACCAGCGTAATACATAATTTATTAAACATATTTATTTGTTTACCATTGCACACTAATAAAATGTAGAAGAATTGTGGCAATGCCGCTTAATTTTCTGCGTACATGTTCATTGATAACTTGAATCACCCTTCTCGCTTTTAGAAAATATATATGTGAGTGTTTAAGGTTGCTCTGTGTCGGAATTTATATTTTTTTGTGGTTTCTCTGTGTTTTTTAATAAAACATTTATTGAGATTGTTAAGAAAATGGTACCTACGTCAGTGTCAAGTGTGTGGAAAATTGAGATCTTTTCATCCCGAACTGTCTTTTCACAGATAAGTTTAATCAATCGTTTTAGGTTATGTTTTCGTCTCTTCATTGGCTTGCCCTAAAATGAATTTTATCTATACATAATTGTCGTATTTTATGATAATTCAATTTCTGAGCTGAACATCTACCTATCTTAAATCAGAGTTTTCAATAACATGTTGATTTTTAATTAAAATTATCTGGGCATAGTAGTATTGTCGGAAAAAAATTTACTCATTTTTTTGTCCAAGCTGTCGAATCCATTCACTGCTTCTTTATTAGGAAAACTATGAAAATTGTCGATTTTAAGATAAAACACTATTACAAATGCAATGTGAGTAATTGCAAAAAAGGTGAGATTAAAATAAAGTAACTGCTAAATCCTTATAAAAAATACGCTTCTCCTGTAACATCCATATAAATCACAACAAGAATAATTAATCTTCTGATAAAAAGTATTTAATTATATTACTAAAATATTTTGAAATTTTGTTATTTTAAGGTATTATAAATCAATTATTCAATTTTCTGAAATTTGTGTTTTAGCAAAAGGCTTATTGTTGTGATTGCTATAGATGCATATTTTTTTATAAGAAATTAGCCGATTATTTTATTTTAATCTCACCTTTTCATATGTACTGGCTTTGCATTTGTAATAGTGTTTTATCTTAAAGCTAGTATATTGTAGTTTTTATGATGAAGAAACAATAAATGCCTTCGAAAGTGTGTATAGAGAAAAGAGTGCATTACTGCAAGACTGTTAAAAAATTCTTAACCGTAATTATTACTCTTTACAATTATTAATAGTTCAATATACAGTAAACTGTAATATTAATTTGTCTGCCAAATCTCCAGTTTCTGGCATGTTGTGATTTTTTGAACAAATTTTGAATTTCACGAATTATGTAACTTTTTCTCCTCACTCTGTAATTAGATTTATACTCGTTGGGTGTTATAACTGAAAATAAATAATACATATTTTTATTAATAAACTTACCTAAAATAGGTGCCAGTGTGCCAGTTAACTACACCACTGGAATTACTGTCGACAAGGGCTCGGAATTATTTGGGACAAACATGGAACGTTAACATACTCGGAATTTTTGCGTTCTCTCTCTCGGCTCTCTTTGTCATAACACGGGCAATGCTTGATGCAAAACAAATGGCAATTTTTGAATGAACGTTTCGGTCTCCCTTGGTAATAAGTCTATGGTTTGGATAGACGTTATTCAGGTGCTCCCGCACACCAACGTTGAAAGGTGGTACATACCCCATTGTGCGTGAACTATACATTTCGGCGAGCTTCAATTGGTAAGTGTTCTATTAAATCTTGAAAAGCGTTCTGAAGAAACTCTAAATAAAGTTGTCCATTCAATTGTTCCGACAATACGAATGGTCCAATAAAAAAATTGCCAATGATTCCTGCCCAGTTGTTAATTGATTGAAACTGATGTTGATGATGTGAAACAATAGTGGCATGAGGATTTTCATCAGCCCATACATGTGGGTTGTGTAAATTGGTGATACCATTTTTGGTAAACCTTGCTTCATCCGTGAAAAAAATAGTGCTAATGAAGTTTACATTATTTTGTTGCTGATCCAATAGCCAGTTTGCAAACTACATTCTACGAGGAAAATTTTCAGGAATCAGTTCTTGTATTTTTCGCAAATGGTATGGATATAACAGGTGTTCTTGAAGAATTTTATATACTATTGTTTCGATGATTAAACTGTGCTGATAATTTTCGAGTGCTCGTTGATAGAGTGTCTTCTACAGCAATTAAAATATTTTCCTCTAATTGCGGCGTACGTACGGTTCTTCTCAGACCAGCATCAGTATTATTTTTCCAGATTTTCCTACAAATATGAAGAAAGTCAATAATATGTATTACCTTATTAACTGGAATCGACCACCATTCTCACTTAGACGTTGGTCAACTTGTTGATATTTCTTCTGGTTTGGCAGAGCACGATTAGGAAATCTGTCGTGATATAACCTTCTGACTGGTAAAGCATTGCAAGACGCAAGACCATACATGAGATGCATATCTGCATACTCAATAAACGTGTATTCCATATTTCGAATTAATTCACCACGAAATCTAAAAATCGGTAAATTAATAATACAATAAATGAACAGTGATTTGTAAAGAGCTTTATGTAATGTAAATATAAAATTTGGATCTTACTTGCGTACTTGTCAGATATCCGTCCCTGGTTAACAAAATCCAAGGCACCAGGGTTGACATTTGTACACATGTCATGATGTGTCCACAAGTGCCCTGTAGTAGTGTCCGCCTTAGTTTTGGAAATTTTGTCTGTCTTCTTGGACGGATTGGATTGTAAGTTGTAACTTTTTTTGTGAGTTTGACTGTATGATACTATTTCAGTCCGAGTCTCACAATATTTTCCAAAAATTGGAAACTGAGGTGGACTTTTTCGGGCTCTCGTGCGCTGTTGGTGATGGCTCAGTCATCAGCAGCGTCTGACTTGGTCTGCTACGGTTGATAGTGCTTGGTGGCAATCGGGGCTTTATAGAGGTTTCTGGGAAATTTACGAAACTGAAACTGAAAATTTTGATTACTTATTTACTTTTGGCAATTTTTGTACTGCGGAAATTGCTTGCAGAAAGTTTCGTGAATTAAATTCGAAACTGGAGCGAATTTTTAAAATTAATTCAGGATTCGTACTACAACATAAAAATCTAATATTCAAACAATTTCGAGTAAATATTTATAATGAAACTAAAAGAATATATTTTTTAAAAACTGGTTTTCTATAAAACGAGATTAATGGATCGCCCAGTACATCTGTTCGTTACAGCGAAGGTCGCTTAGCGTCCTTCTCCGTTCTAAACAGTTAATATAAATCTCTTTTGCTTACATTATAACAGTCCCATCGAAATGATTGATTATTACTGCCGTCTCATCCTGTCCGTTGACATAGCAACGAACATGTGACTCTCATAAAGTAACGGCTTTGGTAGGATAAAGTATATATACACAAGAATTATAGCGAACTTTATCAAACAAGGCGTCATGTAAAATACAGTAAATTTAGATATAAGGGTAAGTTTTGTAGCTATAAGTTCACAATGCTTAAAATTAGGTCAAATTAACTTCTTTGTCAAAATTGTATAGATCTAGTATTTTTAATCCATGTAAATTTGACAATACCGTATTGATAACTGAACCTAAATTTCCTGTAAAAAAAATAAATTAAAATGTAACTAAGAAGGGTTCGTTAAAACTTTGTTGTGTCGCAGCAACCTGGAAAGGTTAGAAGTCCCGAAAAAGTTAAGGACAAAAACAGTTACGAAGAATTTATAATGCATTTAATTATTATTATTGCATTTGGTTTTAAAACAGAAAAGTGGCAAGATTTATTTCACAAAATGATGCTGATTATTTCTTTTATTGAAATTTCATTCTTATAAAAAAGCATAAATATTTCAGAATTATGGTGAATTCACTTTCGTCCTATTTATTTAAGCCCCTAGATATCGACTTACCCAATGTATTTTGATAGTATACGGGGTATATCATGAAGAGGGTCCAGTAGGATTATCTCAACAAGTAGTCAAAATTGAAATCTGAAAGTTTACATAAAGGGGTTCATCAAAAAGACCTATTAAATGAAAATAATGTCAACTTGCTCGCACTTCCGGTTATACCGGAAGTCATCATCAACTTTGTTATTTCAAATGGAACACTCTGCATTTTTTAATTCTATGGTAAAATCTAGACTAATTCCATATAAGGTACTATAGGCCAAAATTTAACAGTTTTCAAGATATTATCAATTTTCGAAAAATATTGAGGGCTGCAAGTGAATTTTGAAAATATGTAAAAAAAACGACATTTAGCTTTATTTATTAATGAAATTTGGCTTGGGCAATTTAGAAGCAATGGAATTCAACCAGTTTATTTCAAATTTCCAAAAATTCATACAGAGTGTTTAAGAACGTGTGACCAATATTGTGAGTTTAAAGTTGAATTTACTTATTTCAAATGGTACACCCTGTATATTATTACATTAATGGATGCACAATTAAATTTACTTTAAAATGATACTATAGTTCCCTATTCCCAAAGTTAACAGTTCTTGCGTACTCGTAAATTAGAAATTATAGATTTCAACACAGAAAAATGTACGGTGGATTTAAGAATTGAGTAATAAACGGTGTCTGATTAATGAACTGTAATTTTTATTATTGTTATACCTTTATCAAAAACAATAATTCAGTATATTAAATTAAAAAGGACGATGCTTTAAATAAACCCACCATACTCGTAGACAGTAGATGTCTTCCGGTATAACCGGAAGTACGAGGAAGTAGACACTATTTTCATTGAATAGATCTTTTTGATAAACCCCTGCATACAAATTTTTCAGATTTCAATTGGACTACTTTTTGAGATAATCCGACTGGGCCCTCTTCGTGATACACCCTGTATATTTGTGCTGTCTATTTTACCTATGTCGAATGTTGTATATTAAAATTTTTTTGATATTAATTGAATTGAAGACATTAGTGTCTTTCCATTTCTACTAATTAATTCAAAAACATTGTTATGGAAACCAATGTTACAAACGTTTTCTTATTCGATACGTATAGTTCGGGATAATCCATCTGATATCTTCCCCTTGCTACAGTATCGCTTTTCCTGACAAAAAGTAGACTTTAACCATATCAACTCTTTCTAGTATATGTGCTTTTTCATATCACATAAAAATTTGAAAATGGTAACACAAAAATACACTGTAACTTAATTAAAAATGTAACAAAATGAAGCGGTAATGACGTATTCGGCCATTCCGGTTTTGCCGATTTAACATGGAAGTTTGTTTTTTACGCGTTTAACATCACGTCATATCATACCAGGTGTGGAAGTCAACTGGCAGTAGTGGCTTTTCAGGGACGGTAATACGAAATTTTAACAGTTGCCCTTCGTGAGCTTTCGGAACAGGATCGGATTTTGCTTAAATTTAACCTGTTCAACGATTTAATTTTGTTGTTGTTTGATTTACATGCTCAACTAGCATTAAACTGTATCAGCAGTATTTAATAAACAGCTATTAACTAATAATTATTTAAATTCAAATTGATATGTTTAAATACTATTAACACTATACGTACGTATTTTTGTACTGTCTCTATTTTGCCATTCAAATTTGCTTTGGACTTGTTTAGATTGTGTCTAAAGTAAACGAATTTCAGGTTAATATCTCGATACGTACCTATCGAGATATTAGCAGGGATATTCCTGCAAGGCCGTGGATTATTAGAGACCGATCAACAAAACAAACATAAATTTCGATCTTCTTGTTTAGCTGGAAGGGATTCTTCTAAAGAACGATTTTCTAATTAACTTATTTCCGAGCTCACCGTATCCCTACCGAGAACAACCAGTAATTCAGCTCACATCCATGATAAAATAAACATTTTCTCTTCTTCAAATTGTTTGCTAAGACTGATGTTTAACAATCAGTGAACCATCTAATAGAGACTTATACGGGAGGAAAATTAAGATCTGGCATCAACGATCCCTTTTTACGTTTATTTGTGATGTATGTAAAGGCGTATTCCAACGGGGGTCTCGGATACATTCCCGTTCTCGCTGCGCGCGGTTTCGTCTGCACGGTAGGATGGTGGGTGCGGTCTCACGTTTGTCTGCGGTATCATCGCTGCCGTTGTGTATGCGTTCAAACCTGCGCAGTGATGTATTACCTACTCTTCTTTGACGCTGTTACTAGTTCTTTATGAGAGGTAATTAAAAAATATTTTATCAAGAAGAACTATTACTTTAATTGACAAAAACGACTAAGAAAATGCTGCATCAGTGGAATTTGCTGAATCAAAATCTAATGAAGACTTATTAGAAAAATAAGAAAGTAATAAAGAGTTAGACTACGAAAGTGGGGGTACATTTTTCGAGCAGAGTTATTCACACAAACCTACCCCTTTGAAATTTCTACCTACCTATTTAGGACCAAAATATTGGTAATTTTTTTGTGGTATTAGGTATAAAAAAAAACCATTCATAGTTGCGTTTCTGGGATATTAACCAAATTTAAATAGAGCACCATATACAGGCTGTCTACTATAAGAGGACCACTCCTATGAATCTGGCTTAATATACGACGCATGTCAAAAATCTTAATATGTTTTTTGTTGCATTTTTTGAGGCTTTTATGTTCGTAAAGACAAACTTGAGATCCATGGCCAACTTTGAGAATAATCATAAAAAACCGGATAGAGAAAATTTATTTTAATAAAATCTCTCACTTAATGTAAACAGGTTTCTAAAATATCGTATGTTATTTGCTACGCCCTCTACGCGGGCAAAAAAAAATTGTCATCGAAGTAGGCTGAGGCTACAAAAAATTGCTTATTTTTTCCTCTTTCATGCGATATACTACATGTTGCCTGCATCTTTTAAATTTATTACATTTTTTATAATTTTGATATTAAAAATGTAAACATTTTCGTATTAACGTAGAAATTGTTGTCGATACGTGTCAACTACAAAAAATTTAATAAATATGATGTACTTCTTTTAAGCAAAATACGCACATGATTATAATATTGGTTTTTTACTTTGTTCTTGCACAGACAAAGTAGCTTACGCTAAAAAATGTAGCACGTTATGAAAACAAAATGTGTTATCCCAAATGTCATTATTTAACAAATTGTTTATTGTTATAGTTTATACATAACTGTTGGTTTGGAAATTGTTACAGTTAACTGTAATTTGAAAAACCAATATTTTGAATAATAATGATATTTTCACATATTGAGAAGTGTAATATGTTTGTATTGTACTATCAATGCAATTTCAATATTATTGAAGCACTTGCGGAATGTAGAAAACCTTCGCTAATAAAATTAGCTATTGTTCATAAAATAGGTAATGTTAACAGAATTTTAGATTATGTAAATAGGAAAAATGAGCAAAACAGTGAGAGATCGAAGTGAACTACAATTTAGAGAAGGATAGTGCAAGAAGGATATTACGAAAAAATGGTTTCAAATGTTATAAGGTGAAAAAAGTGCACCTCTTGAGCTTGAGCAAGGAAGATAAACCGAGGAGATTAGGATTCTGTAGGTAGGAGTTATCTGGTCAGATGTGCTTAATGTATTTTTTAATAGGAACATTTACTTCAAATGGACTAATGGTAATTTACATTGGCAAAGAGAAACTACATTTCAACAGAGGTTTTCAGTAACGTTTGGCTTAGAATTCTTTATACCAAAATCATAGGACCTATGATGGTAAACTGATCTTATATTCATAACATTTTTTGAAGTTGGCCTGTTTAAAACAATTTTTATACAATAATCTACATCTTTGATACCAAAATTATAAAAATGTAATAAATATAAAAGATAAAGGCAATATGTAGTACATCGTATGAAAGAGGAAAAAACAAGTAATGCTTTGTATCCACAGCCTGCTTCGATGACAATTTTTTTTGTTCGCGTAGAGGATGCAGCAATACTTCAAAAATTTGTTTACTCCAGGTGAAAGATATCAACTTTGCCATGAAACATTATTTAAATAAGTTTTCTCTATCTCTTAAAATAAAAAAGTTAGATGACCCCAAATTTTCTCATATTTTCTCATATAGTTGGCCATGGATCTCAAATTTGTTTTTACAGGCATCAAGGTCTCAAAAAATGCAACAATAAACATATAAAGATTTTTGACGTGCATCCTGTATAGATACATAGGAGTGGCTCTCTTACAGTAGACAGCCTATATATTTGAATTTTTTATAACCTCTGTTTTATATGATTACAGAAATATATACTATTTTAATAATAATAATATTTATTTATTTTATTATTTTTATTTTGTGTGAGTATTTTTGTGTGTGTAATGATTAAATATTATTTGTGTAATTTTGAATATTCGTTTGGGCGCCTTTTGTTGTGTAGAATGTTATTTGTGTGTATTTAAATCAAAATTTTCATTGAATGTTGGTTCTGTTAATAAAATTTAATAATTACAATGACAAATATAGACGAATTGTACTTCCTTACCTTCGTTTTGCTAAACTCTCCTCCGGCAGCTTTACCTTGCATGAATAATGTTAACAGTGTAGGTTCATTTTTAACAGTGTAGATAGGAATGTTTATTGATAATTTCTACACTATCCCTCAAAAACACTTGTTCATTTAACAGCATGAGATCTTACCTCAGAGAAGCGGTTCTATGTTGTTTTAAATTTACCTTTACTATTCATTTTTTTGTAAGAAGCATTGAATAAAAGCAAAATTTCAACTATTTTCACAATATGACATTTATTAAGTATTAATTTTTAAATTCCGAACAATATGGTGATAAACACAGAAACTAGTTTTTTTATATAGACTTTTACATGACTAAATATCGGAGAAATTCCTTAACTCTATCTAACATGATATGAAATGTATTTGGTTAACCAATTATTAATGTTTTAAAAGTTTTATGAAACAAATTAACATATATTACGAACATCAAAACTAAACTAATTCTTAAACTAGGAAATGTTCAAAACTGTCATTTTTAATTTTACCCACTGAAATTGTTTATGGTTTGAACTGAAGTTTTCTATTTCACAAACTGTTTTTATATCAAATTCGCAACACTTTACTTTATATGTTTGGAGAATACGCTTCTGCTTATGCAACTGGACTTACGTTTATTTCTGTCAGCTTCTAAATTTTCGATCGTCACTCTAACCTCACATTAGTTGTGGTTTATCATCTGTACTCGTTCTTTGGAGATGGCTGTTGGGTCTGAGTGGATTGCTTCCTGGTGTTTTTGATGTTATTTTCGGGAGCCACAGGACAACATGCACCCCTCACCAGTGTCTCGGACCAACCACCCTTTTCCACTTGTTTACTTCCCAACGATACTCTTTTGTTTTCCGGTACAAGGTAAATCTTCTGATTTGTCTCTTTTTAATTGGTCACTCGTATCCATGATATTATTTTCTAACTGCGCAATTTCTCCCACATATTGCGATGAATTTTATTTTAATTAACTTACGGCGTAATTTATATTTTATAACTGCGTAGTAAATTTTATACATCTTAAACTAATTTTACAATAAATTTTTTATATGACATTCTGCATGACAAATTTTTATAACAAACTTCTAGCCTATGTGTTCTTTTGTACTAGATTATTTAACGTTTAGTTATTCGTAAAATTGTTAAATTGGCCCTTCTTGTGGCATTTTTCTTTTACTTTCATGCTTCTACTTCGAACTTAAACTTTATTTTCTTGACATGCTTCTCGTTTACAATGTATTAGTTAAATTTTGACTGATAGTGTTTTAGTTTTTATATGAAATAACTATGAAAGGAGATTTTAATTTTTCTTTAAAAGTAATTTATGTCTTTCTTAGAGTCTACATTATAATTTCATGAAATTTTCTCTGCTATTACTCGGTGTCGTTTCATGAGATACAGTGTGTTCATTTCAATACATATACATACACACAATATTTTGACTCATTTACTTAGTCCTACCCCTAAAAAATTCCTAAAGAATACGCTTTCTTTAGAACATGTTTTATGCATTTGCTTAAACGAAGCAAATATATGTAATTAAAAACAAGAAATATATAGGGTGTTCCATTTGAAAAAAAAACAAATGTTTTTTATGTATTTGTTCGACATTGTAAGAAAATTTATTAAAACTATGGTTTTTACAATTTTTTCGAAATAGAGAGCCTAAGGAGGATAGAATGTGAATAACCTTTGCAATATTAAGACAAATTTATAATTCGTTCCTGAGTCTCATACTTGAAATAGTTTTACGGGCTTGGTTATGTTTGGTACCTTATATATTTTAACATCGATGGAAATGTTGCATTATGCTTAAATTACTTAGAGACAAAAAGGTAACAAGAAAACAGAATTTCTATATTATTCAATTTTCGTGGCTGAAAACATACATATTGAATTTTCAAAACCAAGAGAGATGCACTAACCAAATTTGGACACGTCATAGCTAATACAATGCGAAACATCGCATTGTGGTTAAAAATGTTGTCTCCGCTGTTCTTGGTGGTGAAAATTCGAAATATTTGGAATTATTTAATTTTCGTGGCTGAAAACATATATACATACTGAATTTTCAAAACCGAGAGCGATGCATTAACCAAATTTGAACAGGACATAGCTGATACAATGCGAAACATCGCCTTACAGTTAAAAATGTTGTCACCGCCGTTACAGGTGGTGAATATTGGAAATGTTTGGAATTATTCAATTTCTATGGCTGAAAACACACATACTGAACCTTCAAAACCGATAGAGATGTACTAACCGTATTTGGACAATGCGAAACATCGCCTTATGGTTAAAAATGTTGTTACAGGTGCAGAATACTGTGATAACGTAACTAATTTTTAAATGTCTCGTATGACTTTCAACTATTATAAAAACAATATATGATTATTTTCACAAGGAATTATTATTTTAATAGCTTATCTGTTATCTTTAGGATTTCCAATATTATTTGAAAAACGTTCTTATTTTGTTGAGATCTGTGTCAAGCTGAATGGAGAACAACTTAAAAAACGCCTGTTTAGGAATAACCAAGCAATAGTGAAACGTATTAGATTATTTTTTTAAGAATTGCAATTCTATTCGTAAAATTATATGTAATTGTGCAAAAAGAATAATCCATTGAAGTGAAACTATTTTCAGTCACTAACTAATGTTTCATAAATTATCTTAAAAAATTTTAAGGAGCCTATAGCGGGGAGGGTGTCTAGTTTAAATATACAAGGTGTTCCATTCATAATAACAGTAAAATATAAATAGTAGGCCACTTATGCGGTTTCGGATTAAGAGACATTAACAAAAACCTAAAAATAATCCCTGCGGGACGAAACTTTCCCTACAAGTAGAACGTGTCTAAAGTTACGCCAATTGGAAATAAACTTGTTTCGAAGTTTCGCCTCTACCCGCCCACGCCCCACATTCAAATTGATACAGTCATAATTTACGCTAGCAAAAACTTTTCCGCATTTACCTCGCTTTGCTTGCACCACCACCGGCGCTGTACATGCGACCGTATTAATAAAAATAATAGCCCTTCGGAAGTTGCAGAATGTAGATTTAAAATCGCGAATCCTGTTTTCCCACTCCGTTCCCGTATTAAGGCTAGAATTAATTTCCGGGACAGAACTCCGAATACTGATAATAAAACATTTTATCCGGGGGCCGTACTATTGAGATTTCCAAATTAATCTTTTATTTCGTCCTGTTCCACGCATTCCGGACAAATTTTAAAACGATAAAATGAATTCGAGTGAATTTCTTTATCTTATTAGTGGTTTACTCTTAAATCTTTCAAGTTTTTTTTTTTTGGGAGCCTGGAAAAGAAATCTGTTCCAAGTTTAAATGTACTTTTATCGGCTTAAATATGAAAAGTACTACGATATTACGGTATTTATTCCCATTATTCGCTCTAAGTCTAGAAAGTCCTTAAAAAGGAAATTTTAAAATCATGAAAATAAATTGATTCTAATTTTTGTTGAGTTAGTCACCTAACGCTTAGACACACCTAGACTGTATTTCAGTGAAAGTCTTAGGGGAACACCCAAACAAACGAGAATAATGTCACAATTGACCACTGGCTTCAATCGTCTTCAATTTGGGGGTCAACAACGATGTAACCTGAGGGGTTATTTCTTTAATTATCTATCTTTAATTAATTATCTATTATGACCAGTATCGTAACGAGTCTGGATTTCAAAAGAGTTTACTATTTAATTCTCGAAAGGGAGTTTATAATTATCATTATCCTTTAATTAATACGTGGGAACTTAGAAATGTTGTATGTTCAGAGAATGAATTTCAAGCACTTACCATTCATTGCTTACGTAGAATGTAATCCAGTGACTGGCTGTACAGGGTGACACTGAGGTTGGAGAAACAAAAGGAAACATCAAAACTTCCAGGGAGGGTTTTAATAACAATAAACAAGACAAACAAACAAAATAACAACACAACGGCTCGAACAACATTATTACTTAATTTATTGACACGCGACAGCGTACCGAGATTCAGGGAATGCGCGATTCATAGCAAAATTTGGAAAAAAACTTTATCCATTATTAAATTTAATTAACTAGCACGAGACTCTAAGATTAAGTCGACTGTTCAATGTGGCACATAAGGAAGAACTGAACTTTTTCGAGATCTTTCCTGAATTCGACACTTCGCTTCGACACGCCCATTTCTTGGGTCCAGAAGTTTCTGTTCTTATCTTATGGGCGGGAACCCTGAATGTCGGGATGCTTTGGCATAACTATGCCATGTTAATAAATGGACAGAATTTACATTTATATAAATAATTATGTGACTTACAAGTAACCGTAGCCTTCCTCCAGCGACTCCGTGTAGCAAATACGGGACGGATTAGTCGATCTTATTTAATCTATACTTATAGCTTGGAAAATCCGTCAAAAAACCAGCTATTTTACTTTCCTTTTTCAATTATTATCAGTTTCACAATTTGATTTAATTCTACTTTGGAACCTCTACGCTCTTCTGGTGATTTCGCGAGTTATTAAAAATATGGGTTATTCTGCCTCAATATTTAGGTGAACATTCATAAAGGTTTCCTATTCTTAAAGATAACCGTTTTTGATATATTTATTATTATTTTTTTAATTAAAAAAGCAATGCCTAATTCAAAAAGATGTGTATTTTACAATAATAAAGTTAGAGCGATAAAATCTATAGGGGACATAACTAAAACTCTAAGCTTCCCAGCCATAATATCAAAATGACATAACTTCATAGAGGGTGGTAGAAATTTAATGCCGATTTAGTCATCTTTGAACCATCTTAACTTATTTTTTTAATGGAACACCCTGTATATTTTTGCACAACCTGGTGAAGTATTTTGTTGTCTTTCAAATGGTTTAATGGTTTCCTATATCTATCTCTTCTGGTTTTTAAGGTATTTATTATTTTTCTGCAGTCAACGGATATCGCATAATTTTCTCCGAGGATGGCTTTGAAATTTTTAGTGGAATTTCAAAACAAGCACCTAATCTGTCACCAGTTTATTGTTGTTAATTTAACACACACAGTGAATGTTAATTTGAACATGATTTATTGTTAAAGAATGGAAAACCTTAACATTTATTCAATTGCTGACATTCTAAATTTATTATTTATGCAAGGAGTGTGTCACAAGATAATCAATGGACTTGCGGGGTATTTAATGAGAAATGCACTCATTGACTACCGATCGGTAGGGATAAATTACTTTTCACCTCCATTGATTTATTTTAATAAAAAATTATTCTGAAAATGCACAGGACGATAAACTTACGAAGAACAACGCCTTCATAACTGCAGGTACAGTTTGCAGGTACTGCAAGTACAGTTTGTACTGCAAGTTGCTACGGTGAACGCCACGCCGCCAATGTCTTTTTACCCCGGAGTCTTCTTGGAATTCTATCTCAACAAATATCGTACGGACTGTAGTATGTACTGATTTTGAACAATGTTAAAACAATACCACTTTTTAATACAAGAAAAATAACATTATTACCTATATTTTACTTGATTATTTAAGGTAAATACCTTACATTCCGGCACCTACACTGCTCAATAATAAAATCAATAATAAAAGTATTACAGCTAGTTCTTAGTGGCTCATATCGCATTTCTATCAATAATAATTCTCCAGATGATACAATCTTTGCCTCTTCTGAAAGTACGATGTGAAAGAGATATCGATTACAGTAATTCGAGAAAGTTTCTGATAGAGTTTTATTAGGGATAAGTTAATATTATTTGGCAAATCCTAAAGAAGAGTTCCGCATGTAACTGGAAACGTGTTTCAGGATAACCTTTGGTATCCATTATTGTGTTTAGTCCCTTTTCAGTTTAAAAGTGACATAAACTTTTGAAATCATTTACTAATTTTTGAACTGGAATGTGTGAATAAAATTTTTTTATAGAACTGTTTGAAAAAAATGTATATAATCTAAAACAAAAGTAATTAAGTAGCTATATTTTGAAGCAATACCGTTTTATCTGCAGCGTCAGTTTAATGACTGGTAAATTTTAAGGCATGAATAATATGTGCGAGAATTAATTAAATCCGAATAAACTAATAAGGATAGATTCCAGTTAATGCGGGATGATTTTAGATAAAGATTTTGCAATAAAAGCGATTTATCTTGTAATAAACGGATTCTTGCTGGTATTATAGAATAAATGCGGATTGAAGGTAACATTTATTGACATTTGAAATATTTTAAATTTTATTTATTTAAATGACTAACATGTAGATTTAATCAAAGTTTATAATGTTAGTCATTCTGTCTTTCAAATCATTGAAAACACGATAATAAATTGTAATTATTACATGCTTTTTTAAATAGCATTATTTTAACACGTAAAAATATGTATTTCTATGATTAAAGTATTTTTGTCAGTATACTAAAACTTAAGTTATAATTTCACATCAAAAACATTGTGGCGAAAATCAAATAAATAAACAGCTATCTGTATTATAGTCCAATCAAATAACTTTTTCAGGTAACATGTAAATAAGAGTATAAAAACTAGTATACAATCAGTTATTTTTATGAGTGTATGAAAATTATATTAATTTAGTTTTGAACGTTTCTTAGGCCTCCATTCTTCTTCGTTACTTTTTTTAACACAATTTCTTGTTATCACCATCGCCACCGTCAAAGTTTTCTTCGTCTGATTCGATTTAATTTTCTGATAAACATGGCTCGTCCATATCTTCCTCGATGTGAATACTATAGTTTTTTCGTCGATATTAAAGCAATTGCAATCTTCGCACTTCAAACATAAATTAGAGCATTTTAATTCATGTTTTCAGCAGCTACACGCATTAGTTTTTCAATAGCCGCTTTCGCATCTACATGTTTAATAAATCAAGAATTTTTCTTCAAAAAGTTAATCAATGTTTTATGGCCCCGAATAAAAACCGATTTTTCGATCGTTTTTTGCGATATTTGAAATCGATTTGCGGCTCGCGTAATATTTGCACATAATAGTGTAATTATTAAAGAACATTTTAAGACCAACCCCATTCCTAAAGATGTAGCGGCCTATGAATTATGGGAGATTTTACAAAAACGATTTTTCTTCGAAAAACTCGATTTTTGCAAAAACTATAAATATTTTTCAATTTTGAAAAAATCATTTTATTTTGCTCATCTTTCACCAAGTTTCATAAAAATATTTATTTTTGAAAGAGATACAGCTATTTGAAAAAATTGCGATTTTTAGCGGTTTTTTTGCAATGACTAATTAATTTGTTTATCCAGTGCAGTATAACAACGCCAGGTTCGATCGAAAGAAAGAAAAAGTAAACGTAGTTGTGGCCAAAAATATGTGATCGTCATAAGGAATACTGGCTACTAACTTTAAAGAGGGGAAGTATGGTTTAATTTTATAAAACAAAAGCAGAATAAATACACCTAACTTTATTATTTACGTACAACAGTCTTCAAATTAAACATGTGACAAATAGAAAGAACAACAAAAACATTAACAACCATTTAACACAAAATGAGAGTGCCAGGCTCATCTAGAGCTCCTGTGGGGAAAGAGCATGGCAGAGAAACCCACGATCGTTACTCTAACTACCCAAATATAAATACAAAACAACCGCTAACAAAAGGCATAAATTAAGATCCTTTGCTAATGATAATTAAGACCTGACTTATTTAATTTCTCACTAAATGTCATCTCACTCAAATTAGACATACCAAGTAAAACTGTTAAAAGTTTGGTGTTAGTTAGCCGGCAGGGCCGGAAGGTAATAATAACAACAATAATAACAAAAATAATAACAACAACAATAATAACAATAATAACAATAACAATAATAATAATAATAACAATAATAATAATAAGTAAGGTACTGGAGTCCCATACGGGAGGCAATCCAGCTATGAGTTGAGATTTCAGAAGACCTGTTTTAGCAATTCTTTTTTTGTTTTTAATTATTCTTTTTTTTCAGATTCAAGCCTCAAGGGCGAAAATGTTAGTAAATTTAACAAAGCTCTTATATGCGTATGACATAAAGTGAGCACAAGAAATCAAAGAACAACGTAATCATGATAAAACAAGTTAAATGTGAAACAAAGGAGATGTTATTGTAATATCCGGGCAGTCACGACAATATATACATATTTTAACATGTAATAAATAATGAGCATTCTTTAATAATAATTGTAACAATTTTACGATAGAAAAATATATGGCCTTGAGCATAAAGCAATGGCGGCTAAACATACAAAGAATTATTATCATTAAACATCTATAATCATCACAATTATAAGATTACATAGAATAATTAACAACAAAGTACTTAGAGAATATTACCTGCTAATTAATACGGGTTAAACACTTTGACTTTTCACTATTTTGCCACACTGCCCGCCGATCGTTTTGCTCCCATCTCCACATTGTTCTCACTTCAACTATTTAGGCTTCCTTCCAGAATTCCCCACCTAAGCGCTTGTTTTTGTGCTTCCTTCTACCAACTGTCAATATTACGTTTTCATATTATGCAACACCCATGTAACAGGTGACGTCGAAGTTGATACGATAAGTATGGTTTTGCACACCATCAAAACCGGTTTGGCTTATTCGATCAGTATTAAAAATTCCTACAACTTTTCTTTGAAACATTTTTTTCTAAAATTTTTAGTTTTTTTATAAATAAAAAAAAAACTGTTTTTTACGAACTTTGGATACCATTTTGAAAATGAAGCCCAAAAATTCAGATAAGGTAAAGTAGTTCATTGAATTCTACGGTGTTTTCGACAATATGATTGAATTATTATGCTAGTAAACGGCCATACGCGTTGTAGTAGCAGAAAGAGACTAAATCTATGGTTAAATCAAGTCCATACACTCGACCTAGCAAAGTGTCAAACTCATGTACGCACAAACGACAATGAAATGCACGGCCAACGACTCTCAGCAAAAAACCTGGATTGCTCCCCGCACGGCACGGCCACAGGGCAGGCATTAGGGTGCCGCTAGTTACGTTTCGAATAAATTGATCGATGCGATCCAACCCATGGCCTGTTGAGGTTTTTTTTGGAAGGGATTATTTTTATTCATAATCTGACTATAGTCTTAATCAACATCAATTATAGTTTCCGTTAATGTATAAATATCTTGAAGGAAATATCTGAAGATGAAAAATTAGTCAGTTACTGACTGATTGTCAGGACTAAATATTTTCGCAATTTGAGGCCCATAAGCAGATTTCGCTATTTGTATTACCTATCTGCCAACTGTAATTATTATTATCCTTGTCAGTAATTAGATAGATTTTCGTTTTCAGGCATTTGCAACGTTTTATAGATATTTAAACTGCAACATAAAAAAAATCAAAACGAATTATTCTGTATTATAAATTGATAAAATAAAATGGAAAAAAATTAAGTGATTTTCCTAATAAGTGATTCGAAAAACAATTCATAACAACTTACTATACATAAAAAAAAATATTCAAATCTCGTATCTCAAAAAGAAATTGGAGGGTTGCCGTAGTTTTTAGCGAGCCATACTGTATTTCCCCTGATTTATATCTCTGACTTCCCTGATTAACATACTTTATAATCCCTTATTAACATTTCCCCTAATTAACCCCTGATTACTATTCCGCTGATTAACATGTCCCCTGATTAGCATTCCGCTGATTATTATTCATAAATGATTTTCTATTAATTATTATTTTTTTTTTAGTTTTATTTATTATTTGCAGATAATTTTTTATCAATTGGATTCGCAACCTTACAACAACTTATAATTGTATGTGTTATTTGTTAAATCTTGAACCGTTTCGTAGATATCTAGAAAACAAAACGATTTTTATGCATAAATCTATAGACAGAAGCCGCTAGTTTTGGGATCTTGTACATAATTTGGGCCATTTTGGTGACGCTTGGAAACTATAGGAGATAGAAAATTTGTTTACTGTCTGTTACTTACTTAATAGCGCTTTATATCAGCTGTAGCTGTTCAAGTATTAGAGATATTTTGAAAAAACGGAAACTTAATTTTTATGAAATTTCCAAATTTGTAGGAATTTTATTCCTTTTTGCGAAGAACTTCACTGTGGAGCCAAATTTTAACGTTTCGAGAAACCATTTATTTCTTCTCATGAGCCCCATATTATTAAATTGTATGCTGAACGAATTTTGTTAACAATAAACTATCACATACAAAAAAAATCAACAACATGCCGAAAAAAAATTGCAAACGAAATAATGATAGTTTTTCGGAATCCCAAAATCGAAGCAAAAATTTACCTTTAAGAAGATATAATTACAGATTTAAAAAATTCATATAGATAATAACTACGCCATTCTAATGGCTACACTAGTAGGAAGCGACTTAGTAAAATTTGCCAGGTACTTATTTGCACGACCGTCGCCAAGTGGACGAAAACAAAATGTTTTAAATTGCCAGTGTTGCGAGAAACAACTAATTGGCGGGCTATATGCCCCGACCGGCTTTGAATTATACTCGCAACACCTAGTACAACAGCTAAATAATGAAATTAAATTCCTTTTATTGAAAACAAACAAATTGAATACTGGACAATCTTTACAAAAGTACCTTGTACCTTTTGGTTTACGTGAATTTTATCGCGTAGCTTCAAACTTTCCTTGTGGAAACTATTAAGTACGTATCTATAGTACCCACCTATTAAGTCAGCTGGATTTTTCCAGTTCTTTAATTTATGTAAAATGGATATAGTGTTATATTGTGACCTGAGTCGTAAATAATATTATCGAATCCGTGAATTAACAGTTACATTAATCACGAGACAAAAATTGCGCGGCATTCACAAGGCTAATCGAGATTATAGAGATTATTGCGAGATAAGACCCTGCTTTGTCGGATCTCGGATTTGTTTTACACCAGCCTTCTCAAAGGGTTTGAGGTAATTTAAGGGGATGTCGGAGTCTCCACTGACATTGCAAAGTGAACACAAAAAGTAATTGTAGGACGTTTCATTTTCAGCACCGTAGTTAAGTAGTTCGTAAAAAATTATAATAAAAATGGTTCATCGTAATTAAAATATTTTTTTTCCTACGCATATACAGGGTGGTTCTGAAGTACGTTCTGAAATATATGATTCTTTAGCTGTTTCTAAGGAAAAAGTTCCTATATGGGTGTTTGTAAATAAGTGCGAAATAGTTTAGGGGGTAGTTGCCGAAGATATTTTGTGAAAAAAAGTTCATATAAGGTTGAAATATGCTTCGTTTCTGAGATACAGAATTATTTATTTTTTTAAATTATTTCAAAAACTTTTAAAGATATTGCCTCGAAATTTGAAAAACGCTTTGGAAGGATAAATGTGCATTTTTTGGGGTGATCCGAATATTTCTACTTGCACTAGTGGTATCCGTGCGAGAATGCCACAGCCTTTTTTAATAAAAAAAAAATGGTACGCCGCTGGCTTTTTCCCGTTTTAATATTGTTTTAGAAATCGGCCATCAATTTTGAGTGAAATTGGTCGCTTCATTTTTTTCGTAGGATCCAGCGTTTTTGAGGAAAAATATAAAACATATTTTATTGTAGATTTTATTAATCTTTTATTTAAAGGTGCAAGTAGAAATATTCGGACCACTCTAAAAAATCCATATTTATCCCTCCAAAGGGTTTTTCAAATTTCGAGTCAATCAAAACTTCACTTCAAAACTGAAATAATTAATAAAAATAAATTAAAAATTTTAAACACTGGAACGAAGCATATTTCGACCTACGTTTATATGAACTTTTTTTCATAAAATAACTTCGGCATCCCCTAAATTAGTTCGCACTTATTTACCAACATCCTGTATATGCCCAAAGCAGCCTAGCTTCCAAGAGGGTGATAAATTGAGGACAAAAAAATTATTTTTACCTGTTTAACAGAAACCGGGAAAGTTGGTTTATTCAAATTTTGCACACTGTTAGAGTTTCCAGAAAACTTCATTTCTGACCTGTCAATTTTTTTTTAAGGTAAATAAGAAATTTATGAAAAATTTACTGAAAATAGTAGCATCTGTACTCTTTACTCAAATCGCAAGGATTAACCCGGATATGAGCGACTTGTGCGGGAGAAGGGGTGGCATACTACTATTTTCGCTAATGCTAGTGTGTTTATTAAGTTAATATGAAATAAGCTCTAGCAATTTGTTTAAAGTCACCCAATAACAATATTAGTTTATAACTAATACGTATGTATTTGTTTGTGTCTTGATGAGTTATTTTTTATGAAAAGTTGTAAATATCTTATAAAATATGACAAAAACTGGTTTAAAGTAAAATGAAATCATTACAATGAACGACAGTTTTTCAAATAAAGATAATATGTGCAATATTCCAAAACCATGTAAGAAAAAAATATTCCTGCAATGGCATCATTAAAACAGTGGCAAAACTATCATAAAAAGAAAGAGGTCACAAAAGAGTTAGAAGTAAAGGAAGGAGAAGAAGAAACAACAGAAATTATATGAAAAATAGAAAGTCTAAAGTTTAAAGTGATCACAAGAATAGAAGTTGGTAATTTTTTTCAAGGTTTAAAACTTGGACAGGGAAGTTTTATATTGAGATGATTATGGCTTGTCTTTAAAATGGCTTTTTATACTCTACTCGAATTAGATCATAAAACCTGAAAACTTGAAAAAATTGTTAGTACTTAGACATTTTGGACTTTTCAAATTCATTTCTTGTAATTTTAAAGCAATAGCCATAAAAAACAATTGACTGTTGCATTTTCCACAAACTTTTGTTTTTTTAAAAGGAACACTGTATATTTGTCGTTTTTTCCTATTTATCTGCCTTTTTGTTCTAATTACAGATATACAGTGTGTCCAAGATAAGAATGGGATAGCATTAGAATTTAGGAAACGGGGTGGCTCAAATTATAAAAAAGATTTTTATACATAACAATATGCCGTTTAATACTAATTCAATACTAATTAGAAATAATAAAACATTTCATAAATTCGGTTATTTTTTATTTGGTACAACTTTTTTAAATTATTGATTAAAAAAAATTGTATTGACTTTTATACTGTTATGACTTCCTCCAATAGATATTTTGAAAGCGTTCAGGGCCGTACTTAGGAAAAATCTTAAATGATGGCTAAAACAAGCCAAAAACCTTTTTACAATTTTATTACAATAGTAATATCATCTAGTTAAGAAATAAAAATGACTAGATTTTGTCATAAAAATAACATCGGCGTATTTAAAAAAATTAACCTGTTGATGGTCTCTCGAAAACGAAACGTCGGAATGCAAAAATTTTGACGCTACTGAATAGAACGAAAAAAGTGGCAATATAAATATGCAATTTATTTTAAAATTCGTTTTCAAATAATGCCAGAAAAGAAATAAAACGATTTTGCCAAATTTCGTTTTTTTCCGAATGCCTCCGGAACTACCCGTTATTTTAAAACTTTCTAAACGCCATATTGTTAGGTATAAAAACACAACTTTTTTTCTAATTTAAGCCGACCTGTATCTCTTACCGTTTCCTAGATGTACATATTTGATTTAAAAAACATACCGCACCCTTAGTACTAAAGGGGCATAACTAAAAAATTAGGCATTTTTAATTTCATACATAAAAAGGCCTAAAATAGTGCCCTCTATCTAGTGGAGCCCGACTTACGCATAAATCCGCCGATTTGAAGTGTAGGCACCTTCATGTGCCTTTTTAATTCTGCACGAATTCGCGCGCTTTTTTAGATCTAAAGCGTCATCATTTAGTATCGTGCCAACGCTGACTAGAATAGGTTGCTTTTTAGCCGGCTGATTTGTGATTGTGCCTTTGTTTGACTAAATCGTGAGGTAAATATATATTTAATTTTTAGCATGAAAGAGGCTTATTTTGAATTAGTGCTTTTTTGTATTTAATAGTGATGGAATTATAAAGAATTATTTCTTAATTTGTCCCTTTATTATTGAAATTGCGAATAAGTTCGTATAACTATCTGGAAATGTGCCTTTTTTTTAGTAGGCTCTGCAAATTTTCATGGGTTATTACATCTTAGTGCTTTTTAGTTTTAAATTTTGGAAATTTTTACCACGAAATATTTGAACATGCTGAACATTAGGTTCTGATGTTTCTTTTTCTGTTAGAACACTCTGCCGGGATGTCTGAAAGAGCTCGCAGAATGGTAGATGCGGCTAGATCTGCGTTGCAGAAGGTAAAGCCTATTCCTTTTTGTTTTGTATCTGTATTTCCCCCTCCATTTATTGTATCATTTTTATTTTTAATCAACGCGACGTTTACTTTCAGGAAGTTTCATATTTAAAATTTACAAAATCTGTATTTTTCAGACCTCAAACGATTTTGTTGAGGCAGAAAAGCGTATGGCAGAAAAAAATGACAATCCTACTTCAGGATACAAAAATAGTGAAGATTTGGTACTGGTGAGTTTCATTAATTAAAAAAAAAATACAATTATAGAATTTGATGGTGTTTGTTGTAGTCCAAAAATGATAGTGTTGCGGAAATAGATAAAGGTTTTCTTCAAGAAAAAACAGAACATGTCATTTTGGATCAGGGCATCGAACAGACTTATGATTATGATGTTGAGGTAGAAAAAGAGAACTATAAAGAAAAATCAGATTATGCCAATTTAGATAATTTCAATGAAAATATTATAAAGGAAGGTTTGGATGCGGTAAGTTCAGACTATTTTAGAAATATTTAAATATTTCACGGTATTACTTGCCTTTCAGGCGACTGAAAAATTTACTGTTGAAATAGACAAAGAGCATTCCACAAAATTACACATTAAACGAAAGTGCTGCACAGATGTAACAAACAATTACCACATTTCTCCGATCCACTCAAATGAAAGTGATGTTGATCACACCGATTCTGATCCGACTTATTGTTCTCAGGATAATTGTAAAAGTAGGCATACTTTTTTAAAAGATATACCATCAACAAGTTGCGCACCGTCTGAAAGTAGTTCGTCTTCAAGTTCATCTTCAGAAGATTCTTCAGAGTCGTCTTCAGATGAAGAGAACGTTCAGAAAGGAAGAAAACGTTCTAGGAATCCCGAAAAATGGAAGCAAAATAAGGCCAAAATACTTCGAAATTGTGGAAAAGCTTATAAGTCAGTTTCTAAGTCTAGAAAGCAAATTTCAGGAAGAACAATGAAAGCAACTTGTCCTGAGAATTGCCGATTGAAATGTGGTGATAATATTGATACAGATAATCGACAATCAATTTTCAACAATTTTTGGAAACTTGGTGATATCGATAAGCAACGTGCATTTGTATATTCATGCATGAAAAACATAGTACCTCGATACAAATACACGAATGCCGCAAGACCGAGAAATGCGAATCAGGCTTTTTATTTCACGGTAAATGGTTTAGCAGTACGAGTGTGCAAAACATTTTACAAAAACACCTTAGATATATCCGACAAGATGATTCGGACTGTAAGACTTAAGATGGCCGAAAATGGATTTATACAAGTCGACAAACGAGGTAGACACAACAACCATCCACAGCTTGATCAAAACCTCAAAGAGGACATCAAAACCCACATTAACTCGATACCGAGGATTGAATCACACTATGTGAGATCGACTACTCAACGTGAATATATAGATGGCAGTAAAACTATTACTCAACTCTACAAAGATTTTGAAGAAGATCAAAAATCAAAGAATAAAAACGCTGGAAAATATTGGATTTATTATAACATTTTCACAAGGGACTTCAACATCGGATTTCACCAACCTAAAAAGGATCAGTGCGATCAATGCCTATCTTATCTCAATGCGGACGGAAATGCCAAAGAAAAATTGGAAGGGGAATATAGAAATCATTTAATACAGAAGGATTTATGCCGCACAGAAAAGAAAAAAGATCGTTTTGAGATATCAACAAATAAAAAAGTTGTTGTTTACGATCTTCAAGCGGTCCTACAGTGTCCAAGAGGTGAGACTTCCGCCTTTTATTATAAATCAAAATTAAACAGCTATAACTTAACCCTTGTGGAATTAGAAAAAATAAATGAAGACAGTGCCGAAAAACACCGTGCCTACAAAGACGTGCATTGTTTTTATTGGAACGAAACAGAAGGTAAACGCGGGGCTATTGAAATAGGTACATGCATTCTCAAATATTTTGACGCGCTATTTAGCAGTAATGCAGATTTATCCGAGACTGGCTTAGATATAATATTCTATTCTGACAACTGCTGTGGTCAAAATAAGAATAAATTTATTACAAGTCTATATTTATATGCGATCAATCGTTACAACATCCAAAGTCTAACGCACAAATTTCTAATCAAGGGTCACTCACAAAACGAGGGAGACAATGTGCACTCTCTAATAGAAAAAGAAGTAAAGAAAAACTTAAAATCCGGACCCATATACACCCCCCATCAATATGTAACTATTATAAAAAATGCAAGAAAATCAAAACCGCCTTTCGCTGTTCATGAACTCGCACACGAGAGTTTCGTTGATATCAAAAAACTTCAAGAGCATATAGGACATAATTTCAGGACAGATATACAAGGCAACATTGTTTCATGGAACGAAATAAAAAGTCTGAAATTCGTTAAAGACAAACCGTACAGCTTTTTTTATAGGACATCCTATACTCACACATCTGATTACGTTGAAGTAGTTGTGAGAACTCAAAGAAGAAAGATGATAGGAATCGAACAATTACAATTAGTATCAGCTTATCCAAGAAAAATTGAACTTGGCGAAAATAAGAAAAAAGACCTAAGAGTCCTAATTTCAAAAAACTTAATACCTTGATTTTACGCAGATTTTTTTAACTCAATATTATAATTTAGTTTTTATATTTTTATTATAAAATTTTATTTTTGTATTACATTTAGTAGCATAATGCGCTTCCTATTTCTTAAAAGTAGCATTCGTGAAACTGTAAAATAGTTTAAGATTAAATAATATTTCTGTTCTTTCTATATTGTTGTTTTCCTAAATAAAAAAAAATAATTTAGTATTGTAAATAGTACCCAGCACCTTTTTACAATTTAAATCTACGGAGACACAATAAAAAATAATGTAAGATCTTCTTCGTAAACTTTTAATGTTAAACAGTATCATTTCAAAATAATCATCTCATTAAAAGTCTGAAATTAATTGAAAAGAGGCACATTCCTAAAAACGTCTTTTTTATTTTGAAATATTTAAACCTAAACAGGCACAAATTACTTTTTTCTAATTTCTAGAGCAATAAAATCTACAACACAACTTTGATTGCAAAAAAAACTTAATAATCTCCTATCTCAATCATTAACCACGATTAAAAGATATTTATATGACAATACCACACAAATGCTTTTCATAAAAAAGGAAAATGTTGAATCTTTCACCATTCATCAACAGTTTTTGCCATTTATCTCAAAACCGTATTTTTTGGATTGTGCCTCTTTAGTACTAAGACTGCGATACGTTTCCTTCATAAGAAAGATTTGCTTAAAAAAATGTCCTTTGTCTTAGACACAATGGGGTTATTATAAAACACCTCTTACAGTATATTACTATTTTCATAATAAATTATTAAAGATCTCTTTAGTAAATTTTTGCTTATATGCACTGTTTCCATGAAAATCTTGATTTCATATCCATTGTGGAGGGTCAGTAAATAAACTGCGTTTAAAAGAAAAGAAGTGAGGAATAAGCGATAAGTGTACAGGGTGCCCACTTAAAATAAATAAACCCAATAGTCAATTGTTTTTTTTTTTAATATTTTCTTTGATATCGCAATAGAATTTCCTACAATTTATTCTTTACCATTTTTCCTTAGATAGAAAAGTAAAAAGATAAAAGGGGTTGAATGTTCCGTAAATTGCCCCGCACAATTCTGAAAGAAAATTCAAAATTAATGGACGTGTTCAGAGTCACATGTTAACATATTTTACAATTGAATAACTTTAGACATTTACATAAATTGTTGTATATTTATTGAAATAACTAATTACCATAAATTTTCAAATAAAATTAATGTTAATACCCAAAATCCTGTTTTTGTAATATTTAAACCAGTACTAGATTTAGAGCGCGAGAAATTATATCAAAATATTATAATATATCCTAAAATATTTATAATACTTTTTATTATTATTATATTTATTAACTAATTATTTCGTTTCGTATGATTTACGATTATAATTCCAAATCAGAAAAAAATCTGGCTAAGTGGGGACTAAGGGTTTAACTTGAATCATTTCAAAATCGATAGAAATGTCAAATTTGTTTATCTTAATAATAATTATTAGTTTGTTATTTCGAAAAATTTCCGCGACTGGGATATCTAATCAGAAATCCAACTGACAGTAAAAATGATGAATTTACCGAACTAGTCTTTGATTAAAACAAATAAAACCACTACTATAAATCCCGTCGACATATACGTTATAATTTTGTATTAGCTGAGATTTGAACACATTTTTTGCAAATAATGGAATAATACCTTGTGGGAAATACGTTCGTATGTACACGTTTTAATATATTGTCATAAATTAAAAACGACATAAAATGGTAGACACATATAATATTCATAGATTTATCACTGTTACATCTTATCTATAAAATGATCGATAAAACATTAGTGGACATTTAACCCTGCTAATGCTTCACTATACAAAATAGTCCAAGCATTCTGTCACGGATTAATGTTAAATTTGCAGAAATGATTACCTGGACAAAAAAAATATGACCGTATAGAAAATAAAATTTTAAATTGAGTTTCTTGTTCTTTAAACTCGATCCAAAATGGCGAACATGGTTAAAAAAATATCGCAGTTGCAAGAAACGGTTTTTCTAAAATAACTAAAAAAATATAGCACCGATTGAAAAATTTAAATGATAAAGTTGTAGGTTTTAAAAAGATCTATGTACAGATTTTTTGAAAGTTATCGATTGCTTTGTTACTTTTCGAGATAAATCGAAAAAACCGTTAAAAATCTTCTCTTTTGTCTTCTGCTATAACTCGTTTACATCTACGCTACCATACTTGCTATTTACTGCAATCATAGCCCACGGCAAGCCAAAAAAGTAAATTTTTGAAAAATTTAAAAATATTAATTATTTTTCGAAATATATCGATTTTTTGAAAAAAAAGCGCTCTCGAAAATTTGCTAGATCTCCTCAGCGGATAATCCTACAGTGACGATTTTCGGTTTATTTTCTTCGTAAAATAAAAATTGAAATAGTTATTTGAAAAAAACATACCAAAAACAAATTGCAACTTTTTCAAAGTCATTTCTTGATCCTTAAAATTAATAAAATCCTCAACATTTTTTAACAGCATGATAATATGACTCTTTACGAAGAAAATAAACCGAAAATCGTCACTGTAGGGCTATCCGCTGAGAAGATCTAGCCAATTTTCGAGAGCACCTTTTTTTCAAAAAATCGATATATCTCGAAAAATAATTACTATTTTTAAATTTTTCAAAAATGTACTTTTTGGCTTGCCGCGGGCTATGCTTGCAGTAAATAGCAAGTATGGGAACGTAGATGTAAACAAGTTATAGAAGAAGAGAAAAGAGAATATTTTTAACGGTCTTTTCGATATATCTCGAAAAGTAACAAAGCATCGATACTTACAAAAAATCAGTCGATAGATCTTTTTAAAACCTACAACTTTCTCATTTAAAATTTTTCAATCGGTGCTATATTTTTTTAGTTATTTTAGAAAAACCGTTTTTAACCATGTTCGCCATTTTGGATTGAGTTTAAAGAACAAGAAATTCAATTTAAAATTAAATTTTCTATACGGTCATATTTTTTTGTCCAGGTAATAATTTCTGTAAGCATTTCTCTATAATGCTTGGACTAAAAAATTAACAAAAGGGCAGCCACTGTGATCTTTAGTTTTCTTGTAAAATCTCTCCCTTTAACATATCCGCTACAGAACTGAGGAATGTGTTCCCTGCAAAATTATTCGCTTTTGAAAAAAGTACCGAAAACAGAGGAAATGGGCTTTAGGACTGCATCTTGAGAAAAAAATCACTACTAAAAGGCGATTAAGGCGGTAAATATACTAGGTGAGTAGGGAGAATCAAACTAAATTTCATGAATGGTCAAAATAATAAGAAAAACTCGTGTTGTTGTGTGATTTTCATTTGATCTCAATTTGAAATCAGGGTATGACATGTCCCAAATTCAAAAGTAGGATCACACATTTGTACCATCAAAGTGTTACAAAATGCCTAGAACTTGTTCAAATTTAGAGTGTGTAAATAAATATGGTCAACGGTTTCCACAGTACAGATGCACTGATAAAAATATATTTTTCAGAGTTTTCAACAAACTGTGCGAAACCGGAAAACTTCCCAGTGCTAGTACAATCATCTGAATGAGCACAAGGACAAGGTTTGGAAGAAGTAGAAATATTCTGGGTCTAGCAAAAAATAATGCACCTACCAGCTCACGAACAATTGCTATTCAATTGGGCACTCCACAAAAAATAGTAATAAAAACTCTCCACGAGCAAGGCTTATATCCATACCAAGTACAGAGAATACAACACCTATAACAACCGGTTATGCTGAGTTTTGGATCAATAATAACACCGGCCAACAAAAAAAAAGTTATGTGAACTTTACATGCGGCATATGATTTCCTGTGTATTTTTGTCTCCTGAGCACGAATCCATAGTCTGTTTTGCTCCATCATCCTTCAATTTTTCAGAAAATCGCTGAATACTCGTAATTTTCAGCATAGTTTTCGGTAAACGCGTGGTGTGGTATGATCGACAGTTATTTATATTTTAGAGAATCGACTCACAAGAGACCACTACTAAAATCTTTTACAAAATGAATTACAAGTAGGTATTACATGAGAAAGCGAATGTAATACCAGCATGATGGAGCTCCTGCACAGTTCACCCGTCCAGTCAAGCTACATTTCAACGAGAGGTTTCTGGAGCATTGCGTTGGATTGGCCACAGTAGTCCTATTAGTTAGCATCCAAGATCTCCAGACCTCAAAGCACTAGATTACTGTTTATGGGTCTGGTTCAAAAATGAAGTGTACAAAGAGTGAACACCCGGGTGGACTAATTGGGCGTATCATCAATACTGCAGAACCCTGTATTTCAATATTTTCATATTTAGAAAAAAGAAATACCAAATTTGTTTTTCAGATGTACCCAAACAAATAAGGGTGACAAGCTCTCTGATAAACTTTGACAGATGGTAGATGGGTTAATTTCAAACATTTTTTCTTATATGAACATAGGTCTCATTCCTTTTTGTTTAGAAGTTTCAAACATTTAAAAAAATATAATTTCATATTTTAAAGTAGCCTGATAAATAAGTGATGGTTTCAATACTATCTGGTTTTTTTCTTTAGACGGAATCAATAACAACGGATGCGGTAAAAACGAAGAAAATGTATTTTGTGAGCCAAACAAGGATGATAATTATCTCTCTAATCTGTTTGCTCATTAAATGTCTGTCCTATTGTTTATCACGATTTCTGTTATCTGTATATTGTTAAAACATCCAATATATGTATTCGATGTAGATATTAAAGTCTATTCAAATGGAATAACTTTGTGGTGAAACATTTATCGCAAGGGAATTAGTTTTTCATAAACACTGTCTCGATTGTGATGTCATTGATTTTGCTTTTGTTCATCAACCGTTTTACATTTTTCTACACTTTGAACACATTGTGTATCAAAATCTAAATTTTTCTATGGTGAGACGATATTTTGACAAGCCAAAATTTTATTGAGAACTTGAAAAAAGAATAGGTTTTATTTTATATACAATGTCTCTTATTGGAACGAGATTATTATATGCTTGGTGTAAAAAGTAATACACTGTAAAACGTATTAATTTATATATATTTTTTATTATTATTTAAGCAACGTTGCATATATTTGATAGCTCAGTATTAATCTCTTTAAATCAAGTATCAGCCCTCGTTACAAAAATTTCAATGATCAGTGTGGCAAGTGGCAAAAAGTAATGCTTAATAAATCAAAAAAGCTGATTTTATTACAGTCGATAACGAATTGCCACTGTAGACTGAACGGGGAGATATAAAATTAACTAGACATAAATTATGTCAACCTATAGGTTGACGTCGACTACACTGATTCTTCAAAGGCGTTTAATAAGCTAGATCATTAAACCAATTAAATCAATTCAAAATATCATCTACCTTCCTGTAATTTTGATTTCTTATCTATAAGAAAGAAATTTCGGCAACTTCCGGAGTTCTACAGGGCTCCATACTGAACCCCCTTTCATTTATAAGTTTTGTTAATGACATTGCGGTTGCTAATGATATGAAACTTTATTGGCCTATAGAATCTAGAAATGGTTGTTTCAGAATAATTGACTCAAATGCAAGAATGGCATCTCAAAAACAAGCTTAAGCTGAGTATCGGCTGAATAAGTGTTATATTGTGTCCAGCCATTGAAATAATCATGCCCTTGGAATATGACCATAAACTAATAGGATCTACTCTTACTTGTCCTGAATTGTGTGACCTGGGTATGACCTTTGATCAAAAATTGACATTTACTGAGCATATTAAAACTAGATAGCAGTTACCCTCTATTGGAATAACTCAAAATAATCTTCTCAGAAGATTTTCATTACTTAACTTAGAGGATTGTCGTAAGAAATAATCTCTATTATTTCAATACAATATAATTATTGACAATAAATAAGATTATCCAGAGATTATCTGAATCTTAATGAAAATCATCTCCAATCTTTGACAAGGATGAAATGAAAAAGGTATTAGAAAATTGTTTTTTTTTTAGTTTTTCTAAGATACTTCAATGCTCGATTCAGAATTTCAGTGTAAGTCTGATTTCAACTATTTAGTTATCTTGTATAGATGCATTTTTTATCTTTGTGACATTTTACTCCATTATATTGTCTTAACCTTTAATAGCCTTTACCGTTGGTTGAATTATCTAATAACCATATTAAATAAAATGATTAACTGAAAGGTAAAATAGAGAAATTTTTATATTTATATCTATTTATTGAAATTTTCAATACATTAAATAATTCCAGGTCTTGACAAACATTCTTTGTGGCTTAAAAATATATTACACACATTCTTATTTACTTTTATTTCCTAAAAACTTTTAAGTATTGTAAATCATCCTTCAAATTCGCTTCACCAAACATCACACAACCTGCGAAACTTCACTTAACATCCTCACGTACTGACATTAAACATGAATATCATTTTTGTTAGATTCATTTAGTCCATGGTTCACGTGACGCTCATAGGCCTGAGAAAATTCACTGTCATCGGCAATGCTGAGGTCCCTGATAGACAAGCGACTCTTCTTTCGCTTTCTCACTTCTGCTAGAGGAGGCATCTTGGCCTTAGTCAGTAGGTGAGGTCCTAGGAACGTCGTCAGTAGAGCCCCTATAGGTGCGGTCACCACAATGGATAAGATACAGGTGGTTACAATTTTTTCCGCGTAGGTGTATTCTTCGGTGCCTGGTTCCACGTACTCCAAAGCAATTGGACCCAGTGCAGCCTGAAAGTAATAATAATTAGTAAGCGTTTCTAAGAGTAAATGGTGGTGTTTATGGTTGGGATTTGGAAATTTAAAATGTTCACCTAAATAATCACATTTGGACAAATTTTGAAAAAATTATTTAATTTCGAAGAAGTAGATCAAGTCGTTAGAATAATTCTTAATATCGGAACTGAAGCCTTTGGTGAGGATATATATATAGGTATATTTATATACAGGGTGGCCAAATGAAAACGAAACAGAGCCATTTTCAGGAACTGCGTCAAGATTGTAGAAAAACGCTCAGACCCGTCGACTTTAGATTAAAGGGGGACATTCTTTGCTGATATTTTTGACTCCGCCACTTTCACCCCCAAGTAAGGGTAAGCATCACCCCAAAATATTTAATTGGCATTGGGGATTGAGTAAAATTTCTTTTGAAAGCTCTTACAATTCTCTTTACAACCGACTTTAAATTTTATAATTCCACCCAATACATTGAAAAAAATACATTTTAAAATTTAAATTATGTTTAGTTGCTTACTTACTACTTTATTAATTAAATGATCAAACTGATGACCGCCCGCTTCCATACAAGAATAAAGATTTTGTTCGAAACGTTCGCGCACATTCCGAAGCATTTCCGGAGCGATTCGACGGCATCGTCTCGACGATTTTTTGACGCAAATCTTCCAGCGACGCTGGCTGTGTTTTATAGATTTTACTTTTTAGGTATCCCCACAAAAAGAAATCAAGGGACGATAAATCCAGTGATCGTGGAGGCCACTTAATGCTGCCTCTTCTCCCAATCCAATTTCGTAGAAAATGTTGGTCCAAATAGTGACGGACAATTAACGCGTAATGCGGAGGAGCACCGTCCTGTTGAAAAATCAAATAATCTTCATCATACTGTGGAACATTTTCAATAATATCAGTCAAGGCAGGGCCAGTAGCGTCTTCCAGTAATTGCAAATACATTTGGCCAGTCAAATTACCAGGTAGAATAAAAGGACCCACCAGCCGGTCACCGAAAATTCCCGCCCATACATTTAGTTTTTTCGGTTGCTGTGTATGCACCTCGTGAAACACTATTGGGCTTGAATGTGGCAATTGTGACGATTTACCGTCCCATTCAAGAAAAAACTGCATTCATCAGGAAAACACAAGTTAAAAAGGAACTGCGGATCGTTCCTTGCTCGCTCACTCATTATTTCGCAAAATTGCAAACGGCGGTCATTATCATCTTCATGAAGTTCCTGGACTAAATATATTTGGTATGGATGGAATTTATTCTTCTTCAAATTGGTTTGTATGCCAGTTCGGTTGATCCCAGACACAGATGTCAGCTGCCTCGTATTTAATGTAGGATCAAAACGAACTTGTCCCAAAACTGCACTAGCTTCATTAACTATAGGTTTTTCAATTTCTCGTTTTTTATTGGCTACGTTCCCTGTCTCTTGAATTTTTTTTACTAATTCTAGAACATACTTCCTCATGACATGTCGATCTTGATGTTGTTCATTAAATAGCTGAGCTGTTCTATTCGCACATTCATTGTTCATAAAGTAAAGCGAAATGATATCTACCCTTTCCGCAGTGGAGTAAATCATAGTGTTTAATTTTCAAAAACACAAATAAACTACCAACCAACGCTTCCAAATAATAGTAGAAAATAATTTGGAATCCACTAATTTTACGTTCATTGTGTGTGTAGCATTCATTTCTGTTTTTTACAATTGTGTTTTTTTACGAAAGTGATAACAAATCGCCAAAAACCAATGTAACGCAAGAAATACTAAATTTATACCATTGACGTACTTAACTCGAATGACTGACATTTTTACCGTTACTAATTGTTTGTACATAAGTTTCAACTTTAAAATCAAAATTCTTAATAAGTATTGGGCGGAATTATAGAATTTAAAGTCTGTTGTAAATAGAATTGTAAGAGCTTTCAAAAGAAATATGTCTTGGAAGTGATAAGGTCACCAATCCAGTTATGAAGGAAGAAGATGGAAACCCAATGGAGCAAGCTCATAATGAGGCAGATGTGGAGTAACCTTCCGACTGAGCTTCTAAATAGCCACTTTTGTGATGTTATAACTCAAAGAAGTCATTTCGAGTATTTTCTTCGAAATTGCTACCTCGTGAACACGGATTTGTTGAAAATAAACCTCAGCAGTAATGGTTACATTCCCTGAAACAGCTTACCAACTGGTCTCCAATGTTTTGTCCTACAAGACAACTCCAAACTTCTTACAGCTGTTACAACAAAGCATAAGTTGAAGCAATCGAATATCTTAGCCGCTTTGTAGTCCGGATTTATATCCGTGTGGCTATTCTTATTTGAGTCGCTAAAGTAGTCATAGGAAGGATATGTTTTGAGGACGCAACCAATTGCTAACAAGATCTTTTTTTTTTATTTACTCGGTAAACATTAGATAAAGTCGACAAAAAAAAATGATAAATTTCTACTGTTATGACAAGCATGAAATTAAAATAATGCTTCGTGACTTGCTCCAACCAAGTTCATAAAACAAACTGACTCGGTTTTAGAATTAACTGACATATGACTTTATATCTGTTGTAATATAAAAAGCTGCAACTCATTTAAAACCGCAGCTGCGTTAATACTAATGCCAACAGTTGCATAAACCCTCTAATCCACACCGTTTTGCTGAATTATAAATTGTTTGTCTAGAATTTTACGGCTTGGAACATACAATTTTAATTATTACATCACGGAAACGCTGCATTGTTATTGGAGAAAAGGAAGATTTTGACATATTATTCTGTGAATGCTTACAAATAGGGTTATTATCTTTATGAGTTCACATCCTCCGTAGTAGATGTGTCCATCGCTGTTGATGCGTTAACAAATTGAAATAAAAAAAAATTGAGTCGCTGTAAACTGTCGTGACTGAATTATTATTACAAGCAAGTGAAATAAACTATTAACCAAGTAAAACGTTTGACGGCGGGGTGGCAAGTTCCGACGTACTTTGGCATTTCACTCTCACTTGTGATATATGACCTTTTGTCCAACACTTGCAGTTTTTTAACGAAAAACAAAGTTGAAGAGTTGAGTGTATTTTGAATAGTAAAGCAATCAAATATAGGTTGTCATGAATAGCTGTTGATAAATAACAGATTTTGATTGTTGTTACGACAATTCCTCACGCTGTAATTCCATTAAAAACAGATTCGTGATTAGTAAAGTGATAAGTAGCCACCGAAGTCTCCTGATTTAATATCAATTAACAGTTTTTACAATTTTAAGGATAGAGATGATATGTAATGAATGAGAACAGCAAAAATAAAAATCATTTTGAACTGCTTTTTTTTCTAGTTTTTCTTGTGGTGATTGTAATTTACGGCATTGCTACAGAGGTAACCGTATTTGGTTCAACATTTTGAAGGAAACATATTGCGGAATTTAAATGTTGCGCGCGGTAGGGTACACTGTAATAAAATATAAGTCCGGAGCCAGATAGAGCCCTTGTCGTCTCTGGAAGCCAATATTTTCTTCCTTTTATTGCGTACATGATACATGGAAAGGTCAGGAGAAAAATGTAATATACATTCCTTCCGCTGAGAGTGGAATGTCTGGATGGGTACATGTAAATAATATAAAATTGAACGGTTTTCGTTTTATGATAATGTTATTAAAAGAAAAATATAAGACGCCTGTTTTATTTAATTTAATGTAATCATGTATGTTCGCTTATGTAAAATATACTACAGAAAACTTTGGTATGAATAATTAAACCTTTGTTTTAAGCCGGGTTTACACTGACGCGAACAGAGTTAGCTGCTAACTATGTTCGTCAACAATATTTACGAACACGTTAGCAAAGTTTCAATGTTTACTAATCACATCAACAATTTTCACACCCAAAAACCAGACCTCACGTGGCCGAAGGTTTTTGGTGCGTAGAATCCGAATCTGGCGTCAGAATTGCTCCTATACGTCACGTATCCGAGATATATTGAATGAAGTTAGGTACTTTAGCGTTTTTGTAACAGTGGTTTTTCGGAAAGCGGAAGTAATTTATTTACATGTTTTTTGGATCGTCCAATCCAAATCTGATCTCCAAATTATTCTATCGTTTATGATTCTGAGATTTCTTAACCTAAAAGTGCAAAATCAACGATTTTAGGATGAACTATCGGTATGAACCAGACAGGTTGATTTTGCAGTTTTAGGTTAGGAAATCTCAGATTCCTAATAGTAATAATTTGGAGGTCAGATTCGGATTGAGCGACCCAAAGAACATGTAAATATCCGTTTTCTGAAGAACTTTTTTCGATTTTAGTACCACTGTTATAAAAACGCTAAAGTACCTAACTTCATTCAATGATATCTCCGCGAATAAAAAAAGATTTTTCATATCTGAAAAAAGCGTTTTGAAGGGTAAGAGTAGTAGTTTTAGAGGGCGTGATTCGTTTTTAGAAAAAAAAATTTTTCACTTTGTGATATAAACTCAAATACAGCAGAAAAACGTGTTTTTTGCACTTTTAGGTTAGGATATCTCAGAAACGTGATGTATAGGAGCAATTCTGACGCCAGATTCGGATTCTACGCACCAAAAACCTTCGGGCAAGTGAGGTCTGGTTTTGGGTGTGACCTTTCGTAAAATTTTGTTGCCCTGTGATTCGTACTAATTTTGTGCCCAAGCAACTAAGAAAATTCAATGTTTCATATGTAGATGTTAAACTTCTGAATGTTACCACAATCTCTGCTAAGTAGGTATTTTTTTGGATCATTTCCTAAAAGAATATTTGTAGTATACAAGAAAATGCAGTGGTTATGTGGAGAGAAAAATTGGAAGTAACTAAATTATTTGAAAAACCACGACTGCTTGTAAAACATTGTAATAAAATTATAAAAATGCAGTAAAGAAAAAAGACTTTTGGTATGAGCAAGGAATTTGAAGCTAATTGGTAATTGCTGAAAAAGTTTAAAAGAAATGAAGTCTTTTCTGGTAATGTAGCCTAGAGAAAAACATTAGAAAATGTCAGGAAGTAATCTAATTTGTTAATGTTTTTAGAATTAATATGAAGTAGTTGAACATGTTTAAAGTAACGTAAAATTAAACTTTAACAAAATAAATCCAAAAGTAATATCAATGAAAAAGTCATGTTTGTTGTCTTTAAACTGTCGATTAAAATTATTTTTGAAATATTTGTTTTGAAATTCTATACGGATTTTGAAAAGAATCACCAATAATCTTAAAAATATTGTTTTGGTTACTCAATATTCTTTCTAGAATAGGAATTCTGATGAGCAGCTTTGATCCAATTAAGTTTATAGACGTTCAAAGTCTGTTAAAGATATTTTTCTGTAGCTTTTATAACGTCTATGTTTTCGTCATAAAATGCAATAAAATATCTACTAATAATTTTTTAAAGTTTTCAGCTTTTATTATATAATTCGACTATGGAGTATCAATAGTTTTTCCCTAGATTGACTTTGTGATTATTTTGTAATTATTATTTTTTCTTTAACGTAGAATATCATTTTATTCCATTCTATATAGGAGGTTAGTAGATTTATTTTTAATGAGAGGAACATAATTTTACGTTCTTGATACACAATATTCAATTAATGGATAAGTTGATTTGGGTTCAAGGGCCCTACGTAGCTAGTGAAGCAGTAAGCCCAAACTAATAGCAAATTTGATAAACTCATTTGCCGTATAATATTCAATTTATAATCGTTTGATTATACCGAATACCTACCTAATTTATGACGTTATTATGAATGTTGGTGAAACGGCTAAAATTGATAGAAGACAAATTCTTTGAAAGCTCGCCTTTGAATGAAAGTTATGTTGTCAGGTGACTGTTATTATTAGCTTTTATCATTTATGCAACTAAAAATACTACCGATATTACAATGTTAATGGGATCGCAAAATCCACATCTTGAATTTGAAAATCTTACACTGGAATTAAAATCAGTTTGTAATTATGAAAAATGAAAAGTATAAGCGTGGTTCTAAATACATTGATGAAAAAACCGACAAACAGTTCAGCTATTTAGATGTCTATCTCTTGACATGTATTGAATGTTGAGGTAAAGCCTATCTCAAATTTCAATCTTTCCTATATTGACCAGGAGATGTTTGATTGGTCGTTTTACTTCCATTTTGTCTTTACTAAACCTAATTTGTAACATCTGCATGAGAATATGTCATTTATTTTATATATACAGGTGTATCATCTGATGCATCTTCGCATATAATGTTTGAAATAAGCACTCTCATAAGTTTAATTTCTTAGTGTTACTTGCAAGATTAAAGGAGATAACGCATTAGGAGATCACAGTCCCGTCGCATGGTGGACCATGCTAGTCTCGATCGCACGCGGTGGAGTTCCTTCCAATGTTTTATAATGTACTAGCAACCCGCCGCGGCTTCGCACGGGCAAATATAAAATAGCCTATGTTACTCCCAGGAGATGTAGCTTTCGGTAAAATTGGTTGAGTAGTTTTTGAGTTAAATCGTAACAAACAAAAAATCAATCATCTTTCATCTAATGCGACCCTAATATTAATTTTAAAATAATTAAAAAATGCAAAACCTTTAAATTTAAAACAATATAGGTAACTACCAACAATGTGAAAACAAAACGAATTAAATTAAAGTACCTATGTTCAGGACTATCAATTTTAATTAATAAGTAAGTAGTTAGGTATCTAACTACCTAAAGAAAACAAACACGAAACAAAAATGCGACTATGAAGTTTTAAATGATTCACAATAAGAAAAAAACAAACAAATTATTAAAACTCAATGAAATAAAAGTATGTTTGCAAGTATCTATGTATGTTCCGACTACCTAAAGACAACAAATACAAAACAAAAATGTGACCTTAAAATATCGAACGCAATTATAACTTTCCAACAACACCCAGAAAGAAAACACAGTCGTCAGTCGTCACCTCCATTCGCTCCAAGTCAGTTTATTAAAGGATCACGCGCGCGTTATCGTTCGGCTTATTAGCTAAACAGTAGGCAAGACGGTGCGGGGGGAGGGTCGGCGATCGCATCAAGCGAAGCGAGGCGCTTGAATTTTATTCTCGCGTCCGTAATTTTTTTGCGATTACTCCTAAGATATTCATTTAAATTATATGGTGTAAAAGAGTAAAATAATGTGCATGAAATGCTTAAAGCCTCTAACTTATTTAAAATGATAAGGATTAATACCGTATTTGTGTAAATAGCTTTTACATTACCGCTTTATAATTGCCAATTTTTTAAAGTATTAAAATGGATATAGGTAGTATGTTATCTTTAACATATAGACATATGCCATCGCGGACTTTTCTGTAGGCATATATAAGATACACAATTCCACCATACATTGATACACTACATAAACTTTCGGACCCCCCCGGCTCGGACGCGAGGCGCGGGGTCACGGGGCGCCCGCGCGGCCCGGTCGAATCACGGCGACACGAAATTAATTTCGTTGCGCATTATTTTGATTTTGCTATATCTCCTAAGGTATTCATTTAATTTGCATGGTGTAAAGGGAAAAAATAATCTTCATGAAATGCTCAAGCCAACTAACGTATTTAAAATGATAAGGATTAATACCGTATTTGTGTAAATAGCTTTCCAATTACCGCTTTATAATTGCCCATTTTTTAAAGTATTAAAATGGATATAGTATGTTATCCTTAAGAGATAGACATATGCCATCGCGGACTTTTCTGTAGACCTATATAAGATACACAATTCCACCATACATTATTTTGTTATATCTCAAAGGGTTTAGGCAGCGTTTTCGTTGAAAGCTCCCAGACGGCTTATTTTTTTCCGACACCTCCAACAAATATCGTTAATGTATACAAAAACTTAACAAATTATATACTAAAACCTTCCTCGAGAACCACTCTATCCATTGGTGAAAACAACATGAAAATCGGTGCAGTAGTTTTTGAGTTTATCGCGAACAGACAGACAGACAGACGCGGCGGAGGACTTTGTTTTATAATATGTAGTGATGCATTCGCACTAGACATTCCCGAGCTCGTCTCGCTCACATCGCTTGCTCCTTCGACCTTTTGCAAAGAATCTTAGGAGAACGCGATGTGATCGAGACGAGCTTCCTCTTCCATAGAACTATTTTTTTTAACTACTAAAACAATACCGCAACTATTTAAAGGAGAGCGCGAGCAGGATTGTGTGCAATTGCCAAATTCGACTGATTTTGTAAAAGACCGTGATCAGCTGAGCCCAGAACGAACCACGATGCAACGGGACCGACGACTTTAAGAGAGGTCATGATCATAGTAATTTCACTGTATTCAGCAAGAGCAGACCCATATAGTTTTGGAATTGCAGTCTTAATCTGCATAATATTAGGAATAGGTGCTTTGAGAATACACTCAGTTAAGACCAAAAGAAGCTTGACGAAAAGAGAACTACTCACGAAAGTATATTTACAATTTATTACAGTATTCATGAACTGACGGAAATATAGAGATCATAGGTAAATTTTACTAATGACATCGTATTCAATACCTTAAAATACTACGAAAACAATATATTTAGGCAAAAATTAGATACCAAACTCTTTACTTTGAAGTTGACAGAAGTATTTATTTTCTTACCTGAACGATAGCTTTACACATCCAAGGTATGGAAACGAACACCTTCTCTTTCAAGTTCAAGTTGCACCCAAAACCTGCTAACACCGTAGACAGAATTTTCAAACACACGGAGGCTACTATAATACCCACACTCGCTCCCACCACACTCATGTCCAGCTCGTTGAACTTGATCCTGGAGCCGGTGATGCCGAACAGGATGGGCTGGATCACGAGCCAGAAGATTTCAAAGGCCGTCGCCGCGGGGTTCTCGTCCACCTCCCAGTTCTGCCTGGACCAGAACGCTATGGCCACGAAGGCTGCTGTGACGCAAGCGAGGGGTCCGGCGCCGCCGTAGCCTATGAGTTCGCTGCCCAGAACTGATGCAGTTCCGCCGGCTAGTAGGAGGAGGATCCTCAAGGGGGCCATGAAGGGATCGTGCCTTTCCGGGAAGTAGTTACATATCACGCCCCATGCCACTCCGAAAGCGATTCCTGAAATGAAAAAGAGGATCCTCGTTATACAGGGTGATTCAGTCATAATGTCATTAATTTTAACCACGTATTCGGAAGGCTTAATAAAGACAGAAAATCGGAAAAAAAAATTTTTTACTCGACTTTTAAAAATGAAGGAAATCAACCCATAACTCCCGCTACGAGGGCTGCCCTGCCGATGCCCGGATGCTCGGAAAATTTTGTAACGTAATGTCACGAACAGTTGTCGGCTAAAGGAACAGCGTTGCCAAGTTCAGGTTCAAGCTCGCCAGGTTAGTATTTGACATATAACCGACCACTTCGTACACTCGATGCACCTGGGCGACTACAGCTACTACGAAAACAGCCGGTATTTTAGATTTTAAATTAAATTTGTTGATACGATTTTCCTTTGATAAAAGACCGACAACTTTTTGCTACTACACTCGTATTAGTCTAGGGGCTAGGGGCCAGATAGGTTTCCGTAGCCAAACAGAATTCCACGGCTGCAAATAACTTATTTTTAAGTATTTTGACTTCTCGAAACCAAAAAACTTGGTGGCAAAGCCTGAAAGTGGTCAGTTTAATTGTTGTTAACAAATTGAATGTTTAAATGGCTGTAAAAAGTTTATTTTTATAGCTAGTACAATTTTTTATCTGTTAATTATTACGTTTTCTCACAACAAACATATATTTTTTTGAAAATTAAAAAAAGATTAACTTTAACCAAAGTTATTGCAAATTTAGTGCAAATATATTACATTTTCCGTCTCTGCGCGCACCAATTTTACCATATCTCTGGTTCAATTGGACGGATTGAGACGCACATCTCATTTTAAAACTTAAACTTTATTTTACAAGATAGGTAAGTTCCATTGATTAATTAATTTATTTAAAAATTAATGGCAGCTTAGAAAGTTGTGGAATTTCAACGAAAATGTTGGCTTTATTGGTTTATAAAACTTTTTTTGTTATTCAATTTTTATGAAAAGCCAAAAAAGTTACCGGTTATTGTTCCTCGCATCCTAACAATGATTTCATGCCTTGCTTGATTGTTAGAATGCAAAGAACAATATCCGGTAACTTTTTTGGCTTTTCGTCGAAGTTGAATAATAAAAAAAACCTTATAAACAATTAAAACCGGCATTTTCGTTGAAATTTCACAACTTTCTAAGATGCCATTAATTATTAAATAAATTAATAAATAAATGGAACTTAGAACCAGATATGGTAAAATTAGTGCGCACGGAGACGGAAAATGTAAGAAATTTGCACTAAATTTGCAATAACTTTGGTTAAAGTTAATTTTTTTTAATTTCCAAAAAAATACATATTTGTTATGAGAAAACGTAACTATTAGCGAATAAATTGTACTAGCTATAAAAATAAACTTTTTACAGCCATTTAAACATTTAATTTGTTGATAACAATTAAACTGACCACTTTCAGGCTTTGCGACCAAGTTTCTTTGGATTCAAGAGGTCAAATATTTAAGAATAAGTTGTTTGCACATCTGGCTCCTGGACTATATGGTGCACGTGTGCAAATTAAAACTGGGTTAAAAGGTTACTGAACCACAGGTTACCCTAGGTCGGAAACACGACGTACCGAGTTGTTTATTTGTCTCCGTCCCATTGTTTTTTTATGGAATATACAAGTCTCTCTTCTAATTGCAGTCAATATTTAAATACTGCATACAATTTATCCTCTCTTTATAATTTATCTAGTGAGTGTTGGTTTTTTATGACATTATTTCTGTAACGAAATTGAAATGGTTATGAAATGAAATTTAAATTATTTGAACTTTTGGGGTTTTGTAACTTCAATATTAAATCTTATTTAAAGTGAAACAGCTAATTTCTTTGCAGCCATAATAGTCACATTTGGTCAGATGAAACACACTACTACCCGCACACTACTCGTCGGTGGTATAGCTTTCAGAGGAGATTCGGTGTCAATGTCAATGGCGATCGTTTAATTGGGCCGCATTTTCTACCTGAACATCTGAATGGGCCGCGTTACTAATTTTTAGTAGAATTGTTTGAAAACCTTCCCCTTCGGGCTTACAGCAAATGTTGTTAAAATATTAAAATTATGATGCTAATAAAAACTGATTTTTGGCAAGGCATGCTCAGACCTCGAGGTTCTTGCTGGGCAACAATAACAATTTAATATGTTGATTGCATAAATAAAAAATAATTTATAGCATTTTAAATTATTATTGGCTGACGTGAGCAAAACCGTTTATTTATTGTCTTTATATGAGCGAAAATATATAAATATGGCAACGTTGCATCTAGGGCGCGTTGTTCATAGGTTCATATCGTAGCCGTGCATAATATTGTGACGTCAGCCGGTCAGTAACAGCCTGAAAAGGGGGTTAAATAATGATTTGAAAATATTTTTTTTCAGCTTAAATATGCATTTAAATTTTTTTTTAATCACGCCATCGTATTATACTCATTTTTCTCTATCTGCTCTTACAATTAATGGCATTATGACTGAATCACCCTGTATAGTGACCGTCAAAAAGTTTTCGTAACATATTTTTTTTCTATTTCTTAGATTAACGAAAATAAATATTGAGAACGTTGTAGAAATAATTAATAGTTATTAAAGTAAACATATTCAGTCATAGGTATTCTAATTGCTTCATTCATCTTATTGCTAACTTTTAATAGTTACTTCATAGATGCTCCAATGAGTATTACAAATAAAATTCGTCGGTTTGATTATACCGTTGAGTGATAACATTTTGAATGAACAAAATTATACAAGGTGTCTCTAAAGAGTCTGTACAACGCTCCACCAGATATAGTCAATTTAACTTGCCTTAGTTCAAAAATTGATAATAATGAACCTACAGGGTGTGAAAGTTGAACAAACAAGTGACAGTTTCTTTAACATCTTCCGACTACTTCGAGATAATTTCGTGATATTTCGTATCAGGGTTTTTTTTTTTGGGAGAAATTCGAGTCTATCGACGATTTCATTCAATCTTCTAGCTAGCACCACAAGTGACCATTAAGACACATATAAATTGCCTAAACTTTTTTGTGATACTGTGTAGGTCACTTTGGTTTGGAAAAATCTTTTCCCGCAAGTTTTCTTCTTAAAAAAGGTATACCTTGTTAATAGTATTCCTTTCATCGAAGAAGAACTATTAAAAATACACAAACATTAAAGAATTTAAAAAATAGCTCGATCTGATGATACTCCTTTGTTTCTAATACGAGTAAAACGTATTTTACCTTCTAGCTGATCATAGTGATAACCACGGTGGATTAAATAAAATTTTTATCTCGGAGTTCTTATAGAAGTTCCTCAAGAATCTATTTTGGGCCTGATACCGTTTATTTTATATACTAATGAATTGGATACTATATTACCCGAAATATTTCTTACTATGTGTTATTATTTCACTGAAATCTTATAATGAGTTAGAATACACATACCCTTTTCAAGGAACGCACTTATTTCAGCAACACCCTATATACTATGGTGTATCGAGTCTAGGTTTAGGTATGATTTGTGCCTATGGGGTGGATCAACCTTATTTTCAGATATTTTTATTATTAAAAAAAATCTATTAAGATGTATGGCAGGTGTTGTGAATACTGTGTCGTGTAAGAATATACAGCGTGATGATAAAGCTTTCTCTTATGAATACAGTGATGTAAGGTATAGTATATACTTTAAAAAAAGGAATTACCTCCTGCAATTGACAACAATCCGAAAATGATGTTGGTAGCAAATGAAGCATCGGAGAAAAGTATGCTCTTAATCACCCCGAAAACAGCCACAGAAGCGGCATCGTCTATGCTGGCAACGGCGATGATTAAGGTGGGGATACCTTTGGCAACGCCGTAGCTCTTTTCGCGAAGTCTCATAAGGCACGGCACCACCACTGCCGGGGAAACGGCGGCTATTATGGAACCTGTAATAAGAAGAAATTATTAAATAATCATATTTTGAATATTCCTCCATTAATAAACGGAGATGTGCCGGCAAAATTCCACCTTTACAAGAAGCAACCCTGTTAATATAGAGTAAATAATAAAGCGACAGTAATATTAAATTGTAATTTAAATTACAACCGTATTTTAATTAATTTGTATTTGAAGGTTTAATTTTATTATGAATAACGAACATTTCGTCAGCCGAACATAAATAGGGTAAAGGATTCCATACACTAAAAGTTTATGTATGAGGTCTAGTATGTAAATACAACGCTGTGCATGAACTTTGATTATTAAATTTCCATCAAATTTGTTGATTTGATTGAATTTGATGTCATATTAAAACTAACCATTAAGAATATAAATAAATAAAAACTGTACATAAAAGTTGTTCTAAGAACGAACTTAAAAGCTATAAGTTTATGTCTGGAGTACTTTGTTTTGTACCCACCTTCCATTTACTTAGAATATAGGGAAACATTAACAAAAAATTTTTGGCTAGTTTCACGATTTTATCAAAGCCGTTGTAACAACAAAATGATTTAATGCCTGCACTCTTTGTCCATGATAGGGGTGTAATAATTGTTCCCGTAGTACACGTCATACGGTACTGTTTGTTTTATACGCCAACTAAGTAACACTGCAAAACACAACGCATGTGCACAAGATGCACAGAGTTGGCTTACATTTATAGTTAATATTGTTGATTAATTTTCTCGTGCCTTCTAACATCCTTTTCAAAGAACGTACATATTTCATACCCTGTATAATCAATGATGACGTTTTCAAACTATTTTGATCAAATAAATTTGACGAAAAATTGATAGTCTGACATGGACCGTAGACAATACTAAATGGTACAGGTATAGGATATTTTTTTTTAAATAAAACCTCAGTAAAGCTGTCGTTTGTTTTTTCTTTATCTACATTTTGTAAAGATAGAGACTTTTTTGTTGTACAAATAACTTCATATCAATCCTTGACTGACTTCTGATTGCAAGAGCTTAATTATTATTGTTATTATTATACTCGACAGTATGGGCCTATTGCGAGGATACAAAAAATTTAAATAAAATTTGGGACACGTGGTGTTAAATGGGATGAGGTAAGCTCCATTTTCAATGGAAAGTATTATCTTTGGGATTTGATAGAAACGACTAATGACGTCATAAATTATATTTTTTCCAGAAACATACCCAATTGTTCAAGGTGTAAATAGATAAGTACAAAAAATTAAGAAGTGGATACCTTGTAAATTAAACGTAATCTTTCATTTAAAATAACCTCCCTCCGCTCATGCCTAAAAGTAATTTATTGCTCAATGGTTTGTCGTTGTTCACTATAAACGAATCATTAATATTAATTAAGCTAAAAATTTAGGGATTTATTTGGGAGTGCCAATTCTGCAGTGTTGGTTGTCTAAGCTACGGTCAGCAGACTTGTAATCATTTATAAAGGCTCTGTACAAAACTTGGAATGAGCGAATTGGCGATAAAAAAGTTACACAAGAAATTGCTTATAATGGTGGTCACTTCTACCCCTTGCAACCGAAAGGAAAGATCAATAAATTAATGCCTTTTCGAATATAGGAAAAGTGTACCTAATTTAACTCAATATTTGAGGAGAAAAAATAAAACTAAATTTTTCTCTCCCCGTTTGAAGAGCTATTGATACACGAGAAAGAAAGAAATTTTATACATGAAAGGTCTCAATTTTCAACCCTGTATAGTATTAATTTTATATACATTTTAAATATTTTAATCCTGTTTTACATTTACCAACTTTCGACTCAATAAACTTACCAAGAAATTAGTCTAAATATATTGGCATATTTGACCTTTCTAACATTGTATAAAATATAGTTATATGATTGCTATTATTAGGTACACAGGGTGGCCAAATGAAAACGAAACGGAGCCATTTTCAGGAACTGCGTCAAGATTGTAGAAAAACGCTCAGACCCGTCGCCGTCGATTTTAGTTTAAAGGGGGACATTATTTGCTGGTATTTTTTACTCTGACACTTTCACCCCCAAGCAAGTGTAAGCATCACCCCAAAATATTTAAATGGCATTGGGGGTTGAGTAATATTTCATTTGTAATATTTCTTTTTTCTCTTTACAACAGACTTTAAATTTTATAATTCCTCCCAATACTTATTAAGAATTTTGATTTTAAAGGTGAAACTTATGTACAAACAATTAGTTACGGTCAAAATATCAGTCTTTCGAGTTAAGTACGCCAATGGTATAAATTTAGTATTTCTTGCGTTACATTGACTTTTGGTGATTTGTTATCACTTATACACTATACACACAAAATGATCGTAAAATTAGTGGATTCCAAAGTATTTTCTAGTATTATTTGCAAGCGTTGTTTGGTAGTTTATTTAATTGTGTTTTTGAAAATTACACTATGGTTTATTCCATTCCGGAAAGGGTAGATGTCATTTCGCTTTACTTTATGAACAATAAATGTGCGAATAGAACAGCTCAGCTATTTAATGAACAATATCAAGAGCGACATGTCAGGAGGAAGTATGTTCTAGAGTTAGTAAAATAATTTCAAGAGACAGGGAACGTATCCAATAAAAAACGAGAAATTGAAAAACCTATAGTTAATGAGGCTAGTGAAGTTGCAGTTTTGGGGCAAGTTCATCTTGATCCTATATTAAGTACGAGGCAGCTAGCATCTGTATCTGTTATCAATCGATCTAGCATACAAACCATTTTGAAGAAGAATAAATTCCATCTATACAAAATACATTTAGTCCAGGAACTTCATGAGGATGATTATGATCGCCGTTTGCAATTTTGCGGATTAATGAGTGAGCGAACAAGGAACGATCCACAGTTCCTTTTGAACATCTGTTTTTCTGATGAATGTAGTTTTTTCTTGAACGGGAGGGTAAATCGTCAAAATTGCCGCTATTGGTCCGATTCAAACCCAAGAGTTTTTCACGAGGTGCATACCACAGCAACCGGAATAATTAAATGTATGGGCTGGAATTTTCGGTGACCGGTTGGTGGGTCCTTTTTTTCTACCTGGTAATTTGACTGGACAAATGTATTTGCAATTACTGGAAAATGCTATTGACCCTGACATTACTGATATTATTGAAAATGTTCTAGAGTATGATGAAGATCATTTGATTTTTCAACAGGACGGTGCTTCTCTGCATTATGCGTTAATTGTCCGTCAATATTTGGACCTACGTTTTCTACGGAATTCCGCGATTACCGGATTTATCACCCCTTGATTTCTTTTTCAGCGTCGCTGGAAGATTTGCGTCAAAGTATATGCCGTCGAATAACTTCGGAAATGCTTCGGAATGTGCGTGAACGTTTCGAACAAAATCTTTATTCTTGTATGGAAGCGGGCGGTCATCAGTTTGAACATTTAATCAAATAAGTAGTAAGTAAGCAACTAAACATAATTTAAATTTTGAAATGTAAATATTTTTCAAAGTATTGGTTGTAATTATAAAATTTAAAGTCTGTTGTAAAGAGAATTGTAAGAGCTTTCAAAAGAAATATTACTCAACCCCCAATGTCATTTAAATATTTTGGAGTGACGCTTACCCTTGCTTGGGGGTGAAAGTGGCGGAGTCAAAAATACCAGCAAAGAATGTCTCCCTTTAATCTAAAATCGACGGGTCTGAGCGTTTTTCTACAATCTTGACGCATATCCTGAAAATGGCTCTGTTTCGTTTTTATTTCGATACATATATTATTATGTATATTACAGATTAGGTAAATTGTATATTATTAAATCTATAAAATTGTATTAATTTTAGTACTGCAATTATGTGTTTATTATTATATTCTAATTGTTATTATTATTACATTAGTGTCTTTATTCCTAAAGTTGATATCTCCATATTTGATAAATATATGGCCCAATTTATTGTTAACAGTTTATTGGTAAATGGTTTAAGTTATGAATATTGACAGAAAATATTAATTTACTACTGCTTTATGACGAGACATATTGCGTAGAAAATATAAATTATCCTTAATCCCAAAAAGATGTGTATCAAATCAGATGTTAGATACTGAGGTTGCAAATTACCTTTTAATCTTACAGCGGAGATTAATAGTGAAGCCGATGTGATTGATTTTGTTGGCTAGTTAAATGCCAATAAAAAAATAAAAATGCGTAACATTTTATTGTAGAACTTTGGTCTGGGATTACAAGAACGATATGCTAATTGTCAGATATGAATTAAAGAATTTTATCAAGGAAAATATATGAAATATGAAGTGTGTATCTCTTTAAATATAAACAAATCACAATCTGTAATCAAATGAAAATATTTTCAAAAAAGATGTAGATACACATACTTGGCAAGAATGTCATTACAAATAATACAGAGTGTTACAAATAACGAATTGTTTGGCAGAAAAAAATTTGACTTTCCTTATACCATTTCTTATTTAGGTGCTTCATTTCGAATATAAAAAGTGTCAAAATTGCAATTAAAAAAGAGATTTTTATTAATAACTCCGTTGTTTTCAAAAATATTCAGATGAAATTTTACACTGACTTGTACTTTATGAAGACACATCTTTTGTGTAGTTTTGGTAAAAAAATCCTCAACAGAGGAAAGGGGGGGGGGGTCGTAATACCTATTGTATCCCTCGGTTGTAATTCAAAGTTCGATTTTTAAATCAGAAACTTCCTTACTCTATTTTTAGCACTTGCAAAATTTTAATTTAGGTTTTGGTATACAAGATTTTGTAAAAGTTTTGATATTGATCCACCTTCTGTTGTTAAAAACTTAACGGACTAAATGTTCGCGGATAGTATCAATCAATAGTATCCTTCTAATTTACATTTTTATTTGTTTAACATATCTGGTATAAATTATTAATTTCAACATTCATTTATTATTTCTCTCTTGTTTGAACTGGAATTAAGTTAACTTAAAATCTTAAAGCTATTCAATATTCTCAAGGTAGATTAAGTGAATTGGGATTACGATTCAACAAAGACCTTGTCCCCATTAAAGTCAATATTTCAAAATACTGAATTCTTTGTAGAATGCAAAGGTCATTGTCTAAAACAAAAGAACAACATACCCAAAGAAACAACACTAGGTACCTGATGAACCATTATTCATAAGCATGCGCTGGAAAGAGTTGGGGGTCAATGGGAACTACTGCTCCCCTTTCCTCCGTTCGCTAAACGACTATTTTGCCCAAAATTACACAAAAGGTGTGAACAAGCAATCTTCTTTAAATTGTAATTTTGACGGCCCGTATCATGAAAAATAGATACGTAAATGAAAAATGGGATAAGGAAAGTTCCATTATTTTTTAAGAATCTGTTGATTCTACTTTAACTTTACAAATTGACTGTGTGAGAGAAATGATATATTGGTATTTTAGTGGAATATCTAATATCTAATATCTAATTGTAAAAATAATGCAAGTATAATAATTGTTCATCGAATAAACAATTCTTACCTAGAAGTAGTGCGTAGGTCCACGATAGATCTAGGAAAAATTTCGATAAAACCATTATGGAACACATTTCCACGGTAAATGGTATCAGGGACAACTTAAGCACAGGGATGGTCAGTCTTTTTAAAGCCACAGGGTCTACATCTAACCCTGCTCGGGTAAGGATAATCACTAGTGCAAGGTGGCTGTAAAAAATAAAAAATTGTAAAACAAGCTTCAATTTTGTTATACAGGGTGTTTTTAAATGAAGTAGCAAAAATGGTACCAGTGAATGTAGAGCCAAAAAATAAGAGAATTGAAGTAAAAATAACTTATATGAAAGTTGCACTCCTGCGGCGATATATCCTCTTAAAGGAGGGGATTGAAATTCACATTTTAATTTTTTTCTTTAACATGAGGAATGCTAGAGACACAAAACTTAGTATGAGCATCCTACTAATAAAGAGACAACTTTTCAAATTTTTTTCGATCATTGACGTATTTTATAAAGGAGTGAAACAGTCAACCCCATTGCAATATTTTATTAGAAATTTCTAATATGAAGCAAATTATTTATTTAAAAATATTTTTTGGGAAGGCTGATTTATTGCGCAACTTTTTTACCTCCTGTAATTTTTTGAGAAAACCGATAGTTTTCTAGTAAAAAAGTTAGATGCGTCATCGTTCACTAAAGGGGTAATTGCGAAAATTTGTAAAAACAAAGTAAGCCAATGTCATAACACATAAATTATTATTTATCATATTAATAAATTGACACTTTCTGACAATAAGCTCGTAATTTAATAATAACATTAAGAATAATTTGCCATTAGTTAATGAAAAATATGACTATGGGACATGTATTAGGTAAAGTTATTCATCTGAAATAAAATTTAATACAAACGAAAAACAATAATTTCCATTTTGCTGCAAGCATAACCTAATACGTCTGTTGAAGTTATAACGCACTCGCACAAACAGTTCTTGGTTATTACGAAGGTTATCTGCTGCCTGAAATATTCTTAAGCGTAGTTCTTCTAAGGAAGCAACAGGAGTTGCATAAACAATACTTTTTATGTGTCCCCAAAAAAGAAATCCATAGGCGTTAGGTTAAATTTAACCATTCCCTAACGGCAAGTGTACTGTGTGCCCCATCGTGCATATATCACATCACCTGACGTGTAGCGAGGGGTACATCCTCAAGTAATGTTGGAAGATTTTCGTTAAAAAATCTAAGATACTCGGCCGCTCCGAGCCCGTGTGGAAGAATAAAAGAACCTACTACAGTATTTCCTACAATTCCCATCCAAACGTTTAAACTGAAATTATGTTAACATCTTGAAACAGATATTTCATGACTATTTTCTTCCAACCGTGAATGAACCTTATGAAGGTTTACTGCACCTACTCTAGGAAAATTTACTTTATCGGTGAAAAGTATATTCATTAGGAAATTTAAGTCATGCCTGGAAATATTAATGTACCATTGACAAAAATCCACGCGGTTAGGTAAATCAGGGTCATTCAATTCTTGCACGGATTGATGGTAAAAAGGGTATAAAAGATTTTCATGAGCTACATTCCACTTGCAGTTGTTTGGACACTTGTCTTGTGCTTGTACCANCCACAGGGTCTACATCTAACCCTGCTCGGGTAAGGATAATCACTAGTGCAAGGTGGCTGTGAAAGATAAAAAATTGTAAAACAAGCTTCAATTTTGTTATACAGGGTGTTTTTAAATGAAGTAGCAAAAATGGTACCAGTGAATGTAGAGCCAAAAATAAGAGAATTGAAGTAAAAATAACTTATATGAAAGTTGCACTCCTGAGGCGATATATCCTCTTAAAGGAGGGGATTGAAATTCACATTTTATTTTTTTTTTTTAACATGGGGAATGCTAGAGACACAAAACTTGGTATGAGCATCCTACTAATAAAGAGACAACTTTTCAATTTTTTTTCGATTATTTTCATATTTTATAAAGCAGTGAAACAGTCAGCCCCATTGCAATATTTTATTAGAAATTTCTAATATGAAGCAAATTATTTATTTAAAAATATTTATTGGGAGGGCTGATTTATTGTGCAACTTTTTTACCACCTGTAATTTTTCGAGAAAACCGATAGTTTTCTAGTAAAAAAGTTAGATGCGTCATCGTTCACCAAAGGGGTAATTGCGAAAATTTGTAAAAACAAACTAAGCGAATGTCATAACAAATAAATTGTTATTTATCATATTAATAAATTGACACTTTCTGACAATAAGCTCGTTATTTAATAATAACATTAAGAATAATTTGCTATTAGTTGATGAAAAATATGACTATGGGACATGTATTAGGTAAAGTTATTCATCTGAAATAAAATTTAATACAAACGAAAAACAAGAAATGCAAAATTAAATTTAAAGAATATTCTCGAAATAATTTCCATTTTGCTGCAAGCATAACCTACCTAATACGTCTGTTGAAGTTATAACGCACTCGCACAAACAATTCTTGGTTATTGCGAAGGTCATCTGCTGCCTGAAATATTCTTAAGCGTAGGAAGCAACAGGAGTGGCATAAACAATACTTTTTATGTGTCCCCATAAAAAGGAATCCATAGGCGTTAGGTTAAATTTAACCATTCTCTAACGGCAAGTGTACTATGTGCAGGCGCCCCATCGTGCATATACCACATCACCTGACGTATAGCGAGGGGTACATCCTCAAGTAATGTTGGAAGATTTTCGTTCAAAAATCTAAGATACTCGGCCGCTCCTACAATTCCCATCCAAACGTTTAAACTGAAATTATGTTAACATCTTGAAACAAATATTTCATGAGTATTTTCTTCCAACCATGAATGAACTTTATGAAGGTTTAATGTACCTACTCTAGGAAAATTTGCTTCATCGGTGAAAAGTATATTCATTGGGCTGAATTTTACCAGTTTCGCGAAGCCTTCTGTCCACCGAAGCCAATGTTTGTCTATGAGGAATCGGTTGGTTTGGATATCTTTGGTGGTACAATCTTACTGCAGCGTTGTTATTTTTTCTGGATTCGAAAGACACTTGGAGCATGTCGACATATTCGTCATTGGTATAAATATTATTTGCTATAATTATTCTGATAATAAATTAATCAATTGGTACTAATTATTGATTGACAGAAAGTGTTAATTTATTAATATGTTAATTAACAATTCATTTATTATGACATCCGCCTACTTTATTTTTAAAATTTTTCGCAATTACCCCTTTAGTAATTTAAATAAACGATGACGCATCTAATTTGTTTACTAAAAAACTTTCGGTTTTATCGAATGTATAGGACGTTAATGATATGCTCTGTCAAACTTTAGTGGTCTACATAAAAAATCTATAAGAAAATTCCTATCAATATGTGTCCAGAAACACTTTTTGAAATGTCATAACATGATGTGATTTATTTTTTATTTACGTCCAAATTACAAATTATCCATTTTAACGAAGCGTGCTTTGAAAACAAAACATCCAATGATTACATAGCCACACACAAAAAAAAAAGTTGGGTATACTTTTTATGCGATATATATTTTTCGTAGTAAGTTGGCCTCCTGAACACGAATCTAGGGTCAGAATTGGCCCATCACGTCACAATTTTTTCCTAACCTCAAAAAACTTGTGAAAAATAGTGAAAATTGATGAAAATTTACTGGGAAAATTTGGAAAAAATTTTATTTCCACATCAAATAGTACATTTTTATGTAAAAGACTCTACTGAATTCAAATCCGCTGTAAGAATTGAGCTAGAACGTGTGGTTTTTCTTTCTAACCTCAAAAAACCGAGCAGGAATCGCTATTTTCAAATTCTGAGCGGATTTTGACCAGATTTTGTATAAAGGTGTTTTTTGGGTCGCTGATTACGAATATGAATTCACATTGTTAAAATTCAAGATGGCTGATCCAATATGGCGGGTGTACTTTTTTGAAATCCACCGATTTCAGTAAAATTTGGCATCATAAGGATTGCTGGTTGATCTCACCTTCATTAATCACACATCTGGAGCCAGATTTTCATAAATCAAGGTAAAAGATTCCACTCCGTCTAAAAATGTGACTTCGCTTAAAAAAATGACTTAAGGACTCTACACATGTAATGATGTGTAGTGTGATGTGCTTGTTTCCATGGGACAAGACAAAAAAGTTTCTACTTTATTCTTTCATTTATTTAGTCGTGCATGGGCTTATGGTTTTCCAATCAGATTTTTTTAACTACTATGCAGTTTTCCTATGGCATTTAGATGCTTTTATTTCTTAATAATTTTAAAGTTCAAGGAAAAGGACACATTACTGCCACACAGCACATCACTGCATCTGCTTATGCCTTCAATCTAAAAATGTGACTTTGCCGAAAAAATGCCGCCTACTCGGCCTAAAATTATGACTCTGCCTACAAATTTTACCTTGATTTATGAAAATCTGGCTCCAGATGTGTGATTAATGAAGGTGAGATCAACCAGCAATCCTTATGATGCCAAATTTTACTGAAATCGGTGGATTTCAAAAAAGTACACCCGCCATATTGGATCAGCCATCTTGAATTTTTACAATGTGAATTCATATTCGTAATCAGCGACCCAAAAAACCCCTTTATACAAAATCTGGTCAAAATCCGCTCAGAATTTGAAAATAGCGATTCCTGCTCGGTTTTTTGAGGTTAGAAAAAAAACCACACGTTCTAGCTCAATTCTGACAGTGGATTTGAATTCAGCAGAGTCTTTTACATAAAAATGTACTATTTGATGTGGAAATAAATTTTTTTCCAAATTTTCCCAGTAAATTTTCATCAATTTTCACTATTTTTCACAAGTTTTTTGAGGTTAGGAAAAAATTGTGACGTGATGGGCCAATTCTGACCCCAGATTCGTGTTCAGGAGGCCAAATTACTACGAAAAATATATGTCGCATAAAAAGTATACCCAACTTTTTTTTGTGTGTGGCTGTGTTATACGAAATTTTGACAGTTCTGTTCTCAACAGCAATGTCAAAGGTCAATTGCATTTTTGTTATCTAAATCTTGATATTGTGAATTAAAATTTAACTGAGTTGTAAAAAGTAATTGTTATATGATTTATTTCCAAAGCATTTCTATGATGTTTTGACAAAAAAAAGAGGCAAAACATTTCATATCTTAATCAGGAAAATGCAGAAATCTTATATGGCCCCATAAAAAAAGGTGGTAGGCTAATACTAATAATGTCATAATAACCGATGACCGATCTTATATCTCTTAAGATAACCGAGACCCTGTTGGTGCAGCCTAAAAATACGGGCACTCTATACAAAAATTGAAATAATTATACTTGTAATGTAACCACAATCTGTTAATTTGATATTAGTAGCTGTATTGTACAAAAATTTATAGTACCAAATAATTAAGATATAGATTAAATAATTTTAATCCTATGTTTAATCCTTTTATCAGTTCCGGAAATAATAGACTCAAAGTTTTCTAACCCAAATAATGAAATATCAATTTATCTTTATTTCATTAGGAGTTCCTCATCGAAAACATTAATATCAGTTTTTGCCAAAAAAAGGAATCTTACCAAGATATATGATTAATAAAGAAAAAAGAAGCAAAATTATTCTGTTAAAGTTTTAGTGACTTTTAAATAACTCAACAGGATTAAAATCTGGGTATACTGCTGACCATTGCACTGCTATTTTTGTTCACCAAACTGACATCTTCCAAATTCTAATAATCTAATGAGATATAGCTCTGGTTCATTACAAAAAAGGAAGAAACATGGATTAAATTAACTTAAATAACATGTCATTTAGAACGCATTGTGAGAGATAAAGAGATATTCCTTTAACACCTCATATTCAAGTCTGATTTTTTATTCTCTGCAATAAATCTTGATAATATGATCTACCAATATTAATATTGATTTATTGCAATGATCCCTTTAAAGTAATAATAAAAAGCAAATTAATACCCGACTTCGCTTTTAATCTCAGCAAAATCTTCGTCAATATCCACTATGTTGACGTTTTGAAGAAGCATGCCAGTAAACAACATCCCGACCAGCGGAGGAAAAGTGGTCAGGCTCATCAACCAACCCCCAAAATATGAGCAAATTGTCAGCAAAATCAGCTGGTACAACATGCCATCTGGGGGTGCAGCAATATCGCCGACGATGGCGTAGAGTATGATATAAGCCAGTACGCATATTAGGGTTAGAGAAACGATCCTGGAAAACTTGCGGTATCTGAGGAAGTACGGATGGGGACATAATTTGGGCCAGAAGTTTGGCTCCCACGAAGGTACGTCATCTTTGGTGTGGCATTTGAGGCAAAAGTTGTAGAACCAACCCCTGGCAAAGTAAAAAAATATTAATAAAAATGATGTCAGCTAGGTCTAGTACAAATCATCATGATGTAACTATTAATATGATGGTATAATTTCAACTTACTTGTCGCCATCTTCATCTTCTTCCTTAATAGTATCCGTCCTTGAAAATACTGAATTTGTTACTGACACTTTGTGAATTTTCGAATCTCTGTTGTCTGTAACAAGATTACAAAGTTAGTAAAACTTTGCTTATTATTTGAAAGTATTTACTTGTAGTGGTGCTAGTTTTTTTGTTCCTTCTACAGACTGAAGATTGGAAAATATTTATACAAAGAATTAATAAGTAATTCCCGCGAAAAAAAGGCAGGTGTCTACTTTTGTGTAAATCCTCAAATGACATTCAAAACTAAAAGTACTGAATATATCATAATTGCTCACCGTTTTGTGCTTGAACCGAATTTGAAACGTTCAAGTAAAAAATCTCGCGCGCGACGAGGGCAACGTTAATGTGCATGCGCGAACCCCGCGCTCCTTCCATGTTCAAACCGCCATTAACGTTAATTTTACTACTGCTGTTAGCGCGTTTATTACATCAACTGTCAATATAAAACTTTTTGGGAATAAAAGTTTAACCCTTTCTTTAATTTTCTGTAAAATCCCGGTTCGATACGTCCAATAGTTGATTAACAATAAATTAACGTTACAAAAAAGCTATATTGGGAACAAAGAGTCACAGGTGATTTCCTTTTATTTAAAATTACTGTAAAAATAAGCTTAATTTAATGCAAAAAGAGCGAGTTCCCGAGCGGCCTTTGCCTGACCCTGGGACAATTTGTTGATAACTGTGTTTTGCACGTCCTACTTAGTTAGTTGTAAAGGGCAACTTCCTGAAATTTTTCTTTTTCTTTGGATCAATGAGAACCTGCAACTACTATATTAACAATTAATTAATTAACAAATACCTGGAGCAACAATTTCACGGTCAATTGAATCGACCTTTGGCACACATGTCGGTAATTGGATTGATCGTCTGTTCCATAAATTTCATGAACATCCATCACTTTTTGCAATAATAATGCGCAATTTTCGAAAACTGATTTTGCCGCGTTTGATCTTGATTTTACAGTTAACAAATTGGTGAAATATGACTTTAGATACTTTAAATTGTAGGTAATTTAATTACCTACAACATAAAATAACTAATTTTCTAGATTTTCATTGGCAGTAAAAAAGTAAAATAACACTTAAATTTGCCACTTATTTTTTGATATTATCGTTCCCTTATAAATATGATATTCTTAAAAACAGGGTCGGAATGGTCAATTACGTTCACGGTCCGATGCAGGATATACAGTATAGCCTTTATAACTGTATTATTGTAACAAATTTTTTCAGTTTGTTATTTACAATTATTTACTACTTGAGTCAGTTTTTTAATTTTTTTTAGAAATGCAATATTTACGGAGATAGCACTCCCTTCTGTTTTGCATAAACATAAAAAAAGAGGAGCTCTTGAGACAAATGACCTAAAGATAATAGTTCTACTTATCGTCAGTAAAAATTTGGAATTTTTTTACAAATTAACAACAAAACTACGACGAGTTAAAGTGAGAAGTATCAATTTTATAGGCAAAAAACCGTGATTTTCATTAATAACTAAAATATGGGATAACCAAACTAACTGAAATTTTAGCACACAATAGAGTAATAGTGAGGCTAGATATGGTCCAAATTTAATTTTTTTTTTGCCCCTACGTTTTCTTAATGTCGGTTTCCAAAGTCAGGGATCTATTAATTAATCTAATTTATATTGCTAGTAGTGAACTATAAAGTCTATGGCAAATAATAATATAAATATAACTGGTACTACTGAATAAATATTAATCATTAGATATAAAGGACGTATTAATAGCCACCAATGTACCTTTTTATGACGACACTTTGACTACATCGTCAAATATTCTTGTGTGAATAATAATTATTGTAAAACGTAAACCTGTCTAAAAGCTGTTTTACATTGACAATTTATTGATCAATTAATTGATGAAGTCGCTTAATCAAGAAATTGGACAAGTGTAATGCACCAAATCAGTTGTCAAATAACTTCATCAATTTATTCATCAAGTTCTTGACGAATTAAAGCATGTTCTAATTTTCGTCAATTTCTTCGTGAAGTTCGGAAGTACCAACCCAACAGATTTCCAGCCTCAGATCAGTAATGAGGTTATGTTATTGGAATATGTAAATAATTGTCTGGCGTCGTACTAGTTTTGCATTGTTTTTACTGATTTGTTATTTACAAAAACTAATATTTATATAATATGTGTCAGAACGGTACCACTGTTGTATCACTACAATTATGAGTGGAAAGGTGACATTTTTGAAATTTATTTGCTTCTTTGATTCATTGGTGGAACTGATTTATACGTCAAAAAACTTGACAAAGTCTGTAGCAGTGTAAAACCACACTGTTTTGCAATAAATTCGTGAATTAATTGATGAAGAACTTCGTCAATTTATTGAATAAATTGTCAATGTAAAACAGCTATAATATTTGACAGAAAATTTACAAATAAATCGGCGTTTGACAGATAATGTAGATGCCTGAATTGAATATCTAATTTATATTTCAAATCTTTTAAACTAAGGAAAATTTGGCCAAATGCTAGTATAATATTAACTCACTACCTACTGTTTTGTGTGATGTACAAACAAACTCATTATCATTATAATTTTAACTTACCATTTAAATTCGATGAACTATTCGGACCGTTCGATTCATGTATGATATTTTTTTTCCTGATTCTTTCTTCGGGGGTACCATGGGAAATCGAAGAGATTTTCCGAAAATGATGATTTTCAAAGCCCAGGTTATCGTGACCTATATCTTCATTGATGCTAACTTTCCTCAAAGCCTTCTGTTGAGTGTTGGGCATCTTACTCAAATTCTTTACAACTGATGGATATCCTGTAACAATTGTCAGAGTTAGTAAAATACAAAATACCTAAATAGAACTATCCAAATACAAAAAGGGGTATTTTTAAATCAATAAATAATTACCACTAATTTTTAATTAACTCCTTCCAATAATAGTAGACCACCTATCATTTCTTCACAATGACTGGATACTATTTCTTTATTCGTTTTCGCGTTATTAACTATTATTATCTATATCAAGTCACTTCACGGTACACGACTGTTTCATCATTAATTAGTTCGTCTTTCACATTATATCATTAAATCTTATGTTCTAGTTCCCCCTCTAGGTTAAGATTAATCGAGGATTAACCGACTGCTTTATCGGAAAAATTTTCCTGTTAAGAATGTCTCTTCTACGCATATACGTAGTAAGTTACGTTGTAGGTGTGTCATGAGGTCAACTTAATTGGTTTTTAGTGGGAGAAAGTGAAAAGTTCAATAAAAAAAGTCATGGATTAATAAGATAGGCAATTATTATACAGAATGTTTCTTGTTCAAAACATAATGAATAAATTAGAGGTCAATTTTGACCCCCTGCGAAGATATAGCAGCTTGAGGGTGACCTATCGGCAACGGATCTTAAATAACTTGTAAACCATTTGAATGATTTCTTTAACTTGATATAAAGGGTCATTTTTTAACCTGAAACTTTAAAATATCACGAGAAATAAGCACCCTACGGAAAAAATGTCAATAAACAAAATTTAATAATTCCGCGGGAGAAAAACATTTGTGCCAAAATTAACTTTGTAAAATTACTTAGGATTTGTCTGAAACATTTTATTTGATTCATAATAGATCGATTTCTCCTACTGAGAACCTATACATACGATTCTACAATATGTCTGCTACAAAAATACCACGTTTTATATAAAAAAAGGATCAACTTAAATAAAGTGACCATATAATTAATTCTTGAAAATTATTTGTTTTCTGGGTTTCTGCTCAAAATAAACACTTAGTTTATAAAACTATTATTCATTTATACATTATTTATAACGATAGTTTCGGGTTTTATCCCATGCTGTTGTCTGAAGATGAGATAAAACCCGAAACGATCGTAATAAATAATGTACACATGAATAATACTTTTATAAACTAAGTGTTTATTTTGATCAGCAACACAGAAAATAAATAATTTTCAAGACCTAGGACCAACATAATTTACCTACATTATCTCAGTGTATTTCTACTTAAAGTTAGGTTAGATTAGATTAAGTTTTTAAGTCGTATAAAGAAAAACTTTACTGAACTTCATAAATCTCTAGATAAAGGCGGGTGGCGTCTGTATGATATAAGACATATATAAAGTAAGGTTAGAATGCCTTATATTTATATAAAAGGAATTCTTAACCCTCAAAGATCACACTAGTGCGAATTCGCACCAACGTTAATTCCTTCTATAGCCCAAACAGTCGCGCCGTATCACAGCTGGCCTCAGTCTGTTAATTGCCGATCAAACTAGACAGTCTGAAAAGTCCGATCGGTGCGAATTCGCACTAGTGTGACTTTAGTGTGGGCAAAAGTGTGGCTGAATTTATATCTTATAATCTATAAATAAAGTCAATTGAAATGAAAATTTCCGATTTTTTTACCTCATTTTATGTTTCGAATAGACTAGAACCAGAACATTTTTTATTTAGTTATTGTTAATAATTTGTCAAATATATATTTTTTCATTAATGGTTTAATTAAAACATGTAAATTAATATTTTTATACAAAAAAGTGCAAAATTAACATTTAAAGAATAGGAGGCAAAAATGATGACTTCAAAAAATGCATATATTCGAGATAGCGAAAAAATCGCTTATATCATTTTATAAATATGGGGTATTTTTTCTTATAAATATAGACTTTGAACTTCAAAATCCGTTGAAAATATGAATTTAAAAAAAGTAATTTTTCAAAAAATGTTTTATTTTCAATATTAACAAATTATTATTTTTTTCAAACCTAATTACATCAATTGATTTCTCAGAAAATTTTACTCCAGTTTTGATATAAATACGTCATATTTTCGTCAACAAATAAAGAAGACAGAAAGGTTCAAAGTTGACAAAATAGTGTGACCTTTGAGGATTAACCTGACCTAACATAACTTTACATATAGAAATAGATTTCAGTATACAATTAGGTTAGGTTAAGAGTCTTTTATGTAATATATAACACAAAGTTAGATTAGGTTTAAGTTAAGTTTTTGTTAGTAATGCATAAGAAAACCTATTGTAGAAATTTATATATAATCTATATAAGCAGTTCAATTTATTTCATTTCTAGAGAAACCAAACTCAAATTAATGACATTTAGCGACAACATTAAACATTTTTGGATGTTTTGTCCTAAGTGTTAACAAAATTGGTATTATGGTCTAATATTTTCCATTTAGGAAACACATCGGAAAAATTTGTTTACTAAATTTTTACCCTAAATTAGGTCCAGGTTTTTTATTATTCGTTAGACATTTTATATTGACTTAAAAATGAAAAAAAATGGGAGGAACATTATTTTTCATAGGTGAAGAAACATAAACATAAAGAATATGTGAAAATTTTTTTGCCTGTTGGAAAATGCAAATTTTCACAATCTAGCGTGAAAAATTATATTGGTTGCAAAATGTTATAGCTTTTTTGTTAGATTAAATACTAAAAACTGGCACTAATTAATTCCCACTCTGTGTTTTATTATTATATTGGCTCTTATTTTTGGGACATCATATACATATTTTCCAATTTTACTCAGAAATCGCAACCTTTGTACAAATATTTCAAGACATTATTTTTATTCATTGCCATCACTTTTTCATTGACATTTTCTTCAAGCTTAGCATGGAATGAGAATTATCCCCTAGTGTGTTAGTAAAAATAAGGTATAAAGTCTCATACCTAAGTACAAAATGGGTGGGATAGGATGTCAACTCTAAAACACAAAAACAAACTTAAATATCATATATTGAAAATATCTTCTTGCCATAAGAAAAAGAGAAAAACAGGTTATCAAGGAATCTCAATTTCTAACTAATCAAAAATTATTTTGTTAAGATAATTTTCATACATTTATTAGATCCTGATATAATCAATTGAAATTATAATGTCTTTTACTAAAGCTGGGGTCACACTTACGTTAACGTGTAACGTCCATTATCGCGATGATTATTGCGTTAAAAATAATATATTACCTAAATTACGCGGTTAAACTGAATAGCTACACTTGTGTTTGATGTCTATTCAACAAATAATGCGTTGTTTGATAAAATAATTTCATCATGGAAATTGAGGCCGCTTTACAGTTGTATTATATGATCGGCAATTATTATTTTATGCTTTTTTGTCTAGAATCTGTTTGAAACACTTTTAAAAACAATATTATTTTTTTGTTAGATCACTCCATTTTTATGCAACCATGCTCGAAGCTTTAATGCATTGCAATAGACAGTGCTAGTGTAGCCACATCAATGCGATAAATGACGCGCAAGTCGCTTTGATATGCCAAAAATGACCGACACTCGTATTATCGCCTAACGTCTAACGCCATTAATAATGACGATGATAAATTAGCGGCTAAGTCATGATTACACCTACGTTTAATGCAAGATCGTGCGATAATTAACGGCATTAGGCGTTAGTGTGTCCCAGCATCATCGCCTAACGTCTAACGTTATTAATAATGCCGATGATAAATTAGGACGTTAAGTCGTGGTTACACCTACGTTTAATGCAAGATCGTTCGATAATTAACGGCATTAGGCGTTAGTATGCCCCAGCATTATCGCCTAACGTCTAACGTTATTAATAATGCCGATGATAAATTAGGGCGTTAATTTGTGGTTACACCTACGTTTAATGCAAGATCGTGCGATAATTAACGGCATTAGGCGTTAGTGTGTCCCAGCATCATCGCCTAACGTCTAACGTTATTAATAATGCCGATGATAAATTAGGACGTTAAGTCGTGGTTACACCTACGTTTAATGCAAGATCATTCGATAATTAACGGCATTAGGCGATAGTATGCCCCAGCATTATCGCCTAACGTCTAACGTTATTAATAATGCCGATGATAAATTAGGGCGTTAATTTGTGGTTACACCTACGTTTAATGCAAGATCGTGCGATAATTAACGGCATTAGGCGTTAGTGTGGCCCAGCATTATCGCCTAACGTCTAACACCCTTAATAATGACGATGATAAATTTGGGCGCTAAGTCGTGGTTACACCTACGTTTAATGCAAGATCGTGCGATAATTAACGGCATTAGGCGTTAGTGTGCTCCAGCATTATCGCCTAACATCTAACGTTATTAATAATGCCGATGATAAATTAGGACGTTAAGTCGTGGTTACACCTACGTTTAATGCAAGATCGTGCAATAATTAACGGCATTAGGCGTTAGTGTGGCCCAGCATTATCGCCTAACGTCTAACGCCATTAATAATGACGATGATAAATTTGGGCGCTAAGTCGTGGTTACAACTACGTTTAATGCAAGATCGTGCGATAATTAACGGCATTAGGCGTTAGTTTGCCCCAGCATTATCGCCTAACATCTAACGTTATTAATAATGCCGATGATAAATTAGGACGTTAAGTCGTGGTTACACCTACGTTTAATGCAAGATCGTGCAATAATTAACGGCATTAGGCGTTAGTGTGGCCCAGCATTATCGCCTAACGTCTAACGCCATTAATAATGACGATGATAAATTTGGGCGCTAAGTCGTGGTTACACCTACGTTTAATGCAAGATCGTGCGATAATTAACGGCATTAGGCGTTAGTTTGCCCCAGCATTATCGCCTAACATCTAACGTTATTAATAATGCCGATGATAAATTATGACGTTAAGTCGTGGTTACACCTACGTTTAATGCAAGATCGTGCGATAATTAACGGCATTAGACGTTAGTGTGACCCTAGCATAAGAAAGAATTTTCATACCATCAAAATATGCTTAATTTTATTGTTATCCAATAATTCTGTGTTTTTTGTTGTCAAATTGTTTGTGATTTTCATTTTAATTGACTAACACGTATTATGCCGTAGTGTCATCAGGTTTTGATAAATTAATCAATACTTGCTGATTTGGAAGGTGAAGTGATAATGCTTAATCTATTGTGAATAATAACATGATAAATTCAGGATTATCTGTTTTGAGCCTAAACAAATACACAACAGAGGCTGTCAGAATCATTACATCTTGTATTTTCCACATCAAATTATCCCTTATTGCGTTAGCGGGATTTGTACGTGAGTGCTGTTCTCAATACGTTCTGTATCTAATTAGAATGTCCCACTTTAAATAATATTCGTATATACGAGGTCTGCTCAGAAAATAACCGAGCTTTTTGAACTACGCGCTAATGGTGATATTTAGTGATATGCAGCATTGCGTTGCTCTTAACCTACTCTGTAACCACATGTTCTTGGATTGTTGATATCTCATTTAGTTTCCGTGATATCGTTATTTGACTGTAATTTGTTTAAGTGTTAGTGACGATTTTTTTTATGTGTGATTTTTTGGAGCACCGATGCAACGTAAAATTTTGCGCGAAACGGGAAAACTTTCACAGAAACTTTTGAAACAAACTTACGGAGATGATGCTCTGGGTCGTACGCAATGTTACGAATGGTATTCACGATTTAAAAGTCCTCAGTCAATTGAAGATGATCCAGATTGTCAAAGATATGGTACGTGAAAATCGCTGATTGACTGTCAGAGAAATTGCAGAAGAGGTTAGCATCTCAATTGGGTCATGCCATGAAATTTTGACTGAAAATTGAACATGCATCGAGTTGCAGCAATATTTATTCCTCTTTTGATGATCTAACAACAGAAATAAAATCGTGTGGACGTTTATCGGCAATTTCTTGAATAATCCAATGAAGATGAAACATAACGGGTGACGAAATCCTGGTTTACGGCTACGTCATTGAGACAAAAAATCAATCATCATCACCATAGTGAATTGGAGAAGGATTTTCATGCCCCAAGAACTTTGAATTCTTGCATCAAGGTGAAACAGTGATCCGTATACATTTTACAGCGGTTACGTCAAAAAATCCGCAAAAAGCGAGTTGTGGCGAGACAATTCATGGTTCATTGATCATGACAATGGGCCCGTACACTCAGCTTTGACAATACGTCAGTGCCAAAAGCAGATTATTATCCTCTCTCACCCTCCTTACTCACCAGATCTGGCTCCTTGCGATTTTTTCTTATTTCCGAAACTAAAATCAGCGCCATTTTCAGACTATTTATGACATCAAAATAAATTCGTCACATATTTTAAATTTCAAATACTGCTTCGCTAAATAGAAATCACCGCTGGAAGAATTATGTGAATAGGAGAGGGGAGTACTTTGAAGGACCAATCACAGCCACACAAAAAATTGACTTTCGGGGCCAGAGGTCAGACCATGTGTATTATACGTTTTTTGGGTCGCTGAATCCGAATCCGAGGTCTATTTAACTCCATCACCTCAAAATTTTTCGTAACCTCAAAAAAACCGATATTCTGAACAATTAAATCATATAACATTAAGATTCAAGCTTCTAGCGCTAAATCCAATTAACCAAATCCCATAAACATTTAACCCAATGATATCCCAACCTAACAAGCCCATGAACCCAAACCCCAGTAACCCAATTCCTTGAATCTCGGTACTCTATCGCGTGTAAATGAATCAATAATGTTTGTTCAAGTCTGTTGTGTTACCGTTGTTTTGTTTGTTTTGTTTTTATTGTTATTAAAATCGTTCCTGGAAAGTTTTGGTGTTTTCATGTTCTTCCAACTTTAAGTGAAACCCTCTACAACCAACCATTGGGTTATATTATTCATGAGCGACATATGATGGTAAGTGTTTGGAATTCATTCTTTGAGCGTACAACATTTCTAAGTTCCCACGTATTAATTAAAGTGTAATGATCATTATAAACTTCCTTTCGAGAAGTAAATGGTAAACTCTTTTGCAAGCTAATATCGTTATGATACTGGTCATAACGGTAGATGGTCAAATAAAGAAATAACCCCTTAGGTTATAGCGTTGGAAGCTTGAGTCTTAAGGTTATATGGTTTCATTGTTCAGAATATCGGTTTTTTTTTTTGAGGTTATGAAAAATCCTGAGGTGATGGGGTTAAATGGATTGGGATTCAGCGACCCTAAAAATGTATCATAAACATGATCTGACCTGTGGGCCTGAGTCTATTTTTTGTGTGGCTGTGTTATCTCCTAAAATAAGATAGCTATCGAAAAATCACAAGACAAAAACATTTCAAGGTATTATCAGTTAAAAACTCATAACGAAATAAAGTTGTTGTTTCTTTAATGGAATACCCTGTATATTATTTCATATTTCAATTCTTCTCGAAATTCTAAACAAAATTCATATAGCACATCATGTACCTAAACTTAATCGTTTTCAAGATAGCGCTGTCTTTTATTTTTGTTGGCAACACTTTACCGCAAAAATGGCGCAAAATTCTAATCTTGCGTGAATTTTGGAACACCCAATACATATATTATCATCTCTAGTATTTTAAAATATATTTTAAAGGTAGATAATTAAAACAAATTAAAAAATCTTAAAATACTTTTTTATTTCTTTTTTTAAGAAATTTTTTTATAAACTATTTCTAAAAAACTTATCGAATTAAGTTTTTCAAGATAACATTAAAAAATTCTGATCCAGCAATTCAATGACTTGACCATTGTGTTCAAAGTGATTGTCAAAAGGTTCGTAGTAATTAATAAGCGAAAAAATTTAAATAATATTTAGTATATAGTTCCACATAGTCCCTATATTTTTATTAGCATTTCCATAGCACATTTACAAGTAGCATCTTAAAATTTTGAAGTAGGTTAAGCAATGTTGTACATACAAGGAAGTAAACAATAGATTTTACGAGAAAAATGCATTTTATTAGTTTGCTAGGAAAATATTATTAAACGCCCGCACGTATTACTTTTATACAGGGTGTATTAAAATCCTCGTCCCAACTTTAGCGACATATTCTACGTAAGAAATTAACAAACAAAACAGATTCTCCGGTTTCGAGACACAGGATGTTAAAGTTTAAAAAGAAATCGTATTTTTTTTTAAATTATAAGAAAAATAAAAACCAAAAATGATATATTTAAATGTAATTAAAAAAACATACCTGATATATTGGAATTTTTAAATATATCAAGGACATATGCTCTATTCTTATTGTTCTATTATCACCCTTGTCAAAGTTTGATCACGTAAGAAAACGGCTACTACAAAGAGATTTGTTTATTTCCACATTTACTTACAATTGTTTCAACAATCAATAAATATGAACAGGAGAAAATTAATGTCTTTATAATAGAATAAAAAATACAACAGCTGATAATAATCTTTTTTAAATTTTTTAGATATCCGTTTGTGTTTTGCTATAAATACTTGTTCCAAAAGAATTTTGATTTTCGTTATTTAAAACGTCTAGAAGGGGCAGTATATTATTTCTATTTCTTAATTCAATTTAATGGTTATTGTTAAATTTGTAACAATGAATTGAAGTTTATAAAAATGTACTGATACAAAGTCAACACCAGGGCAACTTATTGAGAGTTTTTGAAAATATAGACAGTAAAATCAATTCAACTCGATATTCTATAAAAATGTCCCCTTGCTGCACGCAGGACAGGATATTTTTTGTATAAATAACAGAATTNAATCTCTGATATTTAAACTAATCATTAATATAACATATTATCACACCTTATTTCAAATAAATTATTTGTACTTTTTGAAATAAATAAAAAATAAATAATTTGAACCTACTACCTACTATTTATTTTTAATATTACTTACGCATAACATAAAATAAAGGGTACAAAACAAAATTACTTTTTACCTAATATGTTTAGGTATTTACAGAAAACAAAAAAATATCTTTCATCTTAAGAACAAAATAACTTCCTCTAAACTTTGGTCATTTTATATGGCACTCTTGTTAATCAACTACAATAAAATTAAAATTAAAAAGTACCTACCTATTAAGTACAACAATTAGATATTTTAAATGCAAATTTCGCGATGCACAGACACAAACAAAACAAGTTTATTATGACACGACTATGAGCGTGGACGCGGCAAAATGACTATTCGTCGTTCTCAGCTCAGTGCATCGAACATGTCCGATCGCAGCGCGAAATCTCTCAAATTCAGTTTCGGTTTCGGCCGTAGTTTCGGCTGGATGGCAGTCGAAACTGAAACTAAACCGAAACCCGTTTTTTTGCCGAAACTAGGCCGAAACCGAAAGTTCGTTCGGACACTATCAACAACAGAATCTTGGGCCCATTCTTTTTTGAAGAAAATCTTACTGCCGCACGCTACCTGAATTTCCTAACATTTGACCTGATACCTGCTCTAGCTGTGATTTTCCCTCATGAAATTGATCCAGATATACCGAATGAAAAAATTTGGTTCCAACAAGATGGCGCTCCCCCACATTTTGGTATTGATGTTCGAAGATATTTAGATGAAATGTTTCCACATCGCTGGATTGGTAGACGGGGTACAGTTGAATGGCCGCCAAGATCCCCCGACTTAACACCCCTGGATTATTTTCTTTGAGGATATTTGAAATAAGGAGTCTACCAGGACAGACCGGATAATATTGAGAATTTAAAGAACAAGATTAGGTCGGAGATGCATAATTTACCAGCTGAGGTCATTAAGAATGCTGTGGACAGCTTTTACTATCATCTTGGAGAATGCCAAATAGCGAATGGAGGACATTTATTTTTGTAAAATATCTAGTTATTTCAATTGCTAAATGAAAAAAAACTTGCTATTGAAAAAATAAAACTTGTTTATTTGGTATGGCTGGATTCAGTTTTCTACAAGCTTTTCAACGAGCCCCCTCATGCCTTATGTTTCCATTTGAAAAAAAAGTGGGGGTAGTTGGGGGTTAGTGGGTTGAAGAAAAATTAACTATTATATAACCGAAAGATGGGAAAAAATCAAAATCAGTTAACGTGTTTCGGCGTTTTAAAAAAAATTAACCCATTCAGAAGATATGAATTTTATTCCGTACTTCTGGCCATCCCTGTATGTTGAGGTAAATATCTTATAGTTAAATAATTCTTATACTTTGCATAATATGTAGTTTTAAAGAACGGTTAGACAGACCGATATTTTAGGCACCCGATGAAACACCACGTGTAAGAGCATTGTCCAGATTGAGATTATATTGTTAAGTATATAGTTGAGGATGTATTTTCAGTTCAAGTATATCCTGAGGGAAGTTTCAGAGTAAGTCTGTTGTGGGTAAACGTTACCAAAGGCTTCAGGGGTCTGACGTAACAGATATCTACAAGTAACTGATATATCGTTTTGAATACTGGCAGCAAATTTAAGAGTCATGGCAGATTATCAGCGTTGCCCAAATCATTGAAGATACAATATTTGACTTAATATTTGAATTATATTTAGTGTCATTCTTATGCACATACTGTTTTACTATTACTTTCTGCAAAAATTACAATCATTAGACGCATTTAAACTGCCAACACTTCTTTGTGCTACTGTGTGTATGTCACTTTGGTTTGGAAAAATCTTTGCCCCAACTTTTCTGATTAAAACAAAACGGCATTTAAATTTGTAAATGCATAAAAAATTTGTTTAAAAGTTATTTTCCGCATTGATAAACGAAATTCGGAGCAATGGTTTATTAGCAAGACATATTTAACGGAAACGGTGCAATTACAATTTTAAATTTTGTTTATTTATCAATTTTACTACAAACAGAATTGGCAGAATAAAAAACATACTTTCTACCAACAATCTATCAATCTAACACAATCTAAACGACCTAAATATTTAAAAAATAACTAACTATTATTATTGACCAGTCTTAAAAGATATATTTCAATGTACATATATATGCAGTGTATATGCAAAGATATTTAATCATTCAGTGAAGATTCTTAACTGCTGATATTGCATACCTAGATTTTTGGTATCGAAGACCATTGTTTGACAAAAATAATTTTTGAATTTGCGTGAATTAATATATACTTTTAAAATAGAGTAAAAAATAATTAGTTAAGCTAATTATTTTAAGAATTTACGCTCCAGTTTTTTTGCTTTAGAGGAATTAATTTCGTACTCACAAAAGATTTTTAGTTAAATAAGGTTTTCTTTTACTCTTAAATTTTTTTACAATTTTGTGTAATATTTGAAACACAAATCAACTTCATACAAATAGGGTTTTCAATATCTGATTTGTTCATTACTATAAGCTACCTATATTAAAATTTATTAACAAATATTTTTTTATTTGTACTTATAATATGTATTTTCTTCACATTTTGCCGTTTTCATTTGAAACGACTAGAGCCCAGGATCCTGGAAGTAAAAAGGTATAAAATAAAATTACAAGTCGAATCCACCCCGCTTTCGATTGCGTAGACTGTCGTATTAGTGGCGTTTCCTGCTAACAACAATAAGAACTTGAAAATTATTATTATTTTTTATAATAAGAAAAGATTACACGGGATGGGAAGTTTTAAATGGAACACCCTATATACTATTTCCGAAAACCCCTTTTAAAGAGAATATTTAATGACCCTTCACTTTCCTGTGAATGAAACACGTTCCAATTTTTTCCTCTATTTGGGAAACGGTAATTATACCAGGGGTGAAGACGTCTCCAAAGGAAAGGTAAGTTAAAATAAAAAATATCGCTCCATTACTATGGGACAGCTCTTCGCAGAACTTAGGGTAAATTACAAAGGAGGCAGGCTAATAAAAGCCACGGAATGTTAGCTGTTGACTGTAGGGGCCTATTGTGTAAATGACTTCTGAAGCCCACACAGTGTAAGTTTCGTTTAATAAGACCTTTACTTCCTTTCATAGGGATCGGTTGTATTTCACATTATGTGTCTTCATTTTCGGTCCTTACATGACTATGAAAATTAATGTGATCAAACTCTCAGGAAAGACAAACTTGCTTCATGACAAAACTTGACCACATAATTTGTTATATTGTTGTGATTTCTTACTCTAATTTATATTCATACAGGTTGTTTCAGTTCAATTGAATAAAACTCTACCCACTAGTACACTATACTTATTACACGGAACGAAATATCGAATACAGATATTAAATATTGCCTATACAATACAGGGTGTAACTTTGAGTGCGGGTCATATTTACACAGAAACTACATTTGACCATTAGAAACACGTATCGATAGTTAATTTTTTCAAAGTGAAAACTTAATTTTTTTAAACCTTTTATTAATAATTTTCCCACGCCGTTTCTGAACAAGCTGATGTGATCTCAAACAACGGCGCGTGTATTCGTAGCGCATGCACAATTGATAACTGGGCTATGCATTGTTGCCAAATTTCATAATTTAAAGAAAAAGTCATTGACACTGACATTCAAAAGTAAAATATGCGCTGCTTAAAAAAAAGTAACACTTAAATGTTTGTAAAAATTTAAAATTATTAAAAAATGTTTTCATATTAATCAGATTTTCATTTATTTTTCATTGTCAGTTTTTTAAAACAGAAAAAATAATTATTTTAAAACAAAAATTAATTTTACTTACAATTAGTAGTGTATCCACATACCAATATTGATTAATATGTAATATATCATGTAAATATTAAAAAACATTTTTTTAATGTTTGGCGAATCATTCACATTGACATAAAAAATGTATGGTGACTAAAATATCACGTCGTTGGTATATTAGTTAAAATTACTTAATTTCAAAATTTTACTAAAGAAAATTCAGCACTAAATTAAATTTACCATTAATAAATTATCTGAAATTCAAAATTTCCAATTATCCGAACAGGAATTACTTTTTACAATGTAGTACTGGAAAATGATACAGGGCCGTGTTAGTTTGATTTTGGGATTACATATTTTTAGCTTCTTTCTCATAGGTAAACCGATCAGTAACTAGGATTAGCATTAATTAATATTGTTTTAATGTTTTATAAAAGAGAGGCATAATTTAAGTTTCCCTAAGCATTTTCACCTAAAAATAGGTAAAACCAGTCTGAAATTTGAAAAATAGAACAAATAAGTGAAAATAACAGTAACACAAAAACTGTTATTTTATTAAATACCGTTACACGCAATTATTTTTACATTGTTAAAAACTCTAAAAAAAAACAATAAAGATTAAGTGACTTTTGAGTCATTGTTTAGATCGGTTTTTTTCGTAGCTCAAAATACGAATAACATTATTTGTCGCTTTTTGTTGTTTCTAATAATGCAGAAAGAATTGCCCATGCTTCATTAATTCGCGTTCCTATATTTGTTTTATATAAAATTTGAAATTTCACAATAACGATGGCTGAAATTTTAGGCTTCATAAAAAAATAATAAATTGATGAGTAGTTAAGATATAACAACGTTTTGAAAATTTAATTATCAATTTCGCATTTCCAATACACATTTAATATATCGTAAGATCTTCTTAATTTGTTGTTTTAAGAGAGTAATTATTACTTAGAAATCATTCTTGGAATATATTGAATAGAGTCAAAAATTGTTTGTCATAATTCGTTTCTCAACATTTTTGTAATTTTATTTTTTGCAAAAACTGAGTATAGCTATACATATAATTCCAAATATTTTACATTTTTAATCGCAATTGAAGTATAGTCACCATACAATTATTTCTTAAATTCGAAGGCTACTTGAGAGAAACTGTCCATTTAGGTCTTTGTTTTATCGTTTGCATAGCATTTTCATTTTAGCGAAATATCTTAGGGATATAATTTCGGGTAAAATAAGAGTATACATCTCTCGCATTTCGGGATATTTCCGCTTCGAATTATCTTCTGAAATTCCACTTATATCCATAAAATACATAATGAATCCCGCTGTTAGAGTAATTTTGCAGAAGCTCTCAGCTACACCATTAGTATATGCATTTCCGAAAAACAGCTTTCAATAAACTTCTAGTATAATTCTCGCGAAGCGAACATGGATTTTACACCAACATTTGGCGAACTATTATGAAAACATACATTACAAAATGCGTTCATATTCGCTACAAACTTTTTAATGAATTAATTTCTGAAAACCACATAAAGTTGTATCACGGAGTGTAGCAGACGTTATAAAATATATTACGCATGCATATATGTTCTCCAGACTGTTTTAATCAAATCTCGGTCAGTTCAGGAACTATGAAATAGTTATATTTTTGTAGATAGAGGATAGAATAAAGGTGTTGATGTTAAGATTTCGCCTATTTGCAAAATATACTGCTAGATGATATGTATTTTGTATAATTTACTGAAATTTGGCGAAAAATAACGGAGACATTCTGATAAAATAACAGATGTGTCAAAAATGATATTCGTACAGGTGTATTTCCCTAAGACAAAAGAGAACAGTACCAAAATTTAGTTAGGTTTAAATATATTTAACAAGATACATGTTCAGGCAAGATTTTATGTAGATAAATGCGCAGACGCCAACTAAGAGATTTAGTTACCTTGCTTGTCTTTATATTTTAAAGATGGGATGTTTCTCCATCAATAACAAGAAAAAAAAAAGATTTTGCTATTTATTATAATTTAACATCAGTGCCATTACGACTTGGTTCAGTGACATTTCCTATACTTGCATCGTCAGTATAGTTTATATACAGGGTGATCCGTTAACGATACGTGCAAAATTAGTGTTATTTGTATTGGAAAAGTATTTGTGAACAAGGAAAATGATTTTTATGAATGTGGAACTATATGATATGTTCGCAGTTTATTTTCAATGTTTGCAAAATGCCGTTATAACTTCAAAAAATACGTTTTGCGTTACCCTCGTAGAATACGCGCCGCCAAAGAAGTATTTCAGCGTTTAGCCAGATGCCACTACATTCTGTAAGCAGACATCGCCGTGCAAGAACGGAAGATAATATTATTATTAATGTGTTGGCTTGTGCCCATGTAAATCCCCAAATAAGTGTTAGGGAATTATTTAGAGACCTAGAAATTTCATACGGAACACAAATACTTTTCTCACACAAATGATACTAATTTTGTACGAAGCAAGAGCTGTTACATATCGTTTAACGTAATTTTTCATTTGTCTATATTCATAGGACATAGCCTGCCTCGTTATGGAAACAATAATCTTAATAACTACTCAGATATTTGGAATTAATAAATAAATGAAACATTGCAGTTATAAAAAAAAAACTAAATATAGCAAGTACCTTTTTAAAGTTAGTTTTACAATTTATTTTTGGTTTGGACTATGTCAATGTTATTTAGAGAACTAAATATAGGAGAATGTTCTAGCACAACTTCACCATTTTAACAATAATTATCACGAAAAAAGATATCTACCTCCGGTTTGTGTATTTGTTTTTCTTAATAAATGGTCTATCAAGTCATGAAAAAAACCTATATCGTTGCATTTAATTTTTTTAGTAAACGGAGACAATTACAAAACTTTTCTAATTAGCGTCGTCTACCATTGCGCAGGAAAATAATAGTTTTCGATTTTGATCCTCAAATCGCATTTTTTTCGTATTCAAAAAAGTTTTACACAAAATACCACAAAAAATATTTTCTAATGTCAAGTGATTAATACACTTTATTATTATCTTTATAGCACCAACAATTTTTCACATATGACTATTACGTAATTATCTCAAAATGTGTTATGTTTCAAAAACTGTGTTTTGAAAATCAACTCCTCATATGTTTATTTCCATATCATAAAAATAAATGTTATTAATAGTTCTTTAAAATGAGCCGTCGTTTCTTGAAATCGATTAAAGCATTTAGAATTTACTACAATTTAAAAGTTTCAAGATGGCGTCCTTTATACTGGCGTTGCTATGGTAATAACAAAAAAAAAGGTTCAAACAAAACGTATGAAGGGTTGTATCTAAAAAGTGTATTTTCAACTTGGGTTATATAAGAGAAATTGAAAAAAAAACGACAATTTTCTGTAATACTATAGCTGTTGCTCCCTCTAGCGGTGAAGTTACAAACTTGAAAATATTTTAAATCAATTTCTTTACTTAGTTAGTTTCCTATATACAGCCGCCCCGTACCATTAATGGATCACCCTGTATATGCATGTTCTAAACTGCAAGATGAATATGTCTGAAGAAGGAACATATAAAGTCCTATTGCTATTTATAGCTTCCGTCAAAGAAACTCCAAATAAAGTATTCACAACCCTGACACTTTAAACATTAATATGAACAGTCTTATTTTTTTTATGCTACTTCTTTCTTTATTTTAGAATGCTACTTTGATAAAAAAAATTACAGGAGAATATGTATATAGGGACCATTAATACTAATGTCATAGTCCTTTTTTCTGTTTGTCCTTCTACCACTAGCTTTCTATTAACAAAAAATAATAATCAATCTTATATAAAGTAAATTTCAAATTCACATAGCCCTTAATTTTTTCCTATCACGCGCGCTCGCTATGGGACCTATAGCGTAGGGGGTTAGGTGCATGGAAAGTGCTAGATTGTACAACAGCGTGATGTTATTTTCATAGCGAAACGCTCCAGCGTTGCGCTATGAAAATAATATCACGCTGTTGTACTATCTAGCACTTTCCGTGCACCTAATCCCCTATGCTATAGGTCCCATAACGACTCGCACTTGTGATAGAAAACAGTATGTGCAACTCGTTCGGAAAAGTTGCCATAGCGCCACTTGGGCGCTTTCCGCACTCGCTTCGCTCGTGCGTCAACTGCGTCCGCGTGGCTCTATTGGCAACTTTTCCCCACTCGTTACACAATGTACTATTTAATTAAAAAGAAAAGTATTTTTATTTTGATAGCAAATACAATAACAAATTTCATTGATGCCAACCTCGAACTTCATTGTTCGTTAACTGAAATTGTAATGTTGCCTCAAATTGTCATAATTTGGTTGGCATTACTTAAATTACAACCTTTACTATAATTTGAGTTACATACTATTTTAATTTCGTGAGTAAAATATTTTCCACGGAATATTTTATTCCCCACAAATGAACCTTAGCATTCGCGAACTGAAAATTTTGTGCATGAAATGCCACTTAGGGAAAATATCTCTCCGGAGACGTATTTGCCAACATTCTTCCGATTTACATATTTTATATTACTAGAAAGCACATTCAACGACAGTCACTGAGCGCATAAAAAAGTTATTTGCAAAGTAATAAGCGAAAGTTTTCCAGTGGGGGACATTACTTATATTATATCCGGTATCAGGATGATGAAACTGCAATTTGTTACTATCATTGACATTTGTTATTGTTATGTCTATTAATGGTTGAATAACACTGAATTTACTTTTATTTGTTGTTTCAGGTAAATATACCCACTGTGAATGTTGTTGCTAGTAATGTAAGTATATTAGCTGTTAGAATTAGTACAACTTAAAATATAATTAATTTAGAATATTGTAAAGTACAGGTGTTTTAGTGGTAATGTTCCTAAATAATTATAAATAGAGTAGAATAACATGAATACAAGGTCGGTCAAATATGGTCAAAATTGCGAAATTTTAAAGTTTTTATTTGGACCTTTTGAACTCAGACACTGTGGAAAATTAATAACTAAATTTAAAAAATACGAAAGTGTGATATGGCGCCTATAAGAAAAAAATTTTCTTGTATGTCTCCATAAGCGCTATTTTTCAATCTCAATTATTTTTGGTTGGTTTGTTTCTGTTGTGATTTTCGATTAATAAATAGAGACGACAATGAAAAATTTCAATTTTTTCATGGACAATTTCAAAATGAGAAAGACAAGACAAAATTTTATTCCAGACTAAAATATGCAACTTTGTCTTTATTTGTCACACTTTATATTTCTGAAGATAATCGAGATATCTGCTCATAACACATCGGCTTGAAAATCGGGTATCCGCTATATAACTTTAAAAAAATTGTTATATTTACTGCAATTCTTGTTTTATTTTCCACTGTCAAAATTTGAAGAAGAGCTGCAGTTTTGGAAAAATGTCTTACAATTAAACTATACTATCACTGAATATCAAAGTACAACCCAATGTAGCCTAGAAAATAAAGGAAACCAATACAGAGTGTTACAAACAAATAGTGGACTGAGACATTAATTGAAGCAGTCCTGGATTGGTTTCTTTGACAGTAACATCAAGAAACTTCTCTGATTTTAGAAGATTTTAGACATGTGAAAACAGAAGTACTAGATCATAATAAGAAGTAAAATGCAGTGGCTTCTTTTGAAAATGTACTCAACATTACTTTTTGTAGTGAAAGTCCATTCTCCTACTTTCGTCCGAAACGAACTTTTCGATTACTTTTTCATTAAAGTTTGGTATTTCTCACACCATATTTCTCACAACATTCCAAGTGCTGCAATCAATTTAAACATTTACAATTTAAAAAAACAAACAAGAAGCAATATGTAAGGAATACAATTTTACCCCACATCTGAACAAATTCCGTTTATTAAGAAAAAAAGTGGTGAATAGCTATTATTTCGTTACGGTCGGACGACTAAACAGAGCCCAAACTGCATAGTAAATATGCACTACTTTCACTCCGTCTTTCACCGCTGTGCGACGGTAACCATGACCACCACTGTAAACACTTTACAGATGTACGAGTAGAGGCGAGCTACGTGGGGTATTCGGAGTTTTGCAAACAAAGTCGAATTAAATTGACAGCACATTACAAATTTAACCTTCCCTTTTAATGTCTTTCATAAGGCCAATCTATTTATCTATCTAGATAATATTCTGATGAAAAGTTGTCACGGGCACAAAGTGATCCCATGGATAGTTTCAGAGATATAGAGGGGGGGGGGGGNGCCCAAACAAATTAATAATGGGAGCAAAATACCTTAACTGTGTTTTTAATAGTTATTACATTTATATAATAGTTTATTACTTATATTACTATTATTAGGTAATACATAATTATAATTATCGCCATTAGTTTCACCACTGTTTTTTTTTTTCAAATAAAGTTTGTGTATCAGAGAGAGGTGGTAATCAGTAATCCGCAACCAAAAAGAATCAAATACCTCGTTCCTGAAAAGTAATGAACTCTACAGCACTTACTTTAAATATGTGAGACATACATTATTTCAAAGTTGTGTTAAGAGGAAATAGGAAATCTGCTGACTTATAATCTTTATAAAATGTGTTCACAATCTTTTAGGTTTTTTGCAAGTGGTTTTATTCATTTTTATCTTACGTAATAGTTTCATGACATAAATACTTCAATTAAAAACATAAGGCACTAATTTAATTATATAGAAAATATAAAATAAAATACTTAGTATATTTATTATAATTTATGGATTGAAAAAACGGAATATAAAAAAAAATTGTTGAAATACCTTTTATATCTGGTTAACTGTGTATTACTGATTTGTTGACTGACAATGGTTTAATTAGAACTTTAATACAGTGGGTGAAATAAAATAAAAGAAAATGTAATTGACACTGTTCGATATTGATAGCATAGTCCAGCCGTCTTGGATCTTGGATGTTTGGATCCTGTTAACGCGACGTATTTACGAACGCGACGTATTTCGGAACATGTGCATTGCGCACCGGACATTTAAACTGGCCTTTTAAATGGGAAGTGCACGTCATCTCTCTTTAATTTTCGCTTCTTTGTCTTACTGGCACATCTGTATCTAATCTGTGACATGGGTTTCCAAAATTGCTCCCCACACGTCCAAAGACCATCGTTGGCTATGAGTTGTCCGGAATTGGTGAGGATTTACTGTGTCGTAATAATGGCAATTATTATGACTATTAACGAAACCATTTTTATGAAAAGTAGCCTCATCGAAGAACATGACCCGTTTAAAAAAATCATCATATTGATTTAACATCTCAAGTGCCTACTGACAAAACTCCAGTCTCCGCTGAAGGTCTACTTTTAATAACTCTTGCTGTAATTGGATGCGATAAGGATGTGCTGTGCTGTGCTTTTGTAAAATCCTATATATGTCGACGTGGTCCTAATACAATTGCAAGGCCTTCTTGACGCTGTTACATAGCTACTTTTTCGGACTTTAAAAAAGAACCTGATTTATTTTTCTGGAAAACTGTTAGATATAAGTATGGACAACCTTAAATCAGTCGAAATAGCATTCATCTTAGTATTTCTGAGTCTGAATAATGTACACATTTTGCTCACAGATGATATCATTTATACCAAAACGACCTGTGGAAACTGCAGGTTTCTAACTCTTATGGTTTAGAGGCTATTTAGCCTCATTTAGGCCCGGTACTTCGAGTCTCGGTTAAAGCTTCATTAACTGATCAAGCGATTAGACTGTACATATACTGATTTATTTTATAAAGTATAATCACAGTCTACTCGCCTGATTAGTTAATCAAGCCTTAACCGAGACTCAAAGTACCGGGCCTTAGAGAAATTGTGATTTTTTGAAAAACAACTGATTATCTGGAACACTCTGTATTTGGATACTTAAAATACTGTGCTATATTATTACGGCACAAATGAATCTAAACGTACCTATCGAACAACTAGCACGGTTCTTTCAGATGCATGGTACTCCAGTCGGGTTAGACAAAAAACGGTCTTAACCGGGAAAAAATTAGGAACCACAATTTTATTGTTCTAACCTTTAGGGGGGGCAATAGTAGTGTAAATTCGGAATCGCGACTAAATTCCACCCCTGCGTCAGCCGCCATCTTGAATTTAAAGAAAAATCGTTTTTGCTCAATATTTCGGCCATTTTCAANACTTGAAACTTCGTGAAGCTTACTCAGTCCTACAGCTAATATCACACACTTTCCCCCTCTATATCTCTGAAACTATCCATAGGATCACTTTGGGCCGGTGACAAGTTTGCGTCAGAATGTCGAGAACTATAACATATTACAATTTCAGTCAAATCTAGCGGGACCCAATTTCCATTCATTTTGTGTGGGGTCCTCTTATTATTTTTTTTCTATCAAAATTTCAAACCAATTTTAACACATTACTTTTTTACATTATTAAAAAAATCATAAAATAGGTATACCTACAACAGTTAAAATGATTTTATTATTATTGTTTCCAATATATTTAATTTCTCTCTGATTCTAATTTCTTAGAAGTAGAATGATTTTGTATTCTTCCGTACAGATTTCACAACGCGTGTAGAGATTTCACACCAGGAAATTTGCAGTCGACGGAAGGAAACGTCAGATGAGAACACAGCGTGTAATGCAGCAACTTACATAACATATTTTGTGTACAGCGCTGGCACATTTTACTAATTGGGTAATTTTCTACTCGGCTTATGTTTACATTATTTTCAGAAATATGGGTACCTGGATGAGTTCACAGTTTCTTTCATAGATATTAGGTACTTTTTCGTGTTGTTCCATATATTTGGGAGATTTATTCTCGGAACTTTAGCGTGTTAATAAACAAATTCTAAAATAATTACGTGGTGTAGTAAAAATTGCTGGTATGGGTTAAAAATTTTGCTGAAGTCGAAAGTATCTGTATAGGAACTACTACTGTTAAAAAACTATGGATTTAAGACTCAACGTATACTAGTTTATGAAACAAAACTTGACGATAAAGATATATCTAAGATATTCTTCACTTAGATTGATATTATTTGGGTTAGTGATATACCTACTTAATTAAAGACAAACGTTCCAGAATTGGTATAAAAATTTGTAAACCACTGGTGCAGATACTTACAGTCTAAGAACCTCAGAATTTCGACGCAGCATTGACTATTTTAGGCTCACAATCTATAACAAAATATTGCTTTCGCTTTTCGGTACTATAGTCGGGTGAGAAGCTTCGAGAAATTTGAAATTTTAGCCATGTTTTGAATTCAAAAACAAAAATCGCTCTTAGTGTCCGGAAAAAGCACGAAAACCACTCAAATGGAGTACTACTAGTTCGGTGACTGAAAACGACAAACATGTCAAGCCAGAACAGAGAACATTCATAGAACCCGATGTTGTTGCGACCTCCGAGGACCGCCGCGAATTTTTTAGCAAAGCCGTACCAAACCCACAAAAGTGAGCCACGTCCAATGAATAATGTGATGAACATAAATCTAGGAACTCATTCATATTCGACGACGAATCAAGACAATATCGGCGAAATCTATCGAGATCAAAAACGGGAAACAGCTATGAAAATCTACTTCAAGAATTGGCGGAGCCATCAAGAGGTGTGATCGAACGTGGACTCTGATTTTCTGTATTTAATTAACAAGAGCAATGTTCCTGGCCCGTACAAAGTACGACTCGACGCATTTACCTTTATGTGTGTCCTACCGCATTTAACCAAACCATGTCTTATCATATCAATTACTCAAATAATTTATATTCAATACAATTTTTTTATAAGATGCTGCGAGCTTAGACCTAGATCATAAATAGTTTAAATTAATTTTATAGGTTTCTTCTTTTAAGATTTATTGTTGTAATATTCTTTCCACAAGCATTTTAATAATTTCATTTACACTGGAATGGCACAAATGATAAATACTACAGTGAAAATAACATGTAAGAATTTTCTATTTGTAAATGTATGTATTTACTAGTTTAATTAAAACTGCTCTTATTCTGTTTTATTTTCTTATTTTTTTTAACTATTCAGTTTTACTCAAGTGCATTTGAGCATTTCGTATCAACATGAAAGAAACCGTTTTCTAATCTGTCATCAAGATAACATTAAAAATGAAAAGTGTATTTAATATTAACTTTCAAGGATAAAAATATTCCGTTACACTTTTTCCCCATATTTACCAACGAAACGGTGTAAAAACCTAATGCCTAGAGGAGACTACAAAGGAAGTATTTCCAATGATTATCGCTTCCTTCCTTCCGTGTAACGCCAGCGTTTTTTCAATATCCGGAGGATTACGTATTGTATTCAGGAATTCTTCGAGCCGTCCGACCATATTGCATAAATTTAGCATGGGCAATTCTCTATCAAATATCTTAGCTAAATAATTAGTTTTATGAAAAATAATTACCTAGTCCTTGGTTATAATATGATCATAGTATGAAATGTGATTAAGGTATAGTTTACTTGGCTAAGTTTTCTAAATTATTATTTATAGTGTCGTTCGTACCCGTTGGTTCTTCTCACGATAGTGGCCGACTCCAAAGATATGAGTTACTGCAGATTCCTGTAACAACGTACCGTAGTTCTGCAATAGACGTTGTTGATAGCCTGTCGTTGATTGGCTTTTTTAAATCTGCTTTATTCACCTTAAGCTTAGAACTTGGAACCTCGTGTTTGGAGAATAGAACACGTCCTGTTAGTTGTGGTTGCCTATAACTCTCTTGACACACTGCCGATGACACTTTTGACTGAGCCATTTGGACTGACTTGGTTTAATTTTTTTATCACCTTTTACTTGACACTTTTTCGTGTCTTCTTTTGTAGACAAAACTGCATTTTTCTATCCGAGTCTCAGCCCACAATTTATAACAATTTGTTATTAAATATAAAAGTTTATTTGGTATAATTGATATGAATGCGGAGAGTTGTACTTTATTTATACTAGGAACGTTGCCTCGATTTATCAACCGAACATAATCAGGGTCGACGTACAATCGCACCTCTTGATGGCCGTGCCAGTTCTCGAAGTGATACTTCGCTGTAGTTTCTTGCTTTTTTATCTCTCTGGATTTCGACAATCTCATCGAAAGAATGGCGAAAATCTTGATTCTCGACGTAGTTGTCTGGTTGGCTCAGGTGACAGACTCGATGTTCTCGAATATGTACCGCTCTCGATGATTGGTTTTAGAGTTCCTTCGGACTAAGAGCGACGTTTTGGTGTGGATTCAAAACATGGGTGAAGTCTTATAATAAACTGGTGTCTATAGTTATCGTGTGGGTTTTTTATTTTGAATTTCAATTTTCTCTCAGTTATAAAACAGGTATAAAATATGAGACACAACCTAGAAAAGATGAAAAATTCTACTTGTATTAACACCCAATACTTTTTCTGGAATAATGTAAGGAAATCACAGGTCTACCCAGTTATTAGTTTAAAACTACAAATTGATTCATTTTTTTAATCACAGTAAACTTATCTTCATTCTTTTCTATTTTGAATGTCCGCTAAATATAAACCCGTAAGGAATATCTTGAAGATTGAAGAAATTTGAGAGGTGTTTCATGGAATAATTTTTCGAGAGATTTAATGAAGACGTTTAATTTTAAACCCAGTTTGAGTTGGACAGAAATATACTTTCGCTCGCTTTCTATTCCAAATAAAAAATTACGAGGGCTCTGTAATTTATTGATAGAAAGTTGGCATGCCTATTAATTTCACAGATTACCAAATTTTCTCTGTTCCTTCCTGTTTGTTGCCCTGTTCAGCGTAGAGAGGTTCATAAATATGAAATTGTGTTACACGTAAAAGCTTATGTTTTTGTAGACAATACTTCCGGAATATGAGTAAATATTTAAAGTGACTTCTTGGGTTATCATAAGAAAAAGTTTTTATGAAGGGATGCACGGAAATGGTTCCAAGGGAGCCATCTGCTTTTAAGGACTTATAGAAAGAAACAGATTAAGATTTATATTTGAAAATTCTTTCTCACTTGTTTCTGGAGAAGAATAAATCGACGTAAATCTTTTCACACAATGGCATAAAGAACAGATTAAAATACGTATATTTATCACTTTCATAGGAGTTTCATATAAATTTGAGTAGATCATTTGCAGAATTTGATTAATTAAACAAACTAAAGGATATCTTGTGGCAAAAACTACATATTTTTGTGGTCGTATCAGTAAAATTTGTATTTTTTTCACATTTTCTAATATCCTAAAAAATATTGTCAATAATTTTTATTATACTATTATATTACAACTCCTGAAAGAATCATGGATATTAATAAATATTTATATTACGATCTTCAATATTAAGCTATATACAGGGTGTCCCAGAATAACGTGTACAACGGAAGACCACAGATTCGTGGACTCAAAATAGGCAGATTTAGGCTAATTCACCTATATCGCTTCGTTTGGCCCTTGATGGCCTCATAGTTCGTCATTTTTTGAATTTTGTAAATAACTCGAATATGTATTATTCGATTGTTTTTGAGCCATGGACTTTTGCTTTCAGTTTACAAATTTTGGTGTTATACAGAGTGTTTTTTAAAACTTACAACTACAAAATTGATGTATGGTGAGAATATCCGTTCATAACTTTTGAGCGGTTTGGGTACAAAAAATATTTTTAAAATGTATACATTATCTTGCCACCAATACTACAATTGTTAACAAAGTGCCAGTAGGCTGTGATTTTGTTTTACTAGAAGCGGAATAATAAATATTCACAATGAACATGTGTATGCTCAGGAATATCCACATACTATCAAAGTGAAACATTATTATCGGCATGAATTTCGCATCAATGTTTGGTATCCAAACCACTCATTTAATCAAAATTCAATAAGAGGCCCAAAAACTACCAAATAGTATCACCTATCAAATAAAAAATAGTTGTCATTATTGTCCGAAAGAGGAAAAAGTTATGAACGATTATTATCACCATCACTCTGTATAACACCAAAACTTGTAGATTGAAAGCAAAAGTTCACACCCCAAAAATAATCAAAATCGAATAATACGTATTCGATTTATTTACAAAATTTAAAAAAATTTCACGAACTTTGAGGCCATCTAGCGGTCTAACGAAGCGATTTCGGATATAGGTGAATTAGCCTAAATCTGCCTATTTTGAGTGCACGAATCTGTGGTCTTCCGTTGTGCACATTATTCTGGGACACCCTGTATAAGGAGTGTTATAAGTAACAGGTCATAGAAGAGTTCTAAAAACTTCAGTATCGATTTAAAATTAGATATGAAAATAATTTTGAGTTCCAAATTTAAATAACATTTTTGAACTATCCTTTCTAATATCTCCATTCGTTTAATAGTGACAAGCAGAAATGTGAAAATGTGCTTGTTTTAAATATCAGAATTAAGTCAAAGCTAATTCAATTTTTGAGATATTTAAAATAAGTGCATTTTCACATTTCTGCTCGTAACTTTTAAACAAAAGAAGATGTCAAACAATGTTTATCAATTAAAGCGAAACTCTGCGAAATATGAAATGAAATAGGTACGTTTCGGGGAAAACTATATTTATGACGTAATAACAGACATTTCCAAAAGTTCCAAATGTAATATTTTTGGCTCAAAGGCAGTGGTTCTATTTGAAACCTCCAAACGAAATTTTTTTCGCATTTTTCATTAGCCAATAGCAGTCCTCAGCTTGATACTCTCTGTACATGTTTAGTATTAAAAAGGATAATTAAAAATGTTTTTGGGTACACTCATAAACATTTTATGTAAAATTATACACTAGATCATTGGTTGTTTTGACGCCAGTAGGTAATATAAATTATATCATACAAGTAAAGTTACATTAAGCAGGTAATTCTACCCTTTTTGTGCAATTCACCCAAAATGAAAATTTATATTATTACCGTGAATCGAGAAAAAAAACATCTTGAAGCTTGAAGATTCCAGTTTTGAAATCTTGATATGATTTTTTTCAGTTTTTTTGTGAACGATTATTTCTCATTGAGATATCGGCAATTGAGTGAAAAGTCACATTTTTTTTGCTCATAGATATCTCATGATCTATTGAACGTACAACGAACGGAAGGTGGGTTTTAGAAACCTGAATCAATACCCTTCAAGGGCTTTTTGGTATGTTTGAGAATTTTTTTTATACTCAGTAAAAATGCAAAAAATTACTTTTTCTGTTGTTTTGGAAAATCAACCACTACTTTGCAAATATTGTGAAAAGTACCAATGTTTGTACGTTTTTCTTTAGTTTAATACATGCCCATGAGGCTTGTACATTTTAAAATCGATGGGTCGAGCCGTTTTCCTTTCCTGAATAGTCAAAGTTTTATAAAAATTTAAAGGAGCAGGTTTATTACTCCTTAAACATCATTTAATGATTAAGATCAAACACAATTTTGCGTTCACTTTTTTACAATTTTAAGTTGAACATTTCAAATGTCGAGAAAAAATACAGAATATTATTTAAACCAACTAATTAAACAGGTTTCTTACAATGAAGTACTTGGTATAACAAGTTTAAATTAACGAAATGGTATACATCTTCTTCCATAAAATTGATTTCTACTTTAAAACTAAATATAAGGAACAACATTCTTCTGTACTTTCTGGGAGAAGTTTTACATCGGTTTTCATTTACAGTTTTCTACTAAGACTTTTTTTGCATGAAATATATTGCCCTAGTTCTCGAATCCAGGTGCATTTGAACTAGAGCCTTTGAACCATTTCGAGAACAATGGCCACTTGTTGAGGACATTAAACTGAAAATAAAATATAATGTAAGAAATACAATAAGTAAAATAAGTTCTAAATACTAAGCTAAAATCTGGATGTATAAGTGTGAAGGTTAGGCAAAGTTCAATATAATTATTAGGTACTGATGTTTCCGATATTTTTCAATAACTTTAAACGAAGATATATTGAGAAGTTTATATAGTTTATACTTANGCAGGGGTGGAATTCAGTCGCAATTCTGAATTTACACTACTATTGACCCCCCTAAAGGTTAGAATAATAAAATTGTGGTCCCTAATTTTTTCCCGGTTAAATGACAACCCGACTGGGCTATGGTAACATCGCATTGAATGATCACATAATTAATCTGATTGGTTGAGTCAAATTAGGTCATATAAATTCACAGTTTTACTAGCATCAAACATAGTAAAAATACATACACTTTTTTGTGTATAAAAACCGTTACAAATATGTAAAAATATTAAGTGAATTTCCACAATTTTATAAGTGTAATTCACAAGAACATTTAAATCGAGTAAGCTGTAGTACCACATTGGTTAAAAATAACAAGAAGACATCGGAATTTCATTATCGGTGCATCGAAATCGACGGATCAATAAGATTTTCTTCAGTACAGTGAATAAATAAAGGCAACATCGACGGCCACAGAGGCGTTAGGCCGGCGACCCCGATTACAGAAGCAATAGCCGACGACCACCTGTCTCCAGTTCAAAGCTAATAATAAGAGTGTTGATCCTTTCATCCTTATCCCATTATGTCCTGACGCGAGTAGCCAATAGAATCCCCCCCTAAACAGTATAAACGTTTAACTGTGTTTCGAAGCTTCCGCCCGAAAAAAATAACATGAATATAACATGAGTTCCAGCTGGCGTCTATAGGAATTTTTAAATTTGCAAATATTCCCCGAAAAAATATTTTAATATTACATCCCGTAGGGCATTATTTGAAAATGCAAATGAGTTTTTGGCGCGGTATTAGCTCCGGGGCGTAAAATGGACTCGCATCGCGTGCGAATGGGAAACAAAAGATGCGTTGGAGGAAATTGGAAATTAAATACATACGCACATCGGTATGTGTTTTTTTCACGCCTATCCTTTTTAATGTTATCTGGCACGCATTAGGTAGAATTAGGGGGAAACAGCTGAACTAGATTTAATTCAGTTTTTAGTCGTTCATTATAAACATAAAAACTGAATTTTTTCCACAGGGCAATGTTAAGCGTTAATACAATATTAAATTCGATAAAAGAATTCGTAAATAAAATGATTTAAGTGAAATATGAGTGAGTATACAGGGTGTTCGACAAGCTCTAAGACAAACCTTGATAAATGCTGGGTTAATTTCAACCTTATATGAACATAGATCCGATTCGCTTTTATTTAGAAGCTACAAGCATTTTAAAAAATATAATTTCCGTAGTCCGGTCAAATTAGTCATAAAAATAGTCGTCAAATAACGAAAATTCCGACAGAGCTAAATTTTGGTGGAAACCATGGGTATACCATTAGAAATAAAATGTCAAAAATCCCCATCGATCCCATGTGTGCTAAAAATGTTATTCGGGGTCAAATGTCAAAATTTGAAGTTTTTTGGATTTTTTTTCGAAAACAGTAAGTTTTATCAAAAAAGTAAATATGTCAAAAATTATATATCTTAAAATTATCTACAAAAATGGTCCTTATACTTTTTTTTCTAAGAATCACCATTCCTGAGATACACGATTCTAAAAGTTGGAGTTACGTTCTTCATGATATGCGCATTTATGCCACGTATATACGTAGTCAGGCACTTAATACAAGTAAAAATGCTTATTTGTGTCTCTTATATGTATAAACTATATTATTCTGAGAATATACACTCAAAAGAAACTCAGTCCCTTAGTCAAGCCCCTCTACCCGCATGGCCTTGAATAACATCTGGCTATATTGTAAAAACTTTTGTAAAAATACACGAAACAAGAAACAAATACAACTATCTTGTCTTCCTCCAACATCGGCTTATGCTAATCAACACTTGTATCGAGTATACTATCAAGTTCAGACATGGCTAGGCAATCAACTGAACCCAGAAGACTGGGGTTGAAAATTAACAGATAATACTTTGGAACCGATTCAAACTTTACTCCCACCTGCTCCGGAAATACTCCTAAACTCTATTTTTTGCAATTGCAAAAATGGTTGTAGTGCTAAATGTGGATCTAGAAGAGTAGGGTTACTGTGTTCTCCGGCGTGTACTAATTGCCAAAGTCAGTCTTGCTCAAATGTCCAATTGAATACAACAGACAAAGATTCATGAAATTTCGATGAAGAGACAGCTGATTCATCTTCATTTGAACAATTTAGGAACATCCAGCAAGAAGAAGAGGAGGAATAAGAAGCAGAAATCGAAGAAGACATGACTGTTTAAGTCGACTTTGAAGAGTTTGAATCAGATAAAAATATTAAAAGAAATCACAACTACAGTTAAAGTCAATATCAATAATCATCATGCAGTTAAAAGAGTATTGTCCTTGAAAATTATGTCATAATAGTTCGTGGAGTATTCCTACCGGGGAAACCATGTTAAAAAAACGCGTCAAAGTACACCACCTCATACATTGTGCATTATTGATTTTTTTTATTATTATTTATATATGTTTGACTAACTACAATAATTGTACTATTGATTGATGTTTGACTTACTAAAAAACTTCTAAAAAACTTACTACTTCTTAAAAAAAAAGTATAAGGACCATTTTTGTAGATAATTTTAAGATCTATAATTTTTGTCAGGGCTACTTTTTTGATAAAACTTACCGTTTTCGAAAAATTCCAAAAATGCTCAAATTTTGACTTTTGACCCCGAATAACTTTTTTAGCACACATGGGATCGATGGGGACTTTTGACACTTTATTTCTAATGGTGTACCCAAGGTCTCCACCAAAATTTAGCTCTGTCGGAATTTTCGTTATTTGAAATGTCTATTTTGACCGGACTATCGTGCTGATACCACATAATTTGAATATTAAGCCCTATGTCATCAATAAAACCAAAACCGTTGTTTTACAAGAAAGTTCTACACAGATCTACGAACATTTGAAATATGTAGGTTCAGGCAGTTTTATTGTTCAAAATGCTAAGCCAAACGTTGACTTTGAAACGTTGCTGGAATCGTTTTGATCTAATTGCATGCAGATTTCGTAACGACCCTAGTAAAACACGCTTCGTCAGACCATATGACAAGCGAAATGAATCTATCATTTTGTACGTGTTGTTGAAGTAACAAACGACAAATTTCTAATCGCTGAGGAGCACCTGTAGCATGTAAGGTTTGTACATTTTGACGTTGAAACGGATGCAACATTTCTCTGTTACGCCATACAAAATTCGGTAATCAATGAAGATTACTTGCTATACACCGAACACTAATTGAAGAGTTGTCAATAACAGCATCTATTATATCTTATTCATTTTGTACATTATCTTCAGTCGTATCATTTTTGGAGCGGGGTTACTTTTTTCTCGAAGTCTACAAAATGATGCACTAAAGACTGTGTGAGCAGGTTGATGTCTTTTTGGGTATCTTCATCGGTATTCTCGAGCTGGTTGACTGGCGTTCCCATTGGATACCCATATATAAAGAAAATATGTGCATACTCTTCAGTTGTAAATAAATGCATTTTTTATTTGGCACTTATGCTAAATGTCAAATGAATAAACAAATGACACAAATAATAATTATTGTTATAGTAACCATCCTTTATACTTATCAGGCTACTTTGACTGAAATATGAAATTATGTTTTTTAAAATGCTTGTAACTTCTAAACAAAAACAAAACGGACCTATGTTCATATAAGAAGAAATGTTTGAAACTAACCCAACTACCATCTGTCAAAGTCATAGAGCTTTCATAGAAGAATTTTTCTGTTTGTTACATTTTACCCTACCCATTAAGTTTTTCATTTTATCTTTCACTTAACAAGNATCTTGCCTAATATGAAATGAAATAGGTACGTTTCGGGGAAAACTATATTTATGACGTAATAACAGACATTTCCAAAAGTTCCAAATGTAATATTTTTGGCTCAAAGGCAGTGGTTCTATTTGAAACCTCCAAACGAAATTTTTTTCGCATTTTTCATTAGCCAATAGCAGTCCTCAGCTTGATACTCTCTGTACATGTTTAGTATTAAAAAGGATAATTAAAAATGTTTTTGGGTACACTCATAAACATTTTATGTAAAATTATACACTAGATCATTGGTTGTTTTGACGCCAGTAGGTAATATAAATTATATCATACAAGTAAAGTTACATTAAGCAGGTAATTCTACCCTTTTTGTGCAATTCACCCAAAATGAAAATTTATATTATTACCGTGAATCGAGAAAAAAAACATCTTGAAGCTTGAAGATTCCAGTTTTGAAATCTTGATATGATTTTTTTCAGTTTTTTTGTGAACGATTATTTCTCATTGAGATATCGGCAATTGAGTGAAAAGTCACATTTTTTTTGCTCATAGATATCTCATGATCTATTGAACGTACAACGAACGGAAGGTGGGTTTTAGAAACCTGAATCAATACCCTTCAAGGGCTTTTTGGTATGTTTGAGAATTTTTTTTATACTCAGTAAAAATGCAAAAAATTACTTTTTCTGTTGTTTTGGAAAATCAACCACTACTTTGCAAATATTGTGAAAAGTACCAAGGTTTGTACGTTTTTCTTTAGTTTAATACATGCCCATGAGGCTTGTACATTTTAAAATCGATGGGTTGAACCGTTTTCCTTTCCTGAATAGTCAAAGTTTTATAAAAATTTAAAGGAGCAGGTTTATTACTCCTTAAACATCATTTAATGATTAAGATCAAACACAATTTTGCGTTCACTTTTTTACAATTTTAAGTTGAACATTTCAAATGTCGAGAAAAAATACAGAATATTATTTAAACCAACTAATTAAACAGGTTTCTTACAATGAAGTACTTGGTATAACAAGTTTAAATTAACGAAATGGTATACATCTTCTTCCATAAAATTGATTTCTACTTTAAAACTAAATATAAGGAACAACATTCTTCTGTACTTTCTGGGAGAAGTTTTACATCGGTTTTCATTTACAGTTTTCTACTAAGACTTTTTTTGCATGAAATATATTGCCCTAGTTCTCGAATCCAGGTGCATTTGAACTAGAGCCTTTGAACCATTTCGAGAACAATGGCCACTTGTTGAGGACATTAAACTGAAAATAAAATATAATGTAAGAAATACAATAAGTAAAATAAGTTCTAAATACTAAGCTAAAATCTGGATGTATAAGTGTGAAGGTTAGGCAAAGTTCAATATAATTATTAGGTACTGATGTTTTCGATATTTTTCAATAACTTTAAACGAAGATATATTGAGAAGTTTATATAGTTTATACTTACTTCAGTATTTATCTCTAATATTATTCAGGATGTTCCACCTACGAGGGATTCTTCTGTACCTCTGCAACTGTAAAATTTATAACAAAAAAATGGTTTTAATAAAACTTGCCTGGAATCATGTGTGCCATGTAAAGAAAATATTGTTAGCTTTATAAGGTATATAACTTTGTTATTTTAATTAGAACACCCTATATATTATTACATTTTTGATTTCCTTGGTTAATATTACATAGAGTTTATTAAATGTACATGGTGCTTAAAACTTACCGTTTTCCAGATATTCAGTTATTTTTGAAAAAAATCACGATTTCACCTCTTTAAATGAGGCTAGATAGCATCTAAACCGTAAGAGATAGAAACCTGCAGTTTTCACACTTCGTTTTGGCTTAAATTACGCCATCTTGTCATCTATGAGCAAAACGTGTACCTTATTCAGACTCGGAAATACTGAAACCTACATTTAATAATCTTACGAGTTGAAAACTTTTTTTTCAAATGGAATAACCTATATTAATTATCATGGGTGAATGCAAAATTAAATGCCCTTTCGACTGATATAAGGTTGTCCATACTTATCTCTAACAGTTTTCCAGAAATATCAGGTTCTTTTCTAAAGTCCGAAAAAGTAGCTATGTAACAGCATCAAGAAGGCCTTGCAAAACCACTTTTCTCTCATATTTTATCAGGTCTGAAACTGACAATGTCAATATTTCCTGGCATGTTTAAAAAGTAGCTTAACAATCAAATTTAAACTACTAACAACAACTAAAACAAAACGCAAAACGAAACAAACTGAAGCTCGGAAGACAATAAGGAGAAGAATATTTAGACTGCTGATTTACATCAATTGCTCGAAGTGTCCTCCATTTTGATTAATACACAAATGAATCCGGTTTTTAAAAGACTGTCCAACATTGGTCAGCATGTCTGGCGTAATTTCTTGAAATGCTACTGTAATGCGCTGCCACATATCTTCCGCGATAGTTGGTGGTGTAACGTAAACTTTCTTTTTATAAATCACCATAAAAAGAAGTCGCAACTTGTCATATCTGGACACCTTGAAGGCCAACTCACTGGTCCTCTGCGCCCAAACCATCTGTTGGGACAAGTTTCGTGTAAAAATTGATAAACCGCAGCGGTATTGACAGATGGAGAACTATCATGTTGCATCCACATTCTTCGAAGTATAGCTATACACCAGGAAAATTAGCGAAAATAAAAGAGAAACTCGAAAANTTTTTAAATGCTTGTAACTTCTAAATAAAAACAAAACGGACCTATGTTCATATAAGAAAAAATATTTGAAACTAACCCAACTACCATCTGTCAAAGTCATAGAGCTTTCATAGAAGAATTTTTCTGATGTTACATTTTACCCTACCCATTAAGTTTTTCACTTTATCTTTCACTTAACAAGGCAATGTTTTTCAATGCAATGAAAGCGGTAAGTGTTTGTCCAATCCTAATAAATTTTAATCCATCCGACACAAGAAACTACGAGTGTAAGCCCATTACCTTATTGCATAGCTTTACGCGGGACCCAGAAATGTCGCTATGTAATCACATCTTTTCCATTATTTGAAAACAAATCATCAAACCAATATCGATTTATAGAAAACAGAACTACAATAAATCTTTTGTAATTTACCCACCCCATTTTTATTGTTATCGATCAGTATGGCCATGTGGTTATTTATATGTTGACTTCTCGAAGGTCTTTGACCGTATAGATCTACATACTTTTACAGAAACTTAAAGTATACGATTTTTCTGATAATTTACGAAAGCTATTTAATTATCATTTTATCAAGACAAGACCATTACGTTCTGTCACATTTGATGGATTGAAGTTTATTTAGTACCTTATTACTTCTGAAGTGCCCCAAGGCCCCAATCAAGGCCTTGTTCTATTTTCTGTTTTTGTTAATGATATTACAGTTATCATAAATTAATCTATTTTTTCTTTTATTTTGAATGTTAATAACACATAACACATAATAAGGTAGTTATTTGGTTGAAAGCAAATAATTTGCATTGAATATTTCCATCTGTAATGTTGTCTTCTATACACATAAAATCAAGAAAATTTAATTTGGGTGATGCATAACAATATATATAAAATAAACCACAAAATCAATTTCGCCTGTCTTATTATCGGTTAATTAAAATAACCGTCAGGGAAAGCACGTACATAGAAGCTGAAATATAAACATAAAACCCATGGAAATATATCACTATGGTTTCGCGTTCAGTATTCTCGGCTTCAGTCCCTCCATCATCAAATCACTGTAACGAAGGAACGAACTGTAAATTCCTTTCATCCAGCGAGAAATATAAGCCAGCTCTCCGCATCCCAAACAGTTGAATCCGTTCCAAATGTGTTGGTCGTCGAAAATTCACTCAGAGGGGTACACGAAACATTACTTATACCTACAATAACAGAACTAATACGGCAGAATCCGTGTGCCTTTATGCCAGCAGTGAAAGAAACAGTCAGCAGTAAATGTAATAAAAATGTGCCCTTTGTTACCAGAAATAATGATAATTTGCTGTTGTAGAAAGGTATTAGAAGTTTTTTATAAATGTATTGTCTTTCTATTCGCTGCATGCAACATTGTTATTAGGTTAGGTGCATATAGGGTGTCCCAATAAGGTCGGCGAGGTACGATATTAGAGAAATTATAGGCCCTAGAGCTTCGGGGAAAATATTTTGATCAATAAATCGACCAAGGGAAATCGCTGGAAATAGTTTTCAATTTCGTAGCTCGGCCACTAGGGGGCGCAGTCTACATACCAAAACAGAGTTGAATTTTTCTCAGAAATGTTTCCTATTCAAGTATATTAAATAGTACAAATATGGATAGCCGGATTCATTGGGAATAACTTTTGTTATTGATATTTTGTTCTATATCTCGACAGAAAGGGTGGGGGAAGCCCATATTGTCTGATCAGAAAAATTTACTTTTTTAAGGATTGGCTCGTCAAAAGACCATAGTGTTATACCTCGTTAGAAAGGTCTCTTCATGCTTTATCTTGTGGTGAATGCGTAATGTCATTTACTCAATATGGAAACCAATAGATAGCGTTATTTCAGAAGAATGCCGTTTTATGGATTTTTCTCAAAAATTTTAAATGCAATGCTATGGTTTTCTTTCCATAAATGAATTCAGCACAAAAAATTGATGAATATAGTATAAGTTTGAAATTTCTAACGAAAGTGTTAGGTTAGTTAGATTGTTTCACGTTATCTAAAAAAGTGAAGTAGCAGGATAAAACTTTTTATAGGTTAGTTTGAAGAACATGAAAATAGCTACATTTTGACGCCAAAAAGCGATCGAGATCTTCTTTTGTTATCAAGTTATTGAGCAAATTAAGTAGCAAGAAGTAAATAATCATAATGAATTGAGGAACACGACGCTAACGAAAAGACATTTAATTAACGAAAAGACATTTAATTTAATTATTAAGCAAACAGCGAATGTCAAATTCCTGTATTGAAAATAATGGTATGCATTTCGAGCATTTATAAACATCTTTACTTTTGTTAAAATTGAATTGTTCTTTCGTTACATAATACCAATATCTGCTAGTTATTATTTTCAAGTTTATTATTGACTCACTCATTTGCGTGGGTTTAGGTGGGTTTTTGCATAAACGCATTTTGTTTTGGTAATTAAATGTCTTTTCGTTAACGACGTGTTCCTCAATTCATTATCATTATTTATTTTTTGCTCACTAATTTGCGAATAACTCGATAACGAAAAAAGATATTGAACCCTTTTTGCGTCAAAATGTAGCTATTTTTATGCTCTTCAAACTAACCTATTAAAAGTTTTAACCTGCTATTTCACTTTTTTAAGAAAACGTGAAACAACCTAAACTTGGATAAATAGCACCAATAAATAAACAACACTCGTTAAAAATTTCAAACTTATACTATATTCGTCAATTTTTTGTGCTGAATTCATTTATGAAAAGAAAACTAGTGCATTGCATTTCAAATTCTGGAGAAAAATCCATAAAACGACATTCTTTTGAAATAACATCATCTATAGGTTTCCATATTGAGGTAAATGACAATACACATTCACCACGAGATAAAGCATGAAACGACCTTTCCAACGAAGTATAATACTATAGGCTTCTGATAAACCAATCCTTAAGAAAATGCATTTTTCTGATCAGACAGTAGAGGCTTCCCCCACCCTTTCTGTCGAGAGATATACCAAAATATCAATAACAAAAGTTATGCGCAATAAATCCGGCTATCCATATTATTTGTACTATTTAATACACCTGAATAGGAAACATTTCTGGGAAAAATTCAACTCTATGTTTTAGTATGTAGATTGCGCTCCTCAACTGCCGAGCTACGAATTTGAAAACTATTTGCAGCGATTTCTCTTGGTCGATTTATTGATCAAAATGCTTTTCCCGAAGTTCTAGGGCCTATACTTTCCCTAATATCGTACCTGGCCGACCTTAGTGAGACACATAACAAGTATGTAATTTAAAGAACGGTTCTATTAGTGATGTATTGTGTATTATGTGTTGCATACGTAGTTATAATGTAAACATCGTATTGTAAGTTGCACGATCAAAATTTTCCCTTAGCTATTTTATACTTATGTAACCTCCAGGATTATCATTATATTCGATGGGTAGTTAATAAAAATAAATACCTATGTGGACTCAGACATTGATAATGAAATATTCACGGTAATTAATATTGTGCAAAACCGTACTTATCTTATCAACTTCGACGTCACCTGTTACATAGGTGTTGTATAACAATGAAAAAGTAATATTAACGGTCGATAGAAGGAAGCACAAAAAACAGGCACTTAGATAGGAAATTCTGGAAGGAAGCCTAAATAGTCGAAGATAGGCAGTTGAAGTGAGAACAGTGTGCAGATAGGTAGCAAGACGATCGGCGGGCAGTGTGACAAAGTAGTGTAAAATTAAGTGTTTAAAGTGTTATTAGTTAGCAGGTAATATTCTTTAAGTACTTTGTTGTTAATTGTTCTATATAATCTTATGATTGTGATGNTACATAAAATTTCAAAAGTGCCAAAAGATGTTGCATCATTTTTAAGGTTACATTGATACATTGCATAAGGATACATTGAAGATTCTGTAAACAATAAGAAACAGATAGCGATGAAAATATTAAACCCATTAGAGTATAATGAACCAAGTACATCAAGCGAAACTGTAAATATTGATCCTGAAAATAATTTAATCGAAGACTTTTCTGTTAATAATGGTACAATTGTTAACACTGAAACTGAGAACCTTATTACAAGTAACGTATTCAACGACAGAACTGTAAACTTTGAAAAAAAGACAGCCAGCAGCGCTTTAAATATCAACAACTGTACCATACAAAATTGCACATTTAATATTCATGTTAATAAATAAAGTTTGATGATAGACATGTAGGTAATTTAGATGTTTATTCGTTTAATTCAAATTAAAGAAAAATAATTGTTACATTTGTTTTTTTATTCATGAATAAAGTGGTTAAAACTGTCATGTTTAATTAATCAATAAAATGTATAAAATGTATAAAATAAATAGTATTACCTACCTACTGATTTTATTTTGTGCTGAGATTGAACATCGCGTTATCCGCTATAAATTTTCAAAATTAGTAATTTTTTATATTCACGCTTGAAGAAAAAATAGTATATGTCACTCGGAGTGGAAGGCTCATTATGTGTTTTGCCCAATTTTCTCAGTCTCGGCTAACGCCTCGGCGAGCAAACTTTTGAGCTCAACAGATAATGATCGCCTTCTACTCCTAGTAACATAATATACTATACTTTTGTTAAAATTGAATTGTTCTTTCGTTACATAATACCAATATCTGCTAGTTATTATTTTTAAGTTTATTATTGACTCACTCATTTGCGTGGGTTTAGGTGGGTTTTTACATAAACGCATTTTGTTTTGGTAATTAAATGTATTTTCGTTAACGACGTATCCCTCAATTCATTATCATTATTTATTTTTTGCTCACTAATTTGCGAATAACTCGATAACGAAAAAAGATATTGAACCCTTTTTGGCGTCAATATGTAGCTATTTTTATGCTCTTCAAACTAACCTATTAAAAGTTTTAACCTGCTATTTCACTTTTTTAAGAAAACGTTAAACGACCTAAACTTGGATAAATAGCGCCAATAAATAAACAACAGTCGTTAAAAATTTTAATCTTATACTTATATTCGTCAATTTTTTTTGCTAAATTCATTTATGAAAAGAAAACTAGTGCATTGTATTTAAAATTTTTGAGAAAAATCCATAAAACGACATTCTTTTGAAATAACATCATCTATAGGTTTCCATATTGAGGTAAATGACAATACACATTCACCACGAGATAAAGCATGAAAAGACCTTTCCAAACGGAGTATAATAATATAGGCTTTTGATAAACCAATCCTTAAAAAAATGCATTTTTCTGATCAGACATTAGAGGCTTCCCCCACCCTTTCTGTCGTTAGATAAAACAAAATATCAATAACAAAAGTTATGCGCAATGAATCCGGCTATCCATATTTGTACTATTTAATACACCTGAATAGGAAACATTTCTGGGAAAAATTCAACTCTATGTTTTAGTATGTAGACTGCGCTCTTCAGTGGCCGAGCTACGAACTTGAAAACTATTTCCAGCGATTTCTCTTGGTCGATTTATTGATCAAAATACTTTTCCCGAAGTTCTAGGGCCTATACTTTCCCTAATATCGTACCTGGCCGACCTTAGTGAGACACATAACAAGTATGTAATTTAAAGAACGGTTCTATTAGTGATGTATTGTGTATTATGTGTTGCATACGTAGTTATAATGTAAACATCGTATTGTAAGTTGCACGATCAAAATTTTCCCTTAGCTATTTTATACTTATGTAACCTCCAGGATTATCATTATATTCGATGGGTAGTTAATAAAAATAAATACCTATGTGGACTCAGACATTGATAATGAAATATTCACGGTAATTAATATTGTGCAAAACCGTACTTATCTTATCAACTTCGACGTCACCTGTTACATAGGTGTTGTATAACAATGAAAAAGTAATATTAACGGTCGATAGAAGGAAGCACAAAAAACAGGCACTTAGATAGGAAATTCTGGAAGGAAGCCTAAATAGTCGAAGATAGGCAGTTGAAGTGAGAACAGTGTGCAGATAGGTAGCAAGACGATCGGCGGGCAGTGTGACAAAGTAGTGTAAAATTAAGTGTTTAAAGTGTTATTAGTTAGCAGGTAATATTCTTTAAGTACTTTGTTGTTAATTGTTCTATGTAATCTTATGATTGTGATGATTATAGATGTTTCATGATAATAATTCTTTGTATGTTTAGCTTCCATTGCTTTATGCTCAAGGGCATATATTTTTCTAAGGTAAAATTGTTATAATTATTATTAACGATTGCTCATTATTTATTTCATGTTAAAATATATATATTGTGTGGGCGCCCAGACATTACAATAATGACTCCTTTGTTTCACATCTAACTTGTTTTTGTCATGATTACGTTGTTCGTAAAATATAGATGTTTCATGATAATAATTCTGTATATGTTTAGCCTTCATTGTCTTACGCTCAGGGGCGTATATTTTTCTAAGATAAAATTGTTACAATTATTATTATAGATTGCTCATTATTTATTACATGTTAAAATATGTATATTGTCGTGACTGCCCAGATATTGCATTAACGACCTCTTTGTTTCACATTTAACTTGTTTTATCATGATTAGGTTGTTCTTTGATTTCTTGTGCTCACTTTATGTCATACGTCTATACGAGCCTTGTTGAATTTACTAACATTTTCGCCCGTGCGGAACGAATCTGGATTAAGCTCGATTGCCTCCCGTATGGGACTCCAGTGTTATGAAGGATCTTCCGAAATCTCAACTATAGCTGGATTGCCTCCCGTATGGGACTCCAGTACCTTCCGGCTCTGCCGGCTAACTAACACCAAACCTCTTCAGTTTTACTTGGAAGTGTGTATGACTAATATGAGGTAACAGATGACATTTAGTGACACATTAAATGAGACAGGTCTTATTTATCATTAGCAAAGGTTCTTAATTTATGCCTTTGGTTAGCGGTTGTTTTGTATTTATATTTGGGTGGTAAGAGCAACGATCGTGGGTTTCTCTGCCATGCTCTTTCCCCACAGGAGCTCTAGGTGAGCCTGGCACTCTCATTTTATGTTAAATGGTTGTTAATGTTTTTGTTGTTCTTTCTATTTGTCACATGTTTAATTTGAATTGTATGTAAATAAAGGTTAGGTGTATTTACTCTGCTTTTGTTTTATATAATTAAACCATACATCCCCTCTACAAAGTTAGTAGCCAGCGCCTTCCGGTCAATTAAAAATGGATACACACAACGTAGGTAGTCCTTATGACGATCACATATTTTTGGCCACAACTACGTTTACTTATTTTTTGTCGAACCTAGGGTTGTTATACTACAATATGGAGTACGTAAGACAGTTAAAACTCGCGGCGTCTTCTTATTTGCAAAATGTGATCTCTGTTCTTTTCTGGCTAAATCCCGCATTTAAGCATTTCTTGAGTTCTTGAACAACTTTGTTAAATACAGTTTTTAACTAGAACCAAAATTAAAGGCTTAGGGAAAATTTCGCATTTTGAAACTTCTTAGACGCCCTTTATTATGTTTTATTACATATTTCATTACTGCCCATGGCTTTCCAAGATAAGCAAAACTTTTATCAAGATTAAGATACACACAAACATTGACATTTTATATTTGACACCTTCCATCAAATTATGAACTTCAGTTCACATTTCTTCAAGATTCCGTTAAACATCGTTCGAAATAGACGGAGGGCAGGACGCCTGCTGGTCACTAAAAATCCATACCTGCCGACCAAAAACATCATCGAAAACATCGAGCTCCAAAGGAAGGCAATGAGGCGACTTAAAATGTTTAAGAAGAAATTTAACCAGTACTTGAAGTCACGGGAATTAATTAATGCATTTCCACCATCGCCTTTTTGTCCGATATGATTCAAGAAACAAGGATTACCATACCAGCAGGCATGTACATGAAATGTAGCAATTGTAGAATATAGATGCTGAAGTTCACAATGTGTTTTATTAAAAGAATATATTGTAAAATGTGTTAAATTACGGTAACAACGATTTTTGATTATTTGTTTAATACCGACAACGTAGATTTTATATGGTAGTAGGTAATACAGATTAATTTTAGGGCTTTGATTTTCACAATTTGTATGCAAACTCTAAATTAGATTTATTGTACTCAAAACTAAATTAGTTTTTAACGATTGGACATCGTTTTACGAAAAATTGCAAAATTAAGTATTATGTTTCAGAATATAAGTAATAATTTTGACATACCTAATACGAATCCAAAAGTCTTTGAATTAGTCCAGTCACTGAAGGCGAAAATAAAGTAAAAGCTCTCATTTTTTTCGGATAGCATGGATTTTCCTGAAAATTTGTACACAAGCTCATCTGATCCCCCACCTCAAAAGTTAGATTGTCTAGATGTGTGCTTTTTTCTATTTGGGGGTGAAAACTACCCTTCTACGAAAAAAATGCGAAAATCGCAGATTTACGTATTTTAAAGATTCAATTCATCTTCAAATATATTGGATAAAGCTCCTTTCATGTTTTTAATATAATTTGTAAAATTCAATTACTTTTCAACCCTTAAAAATCCTTAAAAACTAACCATGCATGGCCAAAAAAATAGAAAAAAGTTTTTAACAGTTTAAAATATTCTTTTGGTGCATTCACAATGTATTGCATTTCTTCTGTCATTCATTAGAAAGCTTACGACACATTACAAAGTTGCAACCCTTAAATACCATCCCTTATAATAAAATAAAATATTATTGAAAGCTTGAGATGTTTTAATGGTATGCATAATGTTGAATTATAAACTTTTTATTGGTTTTCAAATGATATATTCCAACTTTTCAGCCATCCAAAAAACCCTTATGGAAGGTCGACACCTAATAAAAACCCCTTATAGAAAAATATTTTATGTATATATATAAAAATTATATGTGAGTATGATATAATTATTTTTTTTTAATTTTATTGCATTTATTTTTAATAATTTTATTAAATTTATATCAAATAAAAAGAAAATTATATACATTATAAATGGATACGTGTGTGTATGTATATTATTAAAATACTTACTCAAATCAGTTCACAAGTGCTCCAAAATACACAAAGATGATGGTAATTTACCCGCACCGAAAATTTTACCGAAAAAATACGATTAATATTTTTCCTATAACTTTTGTAATTTTACTTATTTTACTCAAAAAACCATTTTGTAGGGAATTTAAAGCACTTTAAGTTCTTAGATTTGCAGTTTTTTTGAGCCCATCGTTTTTTAGATGTAAGCTAAAAGGGCTCAGGAAAGGCAGTCTTGTAGCTTAGTTTTGAGCTTCTAAGGGTCATAACTTAGTTAAATTTTGTCCTACAAAAATTAAAAGATGCAAATTGTTCAGCAAGAAAAACCTACAATTTCTTATTCTATCATTTTTTTATAAATGTTAATTTTTGAAATATTTTGAAAAAAAGCGATTTTTTTTAAAATTGAACAATTTTATTCAAAAGTAAATGAATTTCTTATTTAATTTAGGCTTCTAAAATCGTTTAAATTCCCTGAATATACTGTTAATACATAAATAAAGTAAATTGCAGAAGGAATACATTTAATTTTTTTCCGTCAACTCATTAATTTTAATACCAATTTTTTTTTTCTCAAAAATCAAGGCAATCATTTTATTTTGATTGTAACTTCATTAGTTTTCATGGTAATAACTTCTGCCACCACTCAATTTAAAGGTCTTTTGAAGAACTTTAATAGGTGTTATACAAGTTTTCTTCGAAAAACCTTTAATTTTTTCCTACAGGACGTTGAACGTTTCGATTATAGCTATCTTCGCAATTGACTTCAACTTCAGGGAGTCATAACTCAGGTTCTATACCATCAACAAAAATAAAAAAGCAATCTCTTTGCTATTTAATTACCTTCATTTTTGCCTGTGATCATTTTTTTGATCAAACTTTGTAGTTTTGGAGATATTCGCGAAAAATGGCTCAAAAACACATTTTTTGGGCTAAAAACGAACATGTTTAGGCGCAAATAACTCAAAAAATATCAACTGTACAAAAAATTCTTATAGAACATTTTTTGCTTAGAATTCGTCCCTCTATCGAATCGTGAGGTTATTTTTAATAAAAAAAAATCCCACCCTCCAGAAGTGGTGGCATCCTCCCCTAGGGTAAAAGCACACATCGGCACTATATAAGTTTTGTTTCTTAGGCTATTCCCTAGCTACAGTTCAAATTTCACGTCAATCCATTCCATCCGAAAAAATTGGTCTACTCTACAGAAAATTGCTCAATTATGGGATTCTTCTTCTTCTTCTTACAAGACATCTAAATTTAGTTGCACGATCGCTTGGTAAGTGGTGTCTCGTAGAACAACGTTAGAGTTGTTTTTGGGTCAAAATTAGCATTTTCGTCATAAATTCTCAGTATATGCGTCACTTTTACCAAAAATTAGGTTAGTTATGTGTTTGGGTATGGGTATTAGGATAGAATAGGTTAGGTTAGGTTTTTAATTGATTAGGAATTGCATTTGACTGCTTAAAACCAAACTCAAGTTTGTGTTCAGGACAAAATTATGATGTGCGTATAGCAAACAAATTTGAGACCCGAAACTGTGTCATTCTTCAATATAGGGTGTCCGGAAACGAAACTGTCGTATCTGAAGTACCTAGTTCTCTTGGTTGAAATTAAATGGATTTAGATCATTTTACCTCCTATTAATTTTTTTATTACAAGTTTTATGCACTTTCATAAAACTCCGTATACGAGAGTTTTTGGTATAGTCAAACTTGGTTATAAACTTATTTTTTACATAAAACATAGATGTTATTTTGTGTTTCTTGGTATAGTTTTTGTATTGATAAGAGGTTTTGAGAAATACCAAGAAAAGAGATTAATTTAAATTTTCTACACTAGAAATTTTCTGTATTAGAAGATTTATAAGTCCATTACTGTATACAACAACGTATTTTAACGATATGGAACAAGTAGAGCTTTATACAATGCATAAAGTAAGTTTACAGAAAACATGTTTTCCCAAAATATCTATTAACGAAGAACTATACGAAAAAAATTTAAAAACTGATTTTGGTATTTTCAGCAACCTCTGTTTTAACAAAAAATAAACTTATATTCATATTCAGCAACCCCAAAAACATCACCATTAATTTCTTTGAAATGTCTCTAAGGAATTATCTGAAGAGATAAATATAATGCACCGTAGCTGTTTAAGGAAACAAAATTGGATTAAGGTAACTTGATCTACTTGCAAATTAGTTTGAATCACGCACATCATTAAAGTATGGCTTAATAATAATCTTGATTTGTCATTTTTCTTTTTATTTTTGTATTTATTAAGTTCTTGCAGCCATACTAAAAAGAAAATTAAATTTTCGTCATTTTGAAGATTTATTGGGAACTTTTTTTATGTAAAACCTGGTGCCTATTTGCTCAAATACATCAAGTGACTTGTCAGTTGAAATTTTCATTTATTGTAAATAAAGTTATAAAAAAAATGTTTCGTATAAATGTTATTAGTTTTTTATTCTTTATTAAGTTTAGGGGAAAAAAGTATAGCTTCCCATTTGAAAATCCAAAGTTAACCTCGCTATCCTTGAAAACATGGTCAAGGTCAGAAAGCTGTGACGCCATTTTGTTTGCCTCCTACTCTGACTAACATTGTCTATTTGACACATTTTTTCATAGAATGCACCGTTTTCGAAATATATAGCTTCCTCTATTTAAATGGACCACCCAGTATATAACCGATTTCGGGACATGTATACAAAATTGAACGCATATTGAAATACAACCTGATAAACATATTACCATTTTGCACGCTCAGGCAATATCTTTATTGAGTTTTTTGAACATTGTTGACGGCCTATTGTTAAATTAGGTTGGTAGCGGCAAAAAAAAAATACTGTCATAACCGGCAACAGGAGTACATTCCCAGATAAAAATATTTTATTTGTGGAAGTAAGTTAAGTGCATAAGAAATGTTGTTAATATTCAGAGGGTCACTTGATTTTTCGGCGAGCCGTGACGCGGCGGAAGGGTGGGGGAAGCAAACGACAACGAGTCCGAAGAAAATGACGATAATATTCATAGTCCTGCCGTTAAAAAAGGGAAATTCGCTTGAAAATAATATATTTAACAACCTGTAACACCGTTGTTTTTCAACGAATCCTGACAATTTTTTTTAACTTAAAGCTCTTTTCATAAGCTTTCCGAATATGTAACTATATCACGCGCGTGCGTCGTATTTTTAATTTGCAGCTAAGTCTAAAAAATAAAAAAAATTCCAGGTTGCAAAGGGTCTAGCAGGATAAGATAATGTCAGCGGCCCCAGAAAGGTATTTTGAAAATGACTTGTGTGGTTACATTAGCGAGATATAAATTTACCATTGACACAAATTCAGCCTTGCATCTCGCTGCGTTCTGGTGATAATTGTAGAAATAGACGCTACAGCGGGTATTTTTTAAAATTGTTTTTTTCGAAAACTATTGCAGCTGCCCTAATGAAACAAAGACTGTTCGTTAGACAAAACATTAGTCTACATTATATATTTTTTATGGAATTTGTCTATCTTACTATTAAAAAAAAATAAAAATATATTTTTTAAGATTTTATTCTTAGTTCACGCAGAGGTACAATAACAGAAAAAATATATAATGTAGCTTACTATGTCTAGTATTACTACTAAAAAGTGCATAAATAGAAAATTGATGCAACACTATAAAAAAAATTAAAACTTCTTACTACTAATGACTTCCCATTTGTGACACCATTATCATCTGTTTGTTACTCAAAAATAAATTAGTAAGTAGTTAAAAATATAAGGAAGACTTTGATTTTGACATAAACAGAGGAAACTTGTTTGTGGAACGTTTTTAGATATCAAGACGAAACCTGTCGCTTCCAACTAGTCGCGTGTTTGCATTGTGTTTCGTTTACCTATAATTTTTATGCTCTCACCACTATAGTAGCAGTAGCTCGACTTCAATTATCGTGTGCGGATTGTTTCGGATTATTAAATTTTTTTATAGTTAAACTATTTTATTTGAACTCGCCTCACGGTTTCGGTTTGATTTACCTTTTTTATTTTAATTTTATTTATTTTGTTTTGTTTTGCTTTATTTTACTTGTTTTATTTTATTTTGTTTATTTTATTTTATTCTGTTTTGTTTGTTTTTATCTTTTTTGTTTTATTTTATTTTGTGCTACTTTCTTTTTTTACAGAAGACAATTTTTTGATCGTTGTTGTTGCAGTTGAAAGGCCTCTGCTTCTTTCTGCGTCGGCGAAACCCCTATGGACCGCTACTGTGTTGTGGTTGATTTGAGGTTTTGTTAAAATAAAACGCAGAATTTTTGTTGCTTGTAATGTGTGAGCTGGTTGTTTGCAATGTGGAATTTTTCGTTGTAATATTGAATCGTAGACGGTGATTTGACTGCGTACTTGCGAATTCTTTTTGTAAAGCTTGATCTAGCGCGAAGTTGCTTGAATCGAGTGTTACAAGCAACAAAAATTATGCGTTTTATTTTGAATTGAATTGAAGATGATCACAAGAAGTTTTACTTTTTTTTATAGTGTTGCACCCATTTTATATTTATGCACTTTTTGGTAGTGAACTAAGAATAAAATCTTGACAAAAAAATATTTTCATTTTTTTTAATAGTTAATAAGACAGAAAAATTCTAAAAAAAATATATAATATAGACTAATGTTTTGTCTAAAGGACAGTTGTTGTTTCATTAGGGCAGCTGCAATAGTTTTCGAAAAAAACAACACAAGTCATTTTCAAAATACCTTTCTGGGGCCGCTGACCTTATCTTATCCTGCTAGACCCTTTGAAATTTTAAAAAAATATAGATTTCAATGTATTATTATGAAATCTACCATTAAAAAAATCAGTGCGATTGTGGAAGATACTCGGGATCGTCCAGACTAATAATTAGTTAATTTGTTTATAAGGCCATAACTTGTAAACTATTCAACTTACCGATTCCAGATTTCGTGTGAGTTATTAGACAGTGATAAGGAATGAGAGGATACGATGCCAAAACGTTCTGGTAATAATAACGCAGTTTATAAATGTTAATTCAAAAGTCATAAATAAACTTCTTCTGTTTATAACTTTTGATCTAATCAATATTTTTTGACGCTCGTGGGCGTAGGTCTTTGAAGATGAAAAAGAAAGTACTTTACTGTTTTCTCGTGGAAATGAACGGAAAAAAGTTATAAGCGAAAAACGTGAATTTACGTAAAAATTATACAATTAACCACCCTGTAAACAATGTTTCCCCCATTTTTATGACTGTGGAAATTAATATGGTATTGTACATAATATTTAGCATCAATAGTGATAAATTCAGCTGGCCGAAACAAAAAGTCTCGTCCAACTCTATATTTCTCGATCTGTAAAGATTATTGATTTTTTCACTTTATGCCCAATATTTTTCTTAAGAAAAGCAATTAACGTAGCATATTTTGAAATATCAACAGCTTTATGCAAAAATATTGTGGCTTTGAGCATAGAGTATTCAGCCCATAAGCTTCCTGGAGACTTAGGGCTACCTTTTTCTGTGACCTCTCTTTGGACTTCTCAGGAATTATGGCTGGGCATCTGAATCGGCACTTTCTGAATCATAATATTGAGGGCTAATGCTTGTCGTTTAGCAGATATTTAGGACTTCGTAACACATTACCCTTTCAGCTTTTTTCAAGTGTGGGTACGGAACGAATTCTTTCTTTTGGTTATTCTCTAGCACATGAAGCATTACTGCGAAATTTGTTTACCCTCTTTCTAATTGTTATTCGACTCGGAAGTGGATTTCTCGCAATCGCTTTGACAACTGTCTTAAACTTCCATTTATCGCGGAAGCATGGCGACTTGATTTCAATTTGTGTCTCACTATATTATGAAACAAACTAACTTTGGAAATGGATATTTTATTCTGCCTAACCCTTCACTTTAAGAGCGTAAGCTGAATCAAAAATAGAAAATTATTTTAATTTGATGTCACCTTCTTCCTATTTCCTATACAAACTTAAAGTCTTAATGCTTTCCGAGGAGGACTTATATGAAGTACGGTTCTAATAGGGGATTCCGAGTGTCATCGTTTTAATGAAAAGCTATAATAGAAGACGTATATATTAAGTGGCATTCATTCTCTCGCACGCTTCATTTAGAGAAGTGTAACGACCCCTTTTCGGTTCCTTTAATGTCCAATCGGACCTCTTAATGGTACCATAATTCTTATTGGATAATACTCAGCAACTTTTAAACCTATAGAGCACTTTACTCGAAGTAATGTGGAGTGATAAATGTAACTTACAATACGTTTTAATTTATAAGGAACGTGGATTATTGGCTGGCAAGTGGAAGTAATTTCTTAACTTGAAGAATTATGCATTTTAAAGTTTTGTTTAATGATTATTGAATGTAAAACGAATGCGAATAACTTTTGAGAAAAACACTACTCTTTATTATTTAAGAAATCTTTTAACAATTTTCTTTTATCTTACGTTTGACGCCATGATCAATTTTTTAAACAGCAATCACCATTTTTTTTTATCAGAATTCGATAGAGCTTATTTATTGTATCAAGCAATATAAACTTAAGCTTTTTCAAGAAAAACTCGACTGTTAACCTCCACAAATCATAGAAAAAATTTTTGGATCAAGGATCATCGGAGATTGCGCGAGCATTATATCAGAAATCCTTCTCCTGATAATAAAGTTATATTAAATCAATTTAGATCTTACTATCGTTACCAAATTAACTTATCCAAGCAAGTTTCAAATGACAATTTTATAAAGACTTATTCAAATCCCCAACAAGCTATGTGGAAAATTATAAACTAACATAGAAAAGTACCTAGAAATATAATAACGCAAATTACTTGCGTTATTGTATTTCTTGTTAATTCAATAATTATTTTGCTAATATTGCCAATAATATAATATCAAAATTGTCACCTTCAACAACTCATTATAGAAGTGATCTCGATGACGTCAGCCACAACAACAAATTTTCTTTCACCCTTGTTTCATATCACGAGGTAGATGAAGTCATAACACATCTTAAGGACATAAAATGTTACGATCCTTACGATATTTCAGAAAAAATAGTGAAGAGTATTAAAGACACTATAATATTTCCTTTTATTCAATTACCTACTTAATTTATGTCTGTCACAGAATATTTTCCCTAGTTGTCTCAAAATCTCTAAAGTTATATATATATCTTTTAAAAAAATTATCCTTCAAATTATAGACCTATATCAATCATTCCTTGTTTTGCAAGCATTTACGAAATAATATTGAAAAACCAGCTTCTTGTATATCTAGAAAATAGCAATATCTTCAATCCCAATCAGTTCGGTTTCAGAAGTAACATGTCAACTACACTTGCAATAGACAAGTTGACTTCATTTATAAACAGTGGGTTTAATGAGGGTAAGTAGGTATGTGTGTTCTATGTTTGTTGATCTTACCAAAGCCTTCGATTGCATTTCTCACAATATACTTATTGATAAATTACAATTTTATGGTTGTACCTGCGAAAGCATATCACTTATTCAGTCGTACCTCTGTCATAGACAATAATACGTAGTTCATAACAACTACAAATCAAAAACATTAAATTTGAATTACGGGGTACCTCAAGGTTCTGTTCTGGGACCACTATTATTCCTATTGTATATAAATGATTTCGCAACTTCTGTGAGAAACGACGTGTTCGCGATTCTTTTCGCTGATGACACTAACTTATCCATTGCCAATAATGTTCTGGATGATCTGACGGTGGACATTCAAATAATTGAGGATGACGCATTACATTGGTTCACTTCAAATAACTTATTCCTAAACGCATCTTAGACCGAAAAATTGATGTTCAGCTTGCGTGAAATAGACGATGTAAACAATCCTGATGCAGTAAAATTTCTGGGAATATATTTGTATCCAAATTGCAATGGAACAAACACGCCCACTACCTCTGCAATAAGATCTCCAAGGATCTATTTAATCCGCAACTTGATTAGCAAAGTATCTCAAAAAACGTTAACGAAACGGTGCGACTTAAGAAATAAGTTATATCATGAATGAATATTATTTTAACCTGTTCTATCGATTCCTGAAGTTATCCAGATTAAACCTGAATCAACCTGTATATGTTAATATTATAATTTTTCTTGATATTCATAGCATTTCCCAAAGTAACACAAATAAGGGGATTAGAACCAAGATGATTCTTTTTTTTTTGCTTGTTTGCAATTAATTACCTAGGCGATACTAAAATATGATCAACACGCAATTCATTTGTAACAGTAAAATTAATTTATCATAAATGTCAAAACTTTTCTTCCCTTTTCCACCAATTTTTACAAGTAGTTTTGGCAAAAATATTATTGAACATACAATCGTAAAGCTGCCTTTGCTTCCTTGAATTCGAAAGCCAACCAGCGCAATCTAAAAGCAAAAATGACTTTTCTTGGATTCACTCATAAATTAGTTTGAAATCTTTAGTTATTTTCTTAGTTAAAGCCGATAGTTAAATAAAATGTTGAACAAAAGGGGCCTCAGCATAGAACCCTGAGCAGCACCAGGACTTAGTGGTCTATATCTGTCTGTATCTGTATTTATCATTGCAAATTGTTCTCTACCCTGTACGTAATTACAAAACCGACACAATGTACTTTTATAAACGCCACAATAGTGCAATTTAACCATTAGACAATTGATATCAAAATACACAGAGTATTAATAATGTAATTAGTATAAACAGAGCTACTGATTCGGTTAATCAAGGGGACATGCATTATTAAAAACCCATTACCAAGATGCGCTCGCGAGATGAGAATCTAGTAATTAACCGAGCATAAAGCGGCAATCAACAGATGGATATAATGTAACAAATTGGGCGCCTATTACGTGACGCAGGGAACGCCGTCGGTGTTACGCCCGCTAAAGCTCCTTTATTTATCAGGTATCAACCGAGGCTCCGCGTCGGTTTCATGGTGGCCTTTATCGTCTCCAGCTGGGACCGGCAGCGCCCTGCTTAGGATTAACTGCCCACCGCTGGGTAATCTCAGCGTACTAGGGTGTAAGTTGGGACTCCCCGGGATCGTATGGAAGTTGAATTGTTTAAACTCGAGTAGTAAATATACACCCTGGCACTTCATCGAATAATTGAGTCGGATGGTGTTGCAGATGCTTCCCCTTAATCCTAATGTGGGGTGTGGACAGAACTGGGTGTTACTCGAGTACAATGTATTTGTGAGTAGTATTGACTAAAATATTTGTGTAATTAGCACTCAAGTATTGAATATTTTTATTCCATTTTAAACACTTCTCAGGTTGATTTTTTGGCGTTAGCCTGCAATTGTCTAAGAAGAAAGTAACCATTAAACAAGGTAAACTAAGTAAAGGCTAGGCTAGCGACTTTATTGATACAACTGTAAAGATCGGACGGTACAGACGCCCCGGTAGACTACCAACTGTAAACAGAATGTTAATTTGCAATTTGAATTACAATTCACAATATTTATATGCGTCACTGACGTCCCTGCTTGGGCGCCTAACTTTGTGACGACCCTTGATTACTATTTTATCGGCAGCGGTGTTCGGCAGCCGGTGGCGGTGAGTGACGTCACAGGAACGTACTCCGGATTATAATATNTTTGAATTACAATTCACAATATTTATATGCGTCACTGACGTCCCTGCTTGGGCGCCTAACTTTGTGACGACCCTTGATTACTATTTTATCGGCAGCGGTGTTCGGCAGCCGGTGGCGGTGAGTGACGTCACAGGAACGTACTCCGGATTATAATACTTTTGTTCGGGTAATCTCGGGCGCCAGTTTCCCTATCTTTTACGTGGGGGAATCTCCACGTGAACTCAGTTTAGAGTAAGTACTCGGGTAGCTGCAGTGAAGAAAGTTTAATTCCAGGGGTCTGTTATATTCCTTTTACTTTAACCAAAAGTAGTTCACTGAGTGTAGTGTTATTTTAATCATTAAATGAACGGAATTATCAGTGTAGGTCACAAAAATGTAGTAAGACTTTTTACTGAACGGAATTTGATCAATCTTGTCGGCGTTAGAAATGAATACAAATGGAAATATATTGACAAAATTTATTTTATATTACTAAAGCCTACTGAAATTGACACAATCAAAAGTAAAATAGATTCTACTTATTATTTTATAAACAATTAAAATATGCAAAAATAATTTACAACCGGTTTGAAAGATAAAATAAAATTGGTTAGAGCAATTATTTACTACGGAATTAAAAATACCTATTCGATGTTTTCGGTGCTGCAAATAAATACAAAATGGATATATGGTCAAATATCCGTGATCAGGACATAAAATCGGTACGGTAAATAGATTCCGAATTAGACGTTTGGTTTATTTTACAATAAACAATCTAATACTCAAAAACGGTACGCCATAAATAACTATTCAGTTTTAATTTCGGTCGGTGCTAGAAATAAAAAAGGGTTAATAAATCAGAGTAGTTAATAATCAACAAATATTCCTGTTCCAAACGGCTGTGAAACAAAGAAAAATAATTACAGGCTACTCTAATCCTTCAAATAAATGTAGTCGGCGGTTTCTGACAAAGCAACAGAAATTAAGCGGAGTTAATAACAGTTAAGGAGAAAGCGAAGCAAGCAATACACAAATGGCATAAATATGCAAATGATAATCAGGAATAGGAATAGTTTGGTTGACAGGAGGCAAAGTCTATTCGAGGTGCACGTTCGATCGCGCGGTCGGTGACAGATTTCTCCCGGAAGCGGTGTTATGCACAGCCGACTCCCTGGATCTATCCGCCGGTACGGCTGGCACTTAACGTCTTCCACTGGTGATGTTATTCACAGTCAATCCGCCGCCTGACAATGCCGTCGCCTCACCATGTATACGACAGATTTCTCCTGAAAGCGGCGTTATTCATAGCCAACTTTCTGGGTCTATCCGTTACGGGCCAGTTCTTCGAGTTCAAGTTGTGAACTGAAGATTTTCATCTAGGAAATATGATTTTATCGCCTCGATCCCCTCCTAACTAACAGAATTCCTGGTGGGATCGTGCGCGCGGCACTCGCCGGAGAAGGGCAAGCGGACGGTTTTAATCGGCGCGCGGATAATTGTTCTTAACCAATTAAACTAATTAAAGTAAACAAATGGCCAAAGCCTTGCATAAAACTGGAAACTAAAACTGGTTCATTACATCACATAANGCAATTTGAATTACAATTCACAATATTTATATGCGTCACTGACGTCCCTGCTTGGGCGCCTAACTTTGTGACGACCCTTGATTACTATTTTATCGGCAGCGGTGTTCGGCAGCCGGTGGCGGTGAGTGACGTCACAGGAACGTACTCCGGATTATAATATTTTTGTTCGGATAATCTCGGGCGCCAGTTTCCCTATCTTTTACGTGGAGGAAACTCCACGTGAACCTTACCCTCGGTTTAGAGTAAGTACTCGGGTAGCTGTATTGAAGAAAGTTTAATTCCAGGGATCTGTTATATTTCTTTTCCTATAACCAAAAGTGTAGTGTGTTTGAGTGTAGTGTTATTTTAATATGTAAATGAACGGAATTATCTGTGTAGATCACAAAAAGATAGTAAGACTTTTTACTGAGCGGAATTTTATACAATTGGAAATATATTGAATAGATTTATTTTATATTACTAACACCTGCTGAAATTGACACAATCAAAAATAAAATAGAATACACTTACAATTTTATAAACAATTAAAATACAGACATGCAAAAATAATTTTCAACCGGTTTGAAAGATAACATAAAATTGGTTAGAGCAATTATTTACTACAGAATTAAAAATATCTATTCGATGTTTTCGGTGCTGTAAATAAATACAAAATTAGAACATGGTCAAATATAGGTAATCAGGACAAAAAATCGGTATGGTAAACAGATTCAGTACTAGACGTTTGGTTTTATTTTACAATAAACAATCTAATACTCAAAAAACGGTACGCCATAAATTCGGTTAGCGGAGTTAATACCAACCAAGGAGCAAGCGAAGCAAGCAATACACAAATGGCATAAATATGCAAATGATAATCAGGAAAAGGAATAGTTTGGTTGACAGGAGACAAAGTTTATTCGAGGTGCACGTTCGATCGCGCGGTCGGTGATAGGTTCCTCCTGCAAGCGGTGTTATGCACAGCCAACTCCCTGGGTCTATCCGCCGGTACGGCTGGCACTTAACGTCTTCCATTGGCGATGTCAACCAGCAGTTTCAGTCAAGGTAACCAACTACGTTCGTTAAAACGAGGGCGATGTTATTCACAGTCAACACGCCGCCTGACAACGCCGTCGCCGCACCACGTACTGTATACGACAGATTTCTCTTGAAAGCGGTGTTATTCACAGCAAACTTCCTGGGTCTATCCGTCACGGTATGGACAGCACCTAACCTCTTCCACTGGCGATGTTATTCACAGTCAACCAGCGGTTTCAGTTAATGTGCCCTAGTTACTTTCGTCAAAACCAAGGCGATGTTATTTACAGTCAACCCGCCGCACAGTGGGACGAAACGCCACTGTCACATTCAAATTACTCTACACCCCACATAGTTCAACTGTTCGGGTGAATTTTTTTCAAAATGTTCGTCTTGAATCGATCCCTCATTTGGGATTTTTGATTTCGGTCTTAATTTTTTTGAAAATTGACTCCAAAATTCTATTTTTATGAAAAAAAAAAACTGATTTTCGGCGCAAATGTGGTCCTACATGGCGCAAGTTGATGTTTTTCAAAATTTTTTTTAGCTCAAAATCTTTGTTTTGATAAATACTACAAAACTGTCTGCATGAAAGTCGGGAGGTCATAAGTTCTAAAAATTTTTGAAGCGATTTTTTAATTCGAAATTTCGCAACCTGGGGAAAATATTTTGGATTTGGACATTTATTGAAATGTCCCAAAATGTGTCCAAAAATTCTGGAAAATTTTTTTGAGTATTCCTCGAGTGATTCTAAACAACTTTTGGTTCATCTAATGTTTCCCCAGGTTGCGAAATTTCGAATTAAAAAATCGCTTCTCCACGAAAATTTTTGGAACATTATGACCGTTTTTGCGAATATGAAAAGTTTTTCTCCCGACTTTCACGCTGACAGTTTTGTAGTATTTATCAAAGCGAAGCTAAAAAAAATTTCGAAAAACATCAACTTGCGCCATGTAGGACCACATTTGCGCCGAAAATCAGTTTTTTTTTTTCATAAAAATCGAATTCTCAAAAAAATGAAGACCGAAATCAAAAATCCCAAATGAGGGATCGATAGAGACATTCAAGACGAACATTTTGAAAAAAAATCACCCGAAACAGTTGAACTATGTGGGGTGTAGAGTAATTTGAATGCGACAGGACTTATACCAATACAACTAGGAAAATATAATTTTTTTACTTATTTTGGTTTGCTGCTTCTTATGACTAACTCCTTCGGTCCGGATGGCGGTTTCAGGTGACGGTTTAAGGTCCTCGGGGTGGTCCTTAGAAGGGTGCTGGAATTCTTCGAGTTCAAGTTGTGAACTGAGGATTTTCGTCTAGGAAAAATTGTTTTATCGCCTCAATCCCCTTCAGACTAGTAGAATTCGTGGTGAGATCGTGCGCACGGCACTTGCCGGGGTAGGGCAAGCGGACGGTTTTAATCGGCGCGCGGATAATTGTTCTTAACCAATTAAACTAATTAAAGAAAACAAAATGGCCAAAGCCTTGCATAAAACTGGAAACTAAAACTGGTTCATTACATCACATAATATTCCTTTCTGAACCAGGGTGCAATGAAACACACAGTAATTCTCAAATAACACTCAACAGTACAACGCTCTGTAAATTACCATACTTGTCTTGTTTATCAAAAAGTGTATTGCTCTCTGCCAGGGATGGAATGAAACGCTTTACCTTCAAGAAAGTATACTTCTAGCTGATCTAACTCCTGGAGACTCAGTAGGTGCCAGTGAGGGTCAACGAAAGAGATAGAAATGAACATAACGGGGAGAAAGGAAAGAAGTCCATAAACGGAAAAAATTATTGCTTCAGAAATGGTCAATTTGATAAATTTAAATGAGGTAAAACTTATAACTCCAAAACGATTTTGAGGAAATGAAAAAAAAAACAACCTTGAAATACATAGTAATAATTTCAATACGCATCATCATGCATCAAAACGGCCTCAAAATACATATAATTTCATCAATCTTTTTTAGTAATCCTTAAAAATATATAAAATATTTATACATAGAAATGTCAAATCATATTAAAATAAACTCAAACACCTTCAAAATATCTAAAAAATTGGTAGAATACATCGAAATGGTATTATAAATATTTCGAAACTCTTAAAAACTTCAAAATAGGCTAAAATATATTAAATACGTGAAATATTTGTGAATATTATTAGATACTCGATCCATTCGCCTACTTTTTTCCGTATAACAATGTTTTTTCATTCTTTTTAAGATTATCGTACTAGTATGTATTTCTGCTTTTATAATACAAGGTGTAACACTACAACGAACCAAATATGAAGGAGTGTTTTTTGTTTTATTTTTAAAAATATTTTTTATATGTACAGGCTGGTCCATTTTTGGTGGGATTTCAGGGTATTTCAGAAACTACTAAAGATATGATAAATCTGATACCACGTTCTAGAGTTCGATTTCCATGGCAAACACAATTGTCAAATCAGAAATTTGCTATCTTCATTTGTTTCTCGTTATTGTGACACTTTTGAATATGTCTGTATCTCAGCTGTTAAATAAGGTAGAGTTCAAGAGAAAACTGCTCAAGACTAATTCTTTGGCGTAGAATTGATTGCCGGTATTAGATTTTTAGTGGGTCTTAAGATTCCAGAGTTATGGCCCATAGTTATATTTTTTTAAATGGAAATGGGATTTTTTTGCTTTTCAGCAATATATCACATGCTATATTTATTTTTATAAACACAGAAAATACGGGGTGTTTTATATATAAATTCGATCCTTTTTTACATTTTAATATGGCTGGCTATGAAAGTACATACAAAACTATAATTCTTACTTTTATAAAACTCATGTCTGTTGTAAAAATATGAATTTTTTAAAAATATAGGTATATTACAGATAAGAAAGGATAGTTTTCAAATTTTTATTCCACTTCAACTCAATTTACAATATTAAACGTAAATTAAACAATAGTAAGTACTTACATCATCATCTAAATATTCAATTGCCGTCCCTCAACTGTCACACATTTCGCGCATCTTCTGGCAACGCTTCGAGTAGCATTCATTAAATGTATATTAGAAATATTATTAAAAGAATTTTCTCGATAGAGTAAAAAGAAATTTTAATCTTTTAGAAAACCCCAAAGGAAAAAGTCCAACCGATTCAAATCACGTAACCTAGATGGCCATCTGATCGGTCCGTTTGTTCCTATCCACCTAAAATTTCGTTAGTATTATATTATCATCCGAGTATATGTTGTGCATTTAAAATAAACGGCATATTTTTACAACAGATTGTAAAAGTAGGAATTATAGTTTTATATGTATTTTCATAGCCAGCCATATTAAAAAGGAAAAACATATATAATTTATATATAAAACACCCCGTATCTCCTGTGTTTGTAAAAATAACTATAATATGTAATATATTGCTAAAAAGCAAAAAAAAACCTCTATTTTTTTAGGCCATGGTCAGCTACGATTTCCATTTACAAAAATATAATTTTGAGTCATAACTCCGGAATCTAAAGACCTACTAAAAATCTAATACTGGCATTCAATTTTCCGCCATAGAATTAGTCTTGAGCAGTGTTCACTTTAATTCTAACTTATTTTACAGCTGAGATACAGACATGTTAAAAAATGTGACAATAATAAGAAACGCCCTGTAACTCAGAAACAAATGAAGATAGTAAAAAATTTCTAATTTGACAGTCGAGTTTGCTATGAAAATCGAGCTCGAGAACGTCGTTAGATTTATCACATATTTAGTAGTTTCTGAAATATTCTGAATTCCCATCTAAAATGGACCAGCCTGTAGATTTGAGTCTGGAGCCATTGTTTTTATGTATCAGGTTTTATGATATGAATGGGAAGGTTTCAACAAAGATATGATAACTTTAAATAACATTCGNTATACCCATCCTTGTCTATCACATGGATTTGGCTTACTTTATCGCTCTCACGTAACTTCAGATAGACCATCGGTACTTTCTTACCCGGTATAAGCACCCTTAACGAGTTTATTCACGTACAGAAATTGTTTTGAAATAAATCCTCTACCTGGAAATTTTCACTCGCCTTTCAAGAGCCACCTCTCATTAGGAACTTCATATTTATAAAATAAAAAGATACACCAATTCGCTCTCACCTTACCGTTGGAAAACAGTTTGCTCACGGTTCACGTCCGCCACGATTTAGTTTAAGAGCCGAACGAGGCTGCAGAAAGCAAAGAGGCTTGTTAGGTAATTTCGCTCCCCTGAAGGGCATCCAGAGCGGTGCTCAGTTTTAGTTCGGAATTAGTATAAGCCGATCAGAAGTTTTGTATTTTTTAAGTTTGTAGAATGTTTGCTTCGTGCTTTCAGTCAACTCTGTGTAAAATAAGTACCTACCTACACTTTTCTCGCAACAGAGATATATTTTAGGTGGCTGGCTGGAAGAGCTCTACAGAAAACTTTTGATACAAAGAAGCAGTATTTTCTATAAAATATAGATTTATAGAGATAAATTCCTAATACTTATAAAATCTTTGATTCTGTAAAAATTAAGTATACTTATTATTATTTACTTTTATACTTTTACATTAAAGGTGTTATACTAATTTAAATTAATTTTACTAGTTTTGTTGAAGCAACTTCTTAAATTGTGGAAATGCTAGGTCATTGTGACTGTATTTGTGGCAAAGACCAACCAAAATTTTCAGGAGACCAAAAATTACTTTAGGGATATTTTTCTAAAAAATGTAACAACTTGGCGTTCTTCATCATCACGTCCAACTCCTGCAGGGCAAATTTCATCAATTTTTATGGAAGAACAATTTTTTTATAGAACCTTAAATGTTTTATTTATTGAATTTGCGTTTCCGTTAGAAAATGTTGTTATTTATCCAAAGCGCTATACTAGCTATTAGAATTAATAACGGGACATAATTTATTACTTCTACTGTCTTCTACCTTGAGATACCTTAAATGATAAATCACGCCCTAGAAAGTTCTAAATATACAGGGTGTTAAATAAGTACGTCCAATAAATTCAAGAGACGATTTTGAGATGAACTTTAGTGATTTTATGACAAAAAGTTCATATAAACATTGGTCCGCAGATGCTTCGTTTTCAAGATACAGGGTGTTATACTTTTTTTAAAAAATTGCTATTTCGTAAATATCTTACAATTAAACACCCTTTTCCCAATTTTGTGTAACTTGGCAGTGTTATTTGTAGTGTTAAGTGGCTAATTTATCCTAAGCCCAGTGGCGTCCCGAGCGGTACCTTAACGAATATTTTTAATAATGTTTCTTGTGTGGTCCAGGGATATGCAATTAAATGGATTTTATTTTTTTTTCCTCCAAAAATTAATCAAGATCGGAGCATCTGCAGACTTTTGTTTTAAAATCACTCAAATAATCGTTTGTTGAATTTATTGTACATACTTAATTAACATTGCCTGTCATGAAAATGAATAATATCAAGCAAACATCACACCAAATAGTTGGTGGTGGTAGTTAATATAGATTAAAAAACAATTTATTGAACCAGGAGGATGTTAAACGTTGAAGGCAACACTGGTTCCCTGTTTTAAACGGAGAGTTTGAGGAGATATCTAATATTCAAGTTGTTGTTATTTGTTTATTTTCGAATATTTCACACTTTCAATTAAGATTTTTTATATAATTTGTTGAAATAAATGTTATTAGCTATTGTTTTTACGTTAATACTTTAGGGGATCGATATTGCAGATTAATAATAATTTTCAGGCATTTCCAATGCCTTCTACAATTTTTTTACGGAAACACAAATCCAATAAATTAAAACATTTGAGTCGCTACGAAAGAATTATTCTTCGATTAAAATTGAAATTCGAAAAATATTGAAGAAACCTAAAGAATTATTTTCGGGCTCATTTGGTAGCTATACGTGTCTAGTTTTTATAGAGTTGTGGCCATTTTAGAAAAACTATTAAGATGGCGGACCTGTAAGGCCGTAAAACTTCGAGAAAGTCACCATAAAAATGAAGTTATTGTTGTTAAAAGCCGCAGAGGTGGTAAAAAAATTACGGATAGGGCTTATTCTTATGTCTCATACTCGTACTCGTACTTTGACCTGCTAAATACGAATCTATCCTTATTTTTGGCCCATGTACCAAGCGTTCATGCCTAACCTAAAAAAAAAACATCCGTTACTTTTCGATGAAATCGTACGTGCGTTAGTCATTGATTTGGTTGATTTTTTCTCTGATAGTAGGTCGGATAAGAAGGTGGTCCTGAAAATTTTAACTCGTTACGACCCAATCCGGCCACAGCGGAATGTGTTCAAAACGGCCCTTCGGTATATTAATAGAGCTAATTGGAGATTTAGTATGTCTTGTAATTTTAGCTTTTTGACAATCTATGCAAGCTTTTGTCCATAGAGTGATCTCTGCATTCATTTTTGCAAAGGATGAGGCCTCAAAATATTTTTTTGTTTTATTTTTCTGCTAATACAAAATCTTGTTTTGTTGTCAAAACATTTCCTTAGCTACCACAGACCCTAGCTGATCTGATAAAAATAAATAAATCTTATATACAAAGATAAGTAAAAAGACCTTCACTACAGGTAATAAGACAAGCACTACAGCTACTAACATGATTTCTTTTCGAAATATTTGAAAAATTTTAGAAATCGGTTTTAGGTTAGCTTCAGCCGTGTTTGAGGTGATATTGAAAAAAAGAAAAACACTTATGCCCCTCCATCGAATGGCATAATCAATTTTTGTATGTAACGTTTCGCCTCTCAAGGACCATCATCAACTTTTTTTTTTAAATACGAAATACGGAAATTTTATGACATTATTCCAGGGCCGTATTTAAAAAAATGAAGTTGATGATGATCCTGGAGAGACGAAATGTTACTATAAAAATTGATTATGCCATTCGATAGAGGATAAAAAGTTGCCATGAGAAAGTTGTTTTTTTTTTAATATCACCTTAAACAAGGCTGAAACTAAACAAAAACTTATTTGCAAAATTTCGTTTTTTTTTCAAATATTCTAATCATGTTAGCCTTGATTTTTTAAAGGTATAATGATGGTCCCCTGGTAATGCAACTTTCCCCCATTTAAACTACTTCGTATTTCTTACAGTGGCGGCTCGTCGGGGTTTGCAGGGTGGGCAGTGCCCACCCTGAAATTTTCAGAAGAATAAACAAAAATTTGTGTATATATTTATTAAAGTGATTTGACAATTCTTATAAAATTAAATCTAAAATGCGTTACCTCCTTTGAAACTCCCCCTACCAAATTTTTAAATTATATTTTAATCATGATCTCGCCAGCAACCAACATAACATTCGGGCGAGCCCGTGGCCGCTGAATTAAACAACGCCGTACCCCAACCATACCTTGCATGCTTATACGCCCCTAGGACTAGACAGTAATCGGAAACGTAAGTCGTTCACTAATTTAGAATATCTAGCCCAAGTCGGGCGAGCCCGGACACAGCCCGCACCCGCATACTCATCGAGTGTTGTATCGGCCAGCTACGGCTTTTCGCCAGCCAGCCAGCAGCGGTTGGAAATATATGTATATTTATGTGCTGTAATTTTGTTCTTTAAATGAATTTTTGAACATTAAAACAATTTTTCCCTGCAAAGGTATTCCAGAAAACAAATATTAGTAAACGAAGTAATAAACCGTTTTATAATAATTTGTAAATCGCGTTAAAAAATAAATATCTATGATATGTTGAATGTTCTTTGACAATTATATTTATTAAGGTTATTTTGAAGCGTTACTGTTAAACTAAATTAAGAGTGATTGCTGAAAAATGTTCAATATTTTAATAGATTCGAGTTTGTAAATATGGAAGTGATATAAATTATTTTTTAGGACTTTTAAATTCGATACATATTTATTTATTTTTTCAAATAATAAACTGTTCGATTAAAAAAAATAGCTTCTATTTAATATATTTTTTTTATTTCAATCAGATTTTTAATAAATTATCATTTGAATATACATAATTACCTAAAATAACTCTACTCTCCGGGCAAGCCCTTCGACTTCACTCGTATATTCTTCGGGTACTTACGTGTAATCTGCGGTTTGATGTTAGTTTTATTTCATAGATTAGGAAGGTAGAGATTTGTTATTCCTTGTACTTCACGACTTGGTTGTTTGTAAGTTCTAGGTTAGGGTTAGTATAGTGGTTTAGGTAATTTTTTAATGTTTAATAGTTTGGAGTAAAGCAAAATGGCAAGCCGAAAATAGCGAATTGGTGAGTAGCAATGGTGATATTATTAATTTTTTATTAAATAAAAAATTTTGTATGTTAACTTTCGATGATAAATTATTTATTTCAAAATTAAAACCTACGCCTGACATGAAAAATTTAATAAATAAAAACAATTGCGGAAGTAACAGATCATTTAGTAAAAATTGGTACAATAAATATGAGTGGTTAACAGGTAATGAAACCAGAAACAAATTATATTGTTGGAATTGCTTACAGTTTAATGAAAAAAGTAAAACTCCATGGAATTATCTAGGATATTCAGATCTGAAACATATAAATGAATCTCTAAAAAACACGAGCGATCGGAGGAGCATACATATTCAACATTAAAATTTAAATTATTAGGAAAACGAAACATTCAAACTTTTCTTGATTCTGCATTTCGTGAGAATATTTTAAACCATAATAAAGTCGTGGACGAAAATAGAGACATTGTAAAGCGCCTTATTAATTTGGTTATTTACTGATTTATTTATGTAGGTACTTATTAGAATTTTAGTATAATTTATCGTTAATAATTTCAGTATGTGCTATTACTATAAAAATGATAGAGAATTTTACTATTTGTTTAGAGAATTATATTATTTTTTTATGTCCTTATATCCCTTAATCCTTGCATTATCCCCTATCCCGGCAAGAAATCACTGTGATGACTTTCTCGTTTGTTCTTGCTCAACCATTAGGTATACTTTTGGAATAACTAATATAATTTTCAGGTATATTTATATTAACTATCTTCATAATTCTTAAAGTTTTTACACTTTCAAAAGTATATAGACTAATGTAGATTGCAATTATTATATGATATTAAGTTACATGAGAGAAAAAATATTTTTTAAAGGATTAGAGTACCTACTTTGACTGGGATCACTAGGAAATGTTTAAAAAAAAATTGACATCCATTATATAAAATCAGGAAAATAGTAACATTTGAGAGCAAGCAAAAATTTTTTTAAACAATGACATATTCGTACAAAACAAATAAAATCGTTGGACACAGTGTACATATGTTATTTATACTGTTTAATTTTGATATAATAAGGCTACAGTTAAAATTAAGCTCCGTCTTTCAAAATCACCCTGAACCTATCAAATATTCAGAGTAGAATCGATGTTGCGGTTGTTCATTCTATCTAGAAGAGATATGTCTTAATACAACTTTTAAACTTATAGATTTTTATAGAATAAACAGCTCCCTTGAAAACAAGTAAAACATTAGTTATGCATCTCCAAAGAAGTCATAACAACTGCACTCCCCTATGCATTAATAAACATCGTATTCGAAGTTTCCAACCGCTTCCTCTTTGATATTGCGGGAAATATAGTGGAAACTTCCACACCTGAAAAATTTAACTTGTTCCATTCCTTTTCCGTTTTATTTTATTTACGGCTTCCCGTAAACTTGTGTTTCGTTTCTTTGGGTCAATTTTTAAGCGCGGTACCCGGCAGAGATTTAAAGTTGTGCGCGAAAGTTTGGCACTAAAAGCGGTATTTTTCCACGAAATGACGAAAGTTGTATGAGCTGCCTGGATAGGGGTATATTTTTTGATACGATTACGATTTATCAATGGTAATGTTCGCCAATTTACAGAAACCGTGACAAAAATTTATACGAGTTCATTGAAGAAATCACAGTGACTAAAAGAAATTGTGACTTGCCTAGGTATATAAAATATACTGGCTATTAAATTTTATACGGAGTATAATTATAGAAACTGACTAAAAATAACTGCCATCCTAAAATACGGAAAATTTTACTATAGCATTTGCAACAATTGTAAAAAGAGAATGGAAGTTCTGCAAAAAATTAAAAGGTCAAAAGAATTTCCGAAACTTTTCCGTGATTTTTGATATACTGTATTTAGGTTAAAAATGGTCGTATCGGGAATTAAAAAAAAGCATTTTGAAACTCTAAGATTCTATTTTTCAGATCTTTCAGTAGAAATTTTTTAGGAGCTACACGGTTATCATGCAATTCTGATAGCACGACAAAAAAATTTTGTATTTTTTTTTATTTTCAAGTCCACGGACTTGTAATTTTTTTTTTTCAGCTAAGCCTTGCATGGACCAGATAGCTTGTTTATTCAGCTTCAATTTTTTTTTTTTATTTTCGATACGACCATTTTTCATCGAAATATCGGACTTTTAATGGAAAAGGATCCTTTTGTCTTCAATCATCGATATCTCGGCGACAAATTGTCGTAAAGAGAATTGAAGGGCAGTTTCGAAAACTGGAATAAATTTCCTACAACATTTTGCCGCAACTTTTCGCAAAATTTTTTGTTTTCATCTTTTACATGAATTTTAAAAATCAGGAAAAAAGGGAAATTTATGGTTTTTTAGAAAATTGATGGCTAAATTAGAAATATTCACGAAATAACTAATGCATAATTTTTACAGTTCGATATACCCAGAAGAACCCTGTGAAGTTTCATCTAGCGAACCTTTTCTTTGTTTCAAACAGTCAAACTTTTGATAAAAATTAAAGAGTCGCGTTTTTTGAGCATGATCACCTTCCAGTATTTTTAAACTCTGCAAAAGAACCCTAAAATCTGGGAAATTCCTTCCCACAGATAGATAGATCTTCAGCCATTTGATACCTACAAAGGGAAATGAGGGTATTCGAAGTTGTGAACATCATTTCCAGATTTCAAGATGAATGCCTACTAAATGCAATTTCAAGTTCATCAGGCAACTGTTTGAAGTTTTCCAACAATTCCTCAACTAAATTCTGGTAATTCTCCCTCTTCTGTTTCCTCAAGAATTTCTGACTTTCTTGAAACTCAGCTATGCTGTTTTAGTATAATTCATTTTTGTGATAAATATTTTGTCTCTGAACACGTTACAGATTTGAGAACTATCTTTCAGTTTAACAGCATTTATTTCCGGAAACTTCTCTTCTAAATATCAAAATAGTCGCCATCTTTATCCAAAGCTATAACGAACTATTTCATAAGACCAAGTTTAATATGGAGAAGTGGAAGCAGAATATTTGAAGGATCAACCAAGGATTCGTGGATGATGTTTTCCAATTCTGGATGGAAATCTGCTCTTTTTGGCCATACTTTCCCTTCATAATGATTCCTTATGGCTCTAATACCCCATAGATATAAGAAACAGGGATGAAAGACAAAGTTGGCCTTCCTCTTGTTTTGAAAAATATGATTTTCCAAATTTTTTGTATTTTGGGGAGGTTTTTCGAGATTTAAAAAATTTATGGTGATAGAGCAATTCTGGCCCCTGATTCGGATTCAGCGCGTCAAAATACATAAGTATAAGATCCTTGGAACAAACCACTTTTTTTGTGGAAGTGTTATTATTGGATGGATATAGATCAGAAAAGAAAAATGGAATATGTGGTGTACCTCAAAGATCCATTATTGGATTATTGGACCTATCCTATTTGTCTTTCCTTCTAATGTTACTTGTAAGAATACAACTTTATTTGCTGATGATATCAGTTTTCTGAATATAAAAAAAACTAACAGAGCTTCTACAAGAAACAGATGATATTACAGGAAGAATAATACAATGCTAACAAACTTAAAATGAACTATGCTAGGAGCAACTGTCACACCTATTTGAAATTTTTGGATGTATATTTTAATGTCTGCCTTAAATTCAACGCACACATACAAGAATGGTTATAAAAATCTATATTTGCCTTTTTTCATTGAATGATGATTTGCTACCCCTGAAGTTGCCAAAGTTGCATACTATGCTACATTGCACATGGAATATTGGAATAGGAGTAGTAATTCGAAACAAAAGTGTTTATAAATAAAATGTGTAGTGGGAGACAGTAAAAAACATAAGAAACTGCAAGTGCTAAACAGTCTTTCAAAGCTAACTTTCACTGTTTATACAAGATGATTTACAACTTATCTAAAAACGTTTGATATATGAGATATATGCGCCACTCATCATGGTGATCCTATAACGGTGATTTTGTTTGTTTACATCGATCTTATAAGTAGGCTTAGTGCGGCGTGGAGTTTAACAGGACCGTATTCAGATTACGAATGAAAATATTAATAAGTTCACAGAAAATATGTATTATCATTATTACCAAAGAGCAAGGTTAAGTAGAGGACAAAATAACTATATAAATTTAAATGACACCACTTACTCGATAAATCTTAGTGTTGAGACAAGGCTTCCGTGGCATACTGGAAGGAGTTAAAATATATTATTACGTGCTTTTTTAAGTTGTTTTTTTTTTTAGTGAAACGGCGACATTTAGCACTTAATATTAACTTGTGTAGGGAAAGTGATCGTGCAACGTCTACTGCTGACAACGGACAGTATGAAAAATTGTTGAGGTGTATCCTGGATTTTTTTCCAACACTCTTTGCATTTTTTCTTTTATCGTATTACAGACTGGGCGTATATTATTGGCATTGTATATATTTTTTGTACATCAATCATTATATCTAATTGTTCATTTAGGGATAGTCCATTTACGGAATTACAGAACTTGGGGTGCTCTAGGTTGTTTAATAGAGTATTGCTTGAAAGAAATGTGTCTGTAAGTTCATAGAAAAATACAGTCTTCAGCGCTGGACGAGGCATGGCTCTTCAAACGCCTTGTCACTTTAGTTTTGTAACAAGAATTTATAATGCGTTCACACACAGTACAAAACAGGTCATTTCCTTTAATACGTTTGTCCCTGTACCCTTTGGGGTCACTGTCAAACCACATTTGAAATAATTCCCGTCTATTTCTTTTCTCTTTTGGCATTTTACGTCACTTTTCCCCCCAACTAATAGTTGTAATGTAAATTATGTTACTATTTATACATAGTTATTTAAATACACACGGCAAATACAATTTACATCATACGTAAAAAAGAAAGGTATCGACGCAACACCAACTACTACAAGGTTCCGTAAATAACTGAATAGTTCAAAACGCGAGTCAGCTGTGATGGCCACCGACCCCCTGCTCCGGCTCTGTTAGACTCTGAACGTGCACTAAGCTACTTATAAGTGTTGCAAAACCATCTACGTTTATAGTAATTCAGAATTGATGCAGCAGCTTATTCTCTTTATAGAGCGGTTCAACGAATTCTTGAAAAAGGTTTGTAATCGAATTCTGGAAGCGACGGATATCGTAGGGGCTCACTTCATGTTGTAGCAGCCAAGAAACAAAATTTAAATATTGTGGAAGAAATCCCTTATAAGTACAAAGCAAATAGTTCGATAAGCTCGAGCATGAGGCTACAAATGAAAAAGTTCTACGAGACATTTTACGTAGGGTAACGGATGGTAGTGGAGGGTAACGGTAGTGGCGTGATTAAAAACAATTGCCTACACGCACGCCACTGATTTTTGGACATACGTCAATATAAACGTTTTCATAAAACGATTTGAAGAATCACCCTTTGAAATATTATATTAGATTGGGAAGCACCCTGTATATAAAGTAGAAATACGACTATAAATCACCTAAATATAACATTTTCCGTGTTTAAGGACACTTTCGTTTTATAGGAAAGAAAAAAGCAACAAAAGAATGCTGATAGAAACACGTATAATAGCACTCAACCTACTTCTAATACAACAGAGAGCACACTTTCGCTAGCAAAACAGTTTTCGTCGTACAATTTGCCGAGGCGAAAGATTATAAAAGAATATTTACTGTTACACCAAGGGCGATCGAATACACTCTAGGAGAACACATCCTCTCTTCACATCGATTCGCTGAATTCATGTCCTACTATGTTGTTACTTGGGATACTGTGTTCAACCGAACGGAAGGAAAATACATGGACGGAATATATAAACTTCTGTTTTTATTGTTTTAATATTCGCTTGTTTATACAGGGGATGCTTAACACGGATGATCGAGTGCGGGAAAAAATATGCCTATAGGGGCGATGTACCGGGTATCCCATTATTCTGTGTACGTGGAAAATATAATTAGCCACTAATTAATTGTAAAATTATTAATATGATTACTATTTAATTAAAACAATGTATTAAGTAATAATGATAATAATAATTCGTGGAGATAATTACTAAAGCTTCGTCGGCTAGTCACAGGCGTGTTCGTCGTAAAGAAGTAAACAAACAGGTGGGTATAAATAAAAATAAATAACGGTAATAGGTCATTTTTTACCCTTTGGCACGATCGACATTAGAATATTAAAACATGGAATCTGAAATTTTCATGAATTTTCTTGTTCTAGCCAGCCAAAAAAAAATAATAAGTTTTTTTTCTAATAAATGAACTTTGTATAATTTGGCACGATAAATCCCAATCCGTTGTCAAAATTTGTAGGCCTTATTTTAACAATTTTCAGCATTATCAACTGTGAAAATTGTTTATTATAATTTCATAGTTTGAAATAATAGTTAAATTTCACAAGAAAATGACAAAAAACGTATGTCATGGGGTAAGTATCAAAATAATTTTTTTTTAATTTCGATACTTACCCTATGACATACGTTTTTTGTCATTTTCTTGTGAAATTTAACTATTATTTCAAGCTATGAAATTATAATAAACAATTTTCGCAGTTGATAATGCTGAAAATTGTTAAAATAAGGCCGACTTTGTGAAGCATGTTTCGATCATTAGAAAAATGAAGACAAATTTTGGCGACGGATTGGAATTTGTCGTGCCAAATTATACAAAGTTCATTTATTAGAAAAAAAATTCATGAAAATTTTAGATTCTATCAACTTTGACAAAGTCGTTTGAAGGTCAGATCATAAAAATTCGTTACAATGATAATTTTCCCAAAATGTATTCCTATTACTTAAGCTTTCATTTGAGTACTGGTTCATTTTTCCACCTCAACTTTAAGTCGAGATATTTGATTTTGGCACACCCCTCTGAAAATAATACAGTGTGTGCTGTAGCGAAAGACCAACGCGACGGCTATGATTATCCGACCAAGTTCCGAGTTCTAGTAAATTACAGTGACTGTATACAGGGCAATTCACAACTTATCCAAAAAAAATTTGCAATAGACGCGGCATGACAAATGGAGTCAATAGCGTAATTTTTTTTTTGTAAAATCCTTATATTTTCCGAAAAAAAAATCATTGTAGTACTTTCAACCATTACATAGCTGGACAACATTCTGTGTTATCTCATAGTGGATCTTTTGCGAGACGACTTTGTGTTAGAAAAATGCAAATTTAACATTACAAAAAATTGTTGATTACTTCAGCTGTGAACGACGACACTACGCGCTCAAGCTAGATTGGAAAACTACCATTTTGGCGGACGGACTGGGTTTCTCCGCGAGAACCGAAGCGGCATAACCGCGCCTCATCTCCCTTCGTTCGTCGCTTAATGAAATTTTTGCAACTTTATTTTCGCGTTTTCAAATGTACCTTTCTCACTGACATACGGCCATTTTATAAGCGAAATAGAGATTCAACCAGCCCTGAACGCAAATCGACGAAAATCTGAAAATCACGAAGAATGTCAGATTGAAACGTCNAAATAGTTTTTTTTCTAATAAATGAACTTTGTATAATTTGGCACGATAAATCCCAATCCGTTGTCAAAATTTGTCGGCCTTATTTTAACAATTTTCAGCATTATCAACTGTGAAAATTGTTTATTATAATTTCATAGTTTGAAATAATAGTTAAATTTCACAAGAAAATGACAAAAAACGTATGTCATGGGGTAAGTATCAAAATAATTTTTTTTTAATTTCGATACTTACCCTATGACATACGTTTTTTGTCATTTTCTTGTGAAATTTAACTATTATTTCAAGCTATGAAATTATAATAAACAATTTTCGCAGTTGATAATGCTGAAAATTCTTAAAATAAGGCCGACTTTGTGAAGCATGTTTCGATCATTAGAAAAATGAAGACAAATTTTGGCGACGGATTGGAATTTGTCGTGCCAAATTATACAAAGTTCATTTATTACAAAAAAAATTCATGAAAATTTTAGATTCTATCAACTTTGACAAAGTCGTTTGAAGGTCAGATCATAAAAATTCGTTACAATGATAATTTTCCCAAAATGTATATTACTTAAGCTTTCATTTGAGTCCTGGTTCATTTCTCCACCTCAAGTTTAAGTCAAGATATTTGATTTTGACACACCCCTCTGAAAATAATACAGTGTGCGCTGTAGCGAAAGACCAACGCGACGGCTATGATTATCTGACCAAGTTCCGAGTTCTAGTAAATTACAGTGACTGTATACAGGGCAATTCATAACTTATCCAAAAAAATTTTGCAATAGACGCGGCATGAGAAATGGAGTCAATATCGTATTTTTTTGTAAAATACTTACATTTTCCGAAAAATCATTGTAGTACTTTCAACCATTACATAGCTGGACAACTGTGTTCTCTAGCGTCATTCGTAATACGCGTGGAGAGCCACATAACCCTAGCGACTCCAAATACTGAAATCCGATTTTATAGTCGTCGTTGCCATAGTGTTTACAGTAGTTTTTTAGTAGTTACTGTCAAAAATTGCTTGCATGTTTAGCAACTCGGAGTTGATGGATATCGATTTAATTTGTGGTGAAGCAAGAAAACATTTGTATTATGGTGAAGCATTTGTGTTATGGTGAAACAAGACAGCATTTGTGTTAGTTCGTAGAGGCTGAGTAAGACGGACCTAAATGTGTTTACACATCGGTGGACAAAATTTTGAACAGTTGTAACATCAGGTACGCCAAATTATTTTATTATTAAAAATTAATTTTATTAATTAAGTAATAATAACAATAACGGCGAAATCAATTGAATTTGCTGATATAAAATAGGTGCTATAAAATTCTATTTATTCTTTTCCTTACGAAATTCTTTCAAGTTTTTGCCCGTTTTTATCACTGCCGCCGTGACGGTCGCATTGTGCCAGGTCAGGTTTTATAGTGGACCAGTTTCCAGTGCCGTGCAGAAGTGTATTTTTAAATAATTTTAGAACTGCCCTTTTCTATTTTTTCTTTAGAAAATTGTATTTGTAAGACTCCTCTGTGCATCCAGAATTCTTTTTTTTTTGAATAAGTTCTGAATCACCCTTTATACACCATAATAACGTAAAAAATTTTAATGTTATGTAAAAGTATATTAATAAAATGAAATTTGAGTTGATGCAATAAAACAGTATTATTATTACGTACCTAGTAGTAAAACCAATACATTCGCGGTCGATAATGCAAATAGTCAACAAGCATTGAGTCCGGGAATGTGCTTTTATTACGAGGTACACATACTATTTTTTCTGAAATCGCAAACAATATTAATTAATTAATTAATTAATTAATATGGACTAAGAAACTCTTTTGTCTCATCAAGAGTACCATTTTTGTAGTAAATAATTTTAATCTAAATCTTATACTTAAAAATATTTTCTTCCAATGGCGTAGAATTATGGAAGCAGTAATTACTAGAAAACCTAAGTTTTGCGCCAGTAGATTGCTAGTACTCATAATTTTGATATGGAGATGATTGTCCTAATCGCATAAGTCGTTTTAAATTTATAAAAAAAAACGATTTCAAAATTGCAACTTTACTGTATCTTGTGATGCGTAAAGACCTTTTAGGAACACCCTGTATAAATCTCACGTTGTTGTAAATTATTTTTTGATCGAAGGGCATCTTTTCTAATCAATCCAACATGTGAGTTTGGTTTTATTATACTGTCGGTATTTAATATTTTAAACTCTTTTTAATATTCGCGAAGGATATCTATTGCAAGCTTACATAAATAAATTTATTTTGAATCTTCCATTAGGTAAACTAATGCCTAAAGATATGAAGAAGGAATTTTTTAACAAAGCATAAAAGTATCCCTTCTATTAGCTTCGTTCAGGTTTAATTAATCTTTATTATTAAAGGCGCGCTTTATATGCAAAAATATATCTAGTATTTATCCTCCAAATTACCGAAGAAAATAAGTTTTTGCTCTCGAATTAGTCCCTCCTAATTAAGAACTTTTTTAATATTTTTTTCAACCTGGAGATTAATAAAAAGAAGGCACAACACAAAAGAGAACGGCGAACAGCGTCATCTGTTATCATTATCCCGAATTAATAAGAAGGTGGCTTTCCTTTATGCCTTAATTCAACACGTCCCCATCTTTTATTATGGCATAAACACCTTCTTGCAGGAATATCTGTTACCGGGGCCCTTGTTGAAATATATTACTCGAGCTTTCAAATAAACTACCGGCGGTAATCCAGAAATATACGTGAGTACTGAGAAATTTATAAGAATTCTTTTTAGTTTCACTTTTTGTGCGTCTTTCTGTAATGTTAATAGGGTTCGTTGGCTGCTACTAAGCGGTACTACCCATAAAATGGTTTTTAGATTTTGAAGTCATCGGAAAACAATAGGCAAGCTGTAGTACACAAAAATAATAGTGGACCCACATTTGATCCTTGAGGTACTCCTGAGGTCAGAGTGAATTCATTACAACAATAACATAAAGCCAAATATGTATAGCGTTTTTTGCACTTTTAGATGAGGATATCTTCAAAATGATGTAATGCAGCAATTCAGAAGTGGGATTCGGAAACACTGCGTTAAAAACCATCAAGATTGTATACAGTGTGGACCATTTTGGTGATGCAAGTATTGGTATCTTAGAAACTATAAGAGATAGGAAAATGGTTAGATTGTTAAAGTTTTGGACAGTTCCGTTTCTAACTTAATGACGCTTGCAGATCGGTCCTACCTGTTCAGTTTTTGAGTTATTTTGAAAAAAAAAAATGTGACGTTTTCGAAAATCGTCAGTAACTTTTTTATTTTGAGAATTTTTAAAATCTGAAAACAAATTTTCACAGCAAGTTTTTTCTAGGAATTTCAGTGTATATTTAGATTTCCGTTCCGACGTTTCGGTTGCCAGAAACCATCATCAACTTTATTTTTTCTGATGCGCGTCATTTTGAAATTTAAGCTGATCAGAAAATTATTTTGGCTTTTCAATGATATAGTATAAGTAAGAAAAAATTTCGGAAACTACCTAAAATATCCATATTTTAATATTTTTAATAAATCTGGAAACCACATAATTTTTCGAAATTATACAGGGTGATTCACATTTTTTGATTAGGACTTTCGATAGATCTCATTAAAATAATGTTATTTTGAAGTATACGCTTTTTCTTCCAAAGGTTTTCTTTTGGATATATAAATTATTTTTTCATTTCATTTTTTTTTTTGGTTTTTATTTATTTTTTGTTAAACTGTTTAAGCCATTTGTTTCATATGTACGAATGAGAAGCTCTATCGATTTTACAAATTATTGTGAAAATCGATCAATCATAGGCGTTCGTAAGAGGCTCCGATGTTTAATTAATAATAATTTTTATTTGTTCTGTACATAACGATATTTACTGTAGGGAACTTATAGGACCATTGTTTTTATTAATATGCCTACATTTACTGATGAAAGGTATTTAGAAATGCTAGATAACCCTATTATGCCAGCAATTAGAGAGATAGCGTCACATATTGAAATCCGGAACTTATGGTACGAAGAGGATGGTTGTCATGGTTGTCCCGGCCTTAATGCGAGAATTGTTCAAAATCGATTACACAATACGTTTGGTGACAAATTATTTCCAAAGGCGGCATTTTCCAATGGCCTGCTCGGTCACCAGATATTACCGCACTGGATTTCTTCCTCTAGGGCTATGTGAAGACTGAAATTTATGTATTCGAACCTCTTCAAACTATAGGAGTTCTGCAAGTATTTGCAAATGTTAATAGAAATAGCATTCGATGAGTGACAAATAATATTTTACAGAATTGCCCTTCTTGCTTAGACAAAAATGGACAGTATTTCGAATAATAATCCCGATGTTTATTTCTCTACCACATAGTGTTGTTGATGATATTGGATTGTTATTGAAAAAATCTATTATTTGATTATCCCAGTTATTATTATCTCGTTCATAGTTCTTAGCATGTGGCTTTTCAAAATTTCAAAACATTTTCAAATTAGTAATAAATTTAGAAAAATATATTTCATTTGGTCGATGCCTTCCGGGATAATTTCCAATATTATTTGTAATAAAGTCTTCCAACTAATCATATTGTTCTTCATTGGAATAGCGCAACCGAAACGTTACAATGAAATTTTAAATATAGAGTGAAATTTCTCGAAAAAAGTGTTTTCAGATTTTAATAATTCCTCTAAATAAAAAAGTTACAGACGATTTTCTAAAACGCCACATTTACTTTTTCAAAATAACTCAAAAACATTAAGGGCTAGGACCGGTCTGCAAGCGTCATTAAGTTAGCAACAGAACTGTCTAAAACTTTCCCCATCTAACCATTTTCCTATCTCTTATTGTTTCCAGGATACCAAAACATGCGCCACTAAAATGGACCACAATACACAGGGTGTTAATGAACTTATATCAAATATTTCTGCCACATATCCCTTATGTCAAAATGAGGTAAATACACGGATTTGTGTTGAGCAAAATGTAATTTTGAAATCCGACTTGCCTCAACATTGCAAGGAACCACCTTTTGAGAACTGCTGATTTTGATAGAAGATGTTCGATATATCCACCATTAGCTTGCACACAAGCTTCAGCGCGACGTATCCAATTCGCTCGCACGCGTTGCAACATTGCCACCTCCTCTCGAACCGTATTACAAGCTTCGGCAATACGATGTCGCCGTTGGTCGATGTCACGAACTTCCGTGGAATATACAACACTTTTCACATATCCCCACAAAAAGAAGTCTAAAGGGGGTGAGGTCCGGGGACCGGGGGTTGGCATCTAACTAGGCTGCCGCGGCCTATCCAGCGATCGGGAAAAGTAATGCCTAGAAAGTCGCGCACACATATATTGCCGAATATTTAATACCAAGTCTTCGGATAACTCCGGCAAGCGATTTTGCAAAAAATCTAGATATGAAGCACCGTCTAAGCGTCTAGGCAATTCAAAAGGTCCTATTAAAGTGTCATTAACGATACCGGCCCACATGTTCATTGAAAACTGTTGCTTGAAGGCACCGTGATGTATTTCGTGTGGATTTTCGATAGTCCATGGTGAGTGTTGTGGACGTCACGTATCATTTCAACTGAAACATGCTTCACATGTAACAAGTATTTGTGCTGTAAACTGAGGATTTCTTGCATGTCGCATTTCGCAAAAACCTCGACATAGCGGAAAGCCTCAGGAGTAAGCTCTTTAACACGCTGAATATGAAATGGTACAACTAAGCTTCTCATAATGTCCGCCACATAACAGGATGCTGAACGCTATTTCTGGTGTTATAATGCGGATCTTCTTCGATGAGATCTAAAAAGCATCTCCTCGACATTTAAGAGTCTTAGTGGTCGCCCTGGGCCACCATCGCGACCTCGACGCGGTTGTACTTCACCGGTGTCAAAACTTTTTGCGTCGTTCAGGATATTTTGCACAGTAGCCTTAACAAGCTTTTTGGGCATTTTCGTTTGCTTCCCCATAAATTATGAGCATATCGTAATAATCGCGACTGCTAAATAAATGCTTCAATTTCAAAAGAAAACTTGGAAATACGGCTATTAAATGTACTCTCGAAAAACAGCACAGCAATCACTACAACAATGTATTACAAACTGACTTTCAAATACAGTCCGGGTTCACAAGAAACCTACAAACTCTTAAAAAGTGTTACAGAATTTTTTGTAAGTACTCGCTGTGATAAAGTACATGTATTTCAGCAGTTCCAAAACAGTTTTAAACACGTTTAATTAGCTTTTTTCTCTATGACCTTAAACTTCCAATACAAGTTTGTGACATCAGTTAAGTCAGTTTTTGCTCCTTTTTCACCCTTCTAAATTTTCGACATAAGTTCATTAACACTCTGCATAGCCTGGTTTCTAATTAAGGACAGTCACATTTTGCCGGCCTGTGTTTTTTATTACTTGAACGTTATTAAATAAAAAATAGACCGTTTTTAGTATGAAACTATCCCCGTAAGTGTTTCTGCTATGAATGGGTATAAAGTCTGTTCTTATTTGGACATCCAGTACAATAACTTAGTGAATAATCAAGTTTTATAAATTAAACTTTTGCCTCACTTTACAAGAAGGTACGAGTTGTGTAGTGCCGCGTACCCGTGTCGAATTTGTTTTACTTTAAAAATAAAACTTTAGATTTCCCTCCAGAGCAGTTCCGTGCAGATTAGTGATTTGCGATTCCTGTCTCAATTTTGCAAAATTACTTTTGTCTCGCTGCGAGCAATTTTACGAGCCACCACGGGTCGATGCTGCAAAGTGCCCTCTTTAAAGTCCTCGTATATCCTTTAGAGGAATGCCCGGAAGAATCCGGTGCAGAAACTCTGTATAATAACATCTTCAACGACGATACATTCTCAGGCGTGCAATCATATTGTTGGATATGTGTTGCAATATCGCGAGGCGGATACAGATCTGTTAATATTAGGAAGGAGCAGGTGGATGATAAAAAAGTAAAATTCATTTTTATACGGTTTTCATAACAGTAATAATAAAGAATAGGTGTTTAGGTTCCTTAATATTCTTAACATGGAATTTAAAAAAAATAATAATTTAGAAGCTCTAGCTGAATTACTTTCTCTGGATAAAGCGCGTATAATAGAGGGTGTGTTTAAAAGTGGGGTTTTAACTTTAAGCTGCTTATGTATATCTAAATTAAACAATGAAAAAAATATATAGCGGGCTGCAAAAGTGTCTAATAACTTCATTTTCTCGGGTTACAAAAGTATTTTATGAAAATGTTCCACCGGGTCATAACGTGATCGTTGTTTAAATTGAGACGCCATCGATTTTGTTTCAAAAATAGCAACCCTGACTTTTTTTTTCGGATTTTGATTATCTTTTTACTTACAGTAATGTAAAAATATGTTATATAAATAAAACAGTCGCAACTTACATAGTTTATAACTTATACAGGGTGTTACAAAATTCGCGGACACGGACTGTTGGATCATATTAAGCTACTTTTTTATCACCTTATGGTGATATAGCAGTATCAAATATCCAAAAATAATAAAAAAAATATATTTATAAATTTCAATTTTCAATCATTAGAGAAACAATTAAGACAAACGAGTTACAACAATTGTTCAAAATTTCCACCGTCTGCTATTAAACATACTTAAGCACATTATGCTAATGCTCTAATGGAGTTGCGTATCACCTCTGGTGTTATTTGCTGTATTGATTCAAATAGGCGGTTCTGCAATTCATTCAAATTTGCCACTGGTGTTCTGTACAGCAACGTTTTTAAGAAGCCCCAAAATAAAAAACATCATGGCATTAGGTCTGGAGAACGAGGTGGCCAAGCAAATGGACCGCCTCTGCCAAACCAACCGCATTGCTTCACCTGCACGATTATTTGAAGCTCCGAAAGCCATCAGCATATCATACTATTAATGATTTAAATAATTGTGGCCTATTATTTTGCATTTTGTATTGACAGGTACTTTTACTGTACTCTAACGATGTCAAAGTATTGATAAATGCTTTCTGAATTGTCATTAATTGTTATAGAGCTGTATGTTTCAAACAATACAACAAATAGGTAACGCCAAAGATGGTAGGTACGCAACTCCGTTCGAGCTGTAGCACAATGTGCTGAAGCATGTTTAGCAGCAGGTGGTGGAAATTTTGAACAATTCGTTTGCCATAATTGTTTATCAAATGATTAAAATTTTTTATTATTTTTGGATATTTAAAACTGCCGTGTCTTGAAAAATATCGGTCTTATTGAAAAATGATAGAGACATTTTTTTATGACCTTATCTAGCTTAACATGATCCCAGAGTCCGTGTCCGCGAATTTCGTAACACCCTGTATAACATAATTTTTGGAAAGAATTGTAGACAATTCATAATTTAGTAATCTCCTATCAGCGTCTGATCTGAAACTTCGATCAATTCATTCGATACGTACCTAGCAGCACCCTAATGCCTGCTCTGTCGGCCAGGCGACAGATTACTACTATTTATTTATTTGATTGTCGCCACAAAGTTTCCGATGTCTAATAATAAAAGTTAGAGAGAGTCAAGAGATTTATTGATTTTTGACTTTGGAATTTTCACCATTAACATAATTACTAATATCCTGCAAAATTGATACTTAAAATTAGAAAATATCTAGTATCGGTCACTCCAATCAAATAAATTATTATTGTATTAAAATTACTAGTTCGTTAACAAATTTGCATATTTCACTTTTATTGAATACTTCTGATTTTTTGGTACGGTATGCTTCAGACTGTTGCTTCATATAAGCACTTAACTGAGTTAATTGTTTAAGCTGAAAGTAAATCTTTCACTATTGAATATTCCGACCAAAGACTCAGCTGTTTTATGCGATTTACGCTTTCTGAAAATAAGCAAGGAACACATTTTCCGCAAGATTTTTTCGAAACACACCAGACGTTGAATCGTTTATACATCAAGTCATGTTGCGTTTGTGTTTTTACAAATATTAAAGTTGACGCTGGCGCGTGTGCGACCTCAGAAATGGAGAGGAAGAGTTACTTTGAAACTTATCTACATCACTATAATCACTCACTGCCAAAGTAACGGTTTTAACATAGCAGTTTATTTACAATTCTGCTCCACTAGTACTCGTTATGACATGCTTAAATTTTTGTATAATAATGTATGTATCTGTAGTCTGAGGGGTTATTTCTTTACTTATCTTCTATCTACCGCTATGACCAGTATCATAATGATATTAACTTGGAAAAGAGTCTACTATTTAATTCTAGAAAGGGAGTTTATAATCATCATTACACTTTAATTAATACGTGGGAACTTAGAAATGTTGTATGTTCAGAGAATGAATACCAGACACTTACCGTATGTCGCTCATGTACAAGGTAATCCAGTGGTTGGTTGTATAGGGTGACACTTAAGTTGGAAGAACAAGAAAGAAACACCAAAACTTCCAAAAAGGGTTTTAATAACAATAAAATCAAAACAAACAACAAAATAACGACACAACGGCTCTAATAACATTATTAATTTATTTATTGACACGCGACAGCGTACCGAGATTCAGGGAAGGCGCGATCCAGCGCAAAATTTGGAATGACTATCCATTATCAAATTAACCCGAACTCTAAAACTAAGTTAGACTGCTCAATGTGGAACCCAAGGAAAAACTGCCTGTTTTTTCGGAGATTTCTCCTGAATTCGACACCTTGCTTCGACACGTCCATTTCTTGGGTCCAGATGTTTATGTTCTTATCTTACTGGCAGGACCCCTGAATATCGGGATGCTTTGGCATAACTATGCCATGTTAATAGTTATCGAATGGACTGAATTTACATTTATATAAATAATTCTGTGACTAACTGGACTTACAAGTAACCCTAGCCTTCCTCTAGTGACTCCGTGTAGCAATACGGGACGGATTAGTCAATTTCATTTAATCTATTCTTATAGCTTGGAAAATCTGCCATTTGATATAGCTTTCTTTTCCAATTATTATCAATTTAACAACTTATTTAAATATCTTGGAATTCCTACGTGTTCTTTCGAATGCATTTCGCGCGTTATTAGAAATATCGATTTTTCTCTTTATAGTAGATGCTCAACACATGGCCCTGACAGTCTAAGTGAACTTGTTAAAAAATATTGCTAAATTTCTCCGAAGGACAACGCTAAACCTACTTGAGAGCCTTTAACTTTCGATAATTAGTGTTGACTGAAATATTTTACTTTTTGGTCCATCCGCTCCGAGAACTAACAAATAAATTACTACGCGTCCCGGCTTTCGTTACATATCAGTAATAACATTCAGAAAAATCAAGATGATACAGAAAATCTTAATAGTTCTAGTTTTCCTGAAAAAATGATTATTTCTTAAAACCTTACAGGAAAAGTACCTTTATTGCACTTATGCGGGTTTTTATTGACTATTTACACTTGTATCTTATATACTTTCATTCCTATTTATTTATTTATTTGTTGATACACTGTTCTACAGGTGTAAAAGACCAACTACAAAACAGGAGGTTGAAAAGAAAAAATTCAGAAGAAACATTAAACGAGAAAAAAACAACAATGAATAAAAGTACAATGAATTAAAAACGTGCTTAAAAACTATTTTGTTATTAATATAAAAAGAAAGCATAAATAGTTAAAAATTACAATTAAAAAAAAACATCAACTAAAATACAGTGATTTTATTTTGGTAGCACTCGAATAAAAAATATCTATCTAACTGATTACGTAATAAATTACAATAATTACACATTGTGAATATTTAAATATATTTGTACGTGGTGTAGAAATATAAAAATTCTCTCTCTTGAATTGACCCTCGGAACATAAAATTAAGTTGATACAGAAGATCTGGATAGATTTTAAATCAGAATATGTAGTACACAGTGGTTCTAATAAGTCAGATTGTGGAAAACCAATAGGTGGAAAGACACCATCTACCTGTATGTTAAAGTTTATAAATTTATTTGCTTAGATATTCTATACCAGAGGTCCCCAAACTTTTTTGTCTCATAGACCACGTGCCAATTTTTTCTGTTTTGGTAGACCGCCGCCTTTCTAATACTGAATTGTTACAAATTCATCAACTTCAAATGTGTTTTTGACAGCTGACATAGTGCTAATCACTTTACTAGGTTTAATTGTGGAGTGAAAATGTTAGAAAAACACATTAAGTTTTACATATTTATTTATTTATTGAAACGACACAAAATCCAAATTTAGCAAAATTATAACATAAAATAACTACACAAAAAAATAAAAGCTTTGGAAGGGATGAACCTGATACTTTAATAACAGATATTTCAATATCTGGCGTCAATTTAGTTGGGTTTAACCTTAAATCTCCTCGATCGATGATTTCTAAAGTTTCATTTTATTTTTTTTTTGATAAGATTGGCAAGTGCGCTAAAATCCTTTTCCATGAGGTATGAAGATGGAGAAGCTATCAAAGTCTTTCTCGCAATAATCTATAATAATAATTTTATTGAAAATGTTTACATCATATGTATTTATATACATATCTGTTATAAAAAAGTGTTTTTGTAAGTGCATAGGTATTATCTGTATTAAGTGAATTATTACATTTATGAAATCCAAAATTTCAGTTACGACCTGTTTTAATGAGATCCATTTACATCTCATTTATTGTTTTCGTTGACATGAACCCCTTGCAGCTCGGAGTCGACCCCTAGGAGTCGATATAGACCACTTTGGGAATAATTTGTATAGAATCATTTGTATAGAATCTATACAAATCAATTATAGAGGGGAGACTAAATGAGTGCTGCACATTCTAGCTTAGATCTAACAAAAGAAAAATACAAAATCTTTAAAGTGTTTATTTGGATAAAATCTTTACTGTTTCTAACTATGAAACAATACGCATGCATATATAATCTTTTTGATGTGAAAATGGAAAGATAACTTATCAAAAAATAACACCGAGATCGCAAAAAGTGTTGGGACGAGTTAAAGTAACACCGCTAAGATTATAGTGAAATATTATTTTTGATGATTTTAAAGTGTAAGATATTATGTTACACTTCTCAGCATTCATAGGAAGTCTATTCAATCGTCATTGTTTTCAATGGTTGAGAATATTTTCAGGTCATCAGCACATAGGAGGCAATTAGTATCTAAGCAATTGGTTATGTTGGGCCCAAGAACAGATCCCTGTGGGACTCCAGACGTGGCTAAGTAATCCCCAGACTTACACCCTTTAAGTTGGACATACTGAAATCTGTTATTATTAATATTGAGTTAATCTTCCAATTAATTTTAAACTACTACTATCAACAAATTTATACCACCATTCAATTTGATCACGCATCGACAGCTATTATGCGTAATATTTAATTAACCGTATATAAATAATCCACTATCGCCCCGCCGCCGCCGCCCCTAACGTATTGTATCAATTTCGTCCAATTGTTCCCCGTGGCCGCCTGGTAATAAATCCACCTGAGTTTGATGTATCATAGCAATAAATCTCATCGCAGAAGCAGAATAGCCATCAACCGGTCGGCTTCCGATATGGCCCTAACCTTCAGATAAGTACGGGTGCATCTGGACGTCGCTAATAAATCCGGGATAAATCAAAGTGGCTGGGGTTCAGCACAATTGTTTGAAGAAGAATTAAGCGGGGATAGATCGTATGTTTACTGATTTTTCACCTATCGCTAATTAGGTAAAATTTCCAATCAATAGCAGTTTGCTGATAACTTTCCCGTAATTAAATCTAGGATATAACAAATTAAAAACTATAGTAATAGCCATAAATGACAAAAAATATCAATACTTTTAGATGGAAGATAACTGACGACATGAAAGAAAGAGAGAGATAAGTCCAGGGATATTTGAAGAAGGATCTTTACTTATATTCTCAGTTACAGGAAGCTCGGTAAAACTGTCGATAAAAAAGTGTACCTAAAGGCAAAAATTATAAAAGAACGATCATTAATACTTAATCTATCATAATCATTTTGAATATAAAATTTATGCGAATATACAGGGTGTTAAAAAAAGAGTGTAAAATATTTAAGGAGGTAATAGTATGAACCAAAATAAGCAGAAAAGTCTCAATAAACATGGGTCCGCAAAGTAACGGTTGCGGAGATATGGACCACTATTCGTTTTTCAAACATTTTATTTTATTTTCACGTTTTTCATTAAACATTTGGATGGGTATTGTAGGTGACAGGTTTCTAGGTCCTGTTGTTTTACCAAACCGATTAACAGGCGCTGCTTACCTCAACTTTCTGCAGAACACACTGTATGAGTTTTTGGAAGACATTCCTTTGAATCAGAGGCAACAAATGTGGTTCCAGCATGATGGTGCTCCAGCTCATTTTTCCATGGCCGTTAGAGAGCATTTACACCAAACTTTTCCACATAGATGGGTAGGAAGGGCCGGACCTGTTTTATGGCCTCCAAGATCGCCTGATCTGAACCCTCTAGATTTCTTTGTTTGGGGATATTTGAAGACATTAGTGTATGGTACTCCTGTAAATAGCCTGGAAGAGCTGCAGCTACGGATTAATCAAAAGTGTCAAGAAATCCAAACCAAGGAGGGTGTTTTCGAAAGAGTTCGAATATCGTTGAGACGAAGATGTCGTGCCTGCTTGGAAATGGACGGAGGGCACTTTGAACATCTTCTGTAACTTTGTTTTTTGTTTGTTAAAAGCTTCCTTTGTCGGTTTATTCCTAATAAAATAAAATGTTTGAAAAACGAGTAGTGGTCCATATCTCCGCAACCGTTACTTTGCGGACCCATGTTTATTAAGACTTTTCTGCTTATTTTGGTTCATACTATTACCTCCTGAAATATTTTACACTCTTTTTTTAACACCCTGTATAAAGAGTACCTATGTTGAAAAATGTTGCCCAAATTTTATTGGTGCATTCTACATCATAAACACCTAAACAGGTAATGTATTTGAGTTTTTCAAAAGTTTTATTAAATTCTTTCGTTAAAAGTGTTTCTTGGAAAAGTGACAAATTTCTTTCCCCTAAATCATCTTATCTTTAACATTAGTTTTCTGCAAAATGCCTGATTTTTGTTAGAAATCATTAAGTTTTGGTCATAAAAAATGTTTTAGGGGTTGCTAAATATCAATTTCGAAATTCTCGCTTCCGATTTACATATTAAGTGGTGTCCTCTGTATGTAATTATTTAGCTACACGGCCTTTTTATATTTGTCGTGTAAAAGTTTCTCTCGTTTCATTTTGCATTATATTTTTTTCTGGAATCATAAAACTTAGAGGAAAACCTATATCGCAAGCAATTTCAACGTGTCCAAAAATTCTTATGAATTTATAAGAGTGCAAATACTCTTATAAATTCATAAGAATTTCGGACTGTCAAATTTTCTGAATTTTTGACAAAAAAATTTATTTATATGAAAAATCTCTAAAATTCTTAATTATCTCTTAAATTATTTCTGGAAATAATAATAAACGGCCTTTCAAACTTTTTGCCATTTTTCACTATCGGCATCTTCAGAGAGAGTGAAACGAAACGCAGTGACCACAACCCAAAAACTCGTGATAGTTTAAATTGTAATCATATTGAAAAATAATTAATTATGATTTAATGTGTCTCTAAAAACAGAAATCAAAGGGATTTAGTTCGGGGAGACGTGGTGGCCAAAGTATGTCACTTTCCTTATTTGTCGAACGATTTGGAAAATGCCTTTCCATGTAGTTATGAATAGAAAAAAGCCACGAGACATATTACTATAATACCTACTATTTGCAAAACTATAACTTGACACTGAAATTAGATAACTTGTGTTTACTTCATCGCTTTCACAGCATACTTGTTGCATAGCAAAAAAAGTAGCTTATGTTTTGAATAACATTTTATGCAAATATCAGGAAAACTGTTAATGATAACGGTTTTCACAAGCTGTGAAAACTTTAAGTAGCTCAAATTATTATTTAAAGAATTTTTGCATCAAGTACAAAATTTATAGCAATTGTTTTACGATAAAGCTAGCTCAAGTATGATCAAATTTGGAATCGATATCTTAACAACTGCAAAAATTATTAGAAATTTGGTAAAATAGTAATATTTTAATGTCTAGAATACACTTTTGTCCTCTGATCTTTACTTGCGAAACATCCTATAGGTATGTTTTTTTTAAGCAAATATACCTAATGCGTATTAGGAAACCTGGACATTCAGGTATGCTGCATTGTTCCTCAGAAAAATGTTCCTTTCACAAGGAACGTATTATTTATTTCCAAACCATTTCCAAAACAGTCCAGTATCCACGACACGCTTTGATTTAAATATGTTATCTCCAGCAAAAGTCAATTACATAAATCAAAAGCACGACTTGACGCTGTAAGCAGCGCTCGTAAAAACGCTCATAAAACTTCCTCTTTTTTCTATCCACCACCGCCACGTCCGCCGATATTAACAGACCTCCACATTTCTCGCCGGAGTGGAGCATCTACCGACAGATGTGATATTTTATGCGCCGGCTGAAAAATGATTTCCGATCAGACGTTGTTCGACGGCATTTAAATCGAACAAAGCCCGCATATTAATAATGAGTGGCAGGTGGAAAGAAATATCCCGCGATGAAATATGTGTCGTGTGTCATCGAAATTTCATCTGGATGATAGCAGGGGATAATGGCATTAGCGTCTTTTGCTGTGATGAAAGTTTCACCTAGCAAGTATATTGAATTGAAACATACAGGATCAGAAACTGAAATAGAAAATTTAGAAAGCGAGAAACCGGAACTGAAGATACATAATTAATACACAGAAAGTCAAAACTAATAAAAAAAATATATGCACATAAACTTAAATAATACAAGAAAGTATATAGCCGTCATAAATATTTACAAGCCAGGTGACCGACGAGCGTAGGCAACCAACGGTTCACGGTTGGTAAGATCAAATGGAAATTCCTAGACCTCAGTGGGAGTGGTTGAAGGTGTTACATGTAATTAAATTAAATTGTTTTTAAAATTGATTGACATGAACTATAGAACTTAATACATATAATTTGGTGTTACATACTTCCGAAACACACTTTTGTTTTTTCGTTGGAATGCTTATTACTTTATTAAAAAGAGAAAACTATCAAACTTTACCTGTTAATGAACAAATTGCAAATCTTTATTATGAAAGCAAAATGAATATGATGTGAACCTATAACAGTTTATTATTATTTTTATTTAAATACAGAATAAAATAAAATAGACTTTTTTTATTATAGATAAAATAATATTACGAAATAGTTACATTAATTTATAAACCATTTCTCTCCGCTGTAAATTGAAATTTATAAATTAGTAACCTATATTGGCCATATTTGCGATAAAACATTATAAATCCTACTATTAAATTCCCCCCCTAAAAATAATATTCTAACTAACAGGATGTCCCGGTACTTGATACAATAAATTCGAGTACATATAGTAGATGAGGTCAAAATAATATCAGTTCTTCATATACATTTTTTCCATACGGGCCTTCGTTAACAAGTTACGGGTACTCAAAGTTGAAAATTAAAATGTTATTTTTATTTACAGTCTCTAAACTATTAACTTCAGCATGATGCAAATTTGGTGATTCATAACACATGCGTACAGCTTATTTTTGATGTTGTAAGTGAAACTTAATTATGCCCAGAACGCCAGGGACGAACTATTCCCAATGGCTAACAACCTAGAATTTTTGCATAGATGACGATCGCAATCTGCCTGTATCAAAAATAAGTTTCCTGAAGAATTTGCCAACGGTAATCCCCTCTTGGTTCAACTCGGTAAAATTAACAGTTTAGGAAATATTTGTGATTTTATGTCACAGTGCACTCGAGCTGCGCCTCCACCATTCTTTTGTTTTAATTTTTAATTGCATTTAATTACTATGTTACATATTTTTAAAACAAGAGTCTAGAAAATCTTACTGTGTGCTAATGTAATTTTCACTAACAAAATTTGACAAATACACTTTACACTTAACACAAAATAGAAAAACAAAACAAGAATATGTTAAAGTAAGTTAAAAAAATAATTTTAAAGAAGGAAGACTATCAAAATACATTTTCAATATGGGCACTTTTCACCTCCACATACTTCCTAATTCTATGAATGTTATTTGTTTGTATACGAAAAAGTATTTCTGGAGTAAGTCTAATATTATTACAATGGAAATTAATTCTTTGTAGCAATTCATTCCTTGTCTGTACTGGAGTTGCGTACACTAAATTTCTCAAGTATCCCGACGTAAGAAGTCCATCGGGTTAAAGTCTGGAGAACGTGGTGGCCATGAAATTGCGCCTCATTATTAAACACAATGGATAAATAATTCCGTACATCGAGATTGAAATGGGGAGGAGTCCCATTGTGCATTAACCAAACGCTTTTTTGGGTGTATAAGGGAACATCGTCTAATAGTGACTAAATTATTTTGCAAAAACTCCAAATTTCGATGTCCATTCAGACGTTCCTCAAAAACGTATGGTTATTAACTATACTTCAATCTAATCGCAAATTCAAATACAAATTTCAGTTAAAATGTTTTAGAGACAAACTAAATTTGAGAATATTCGCATGAACTTAACAAAAAAAATACGTTTGAGATGACAACTTTGATAGGTACCTACTTGTTTCAATACTTGACACCAGGATGTGCATTTCAAGAAAATTTACAATTATAGAAGGATTTTACGTAAATGCTGTTGCAGAAAATATGTTTATAAAAATGTACTTCTCAGCCTGTTGAAATCAATACGTTGGCGAAGGTATACCCTCAATTGTTGCTTCATTCCTGAATATCACAAATCCAGAAGCATATATTGGCCATTGTATGAGGCGCACTTCAACAACTTTATTGGCCAATAAAGGTGCTGATCTTACAACCATCAAACGCCATGGTGGATGGAAGAGCTCCTCTGTAGCAGAGTTATGTTATGTAATTAACAAACTTGATATTGCAAGGAAAATCCATTGAAAATATAGCTGTTCCTTACAAAAAGAGACATCCGTAACTTGTGCAAATTTTTCACAAACTTCGGCATATGTTATGCGTTCCGAAAATGATGGCAATAATGCTACAAGCGTTGTTATTAACGGAAAGGAAGTTAAATGTGATAAAACAAATGTAAAAGTTAATGGGGTAAACTACATAGTTATTGGACACTTAAGAAAAATACTGAATACTCTGTATCACATCCGAACGTTGCAATGAAACAAATGAAAATAAAATACATCCAGAGCATAGCCTAATTCGTGTACATTAAGATAATAGTTAGTAATTATAATAAAACTTTGACATGTGTTTTGTAGAAATGTATTTATAATTTTAATGCAAAAAAATACAGTTATTGGACGTATTTGTTAGTTATTGGACGGTTTAATATTAGTTATTGGACACATTAGATAACTGAAATTCTATTAAAGAAAACACTTTAATAGGTGTCTGACCACTTAATAAAAATGTTCCTTGCATGTTTGTTTAAACAACTTATAAAGCCTATATATTTCTTCTTTCTCTTCTTCCTCATTTTCAATTTTTTCTTCGTCAGATTCATCTTGTTCATTTTCAATGTCGCTATCTTCATTCTCTAAAATTTCATCATTTTCTGTTTTGTAGCATATAGGTCATCTTCTTCTGGAATGTGAATATGGTGGTTATTAACCGGGGACAGAATTTCCCCCTCCATTTCTGATAAAACTGTAGGAGGTCCAAATGAGTCTCGATGACCAGGATTTTTTAACCTGAATTCTATTGTTCATTTTGGTATTCCATATTTTTCTGATACAGATCCTTAACCTGATTTAACTTCACCTGCAGCCTTTTCCACTAAATCAAGATTGTAGTTCTTTTTATGAGGCATGCTAGAAAATACCCCTCTAGGTTATACAGTAATTGGACAGGAGAAGATAATTGTTGACACCCCTGGCAAATAACTGTATAAATAGCTCAAATGAATGAGATAAAAATAGAGCTTTATTAGAGTAACATAGGTATGTGTTAAAAGAGGATAAATAAATCACAACAAGCCAAAATTACAGTTACTGGACTCTTGTCCAATAACTAAAATTCAGAACACCATTGATATAGTTATTGGACATAGACTAATTATTATAAATAATTGACTGTTCCTTATAAAAAAACACGTTTCAGTAAAGTAAACCTACCTTTAAACATTTAATAACTCAAATTTCTATTAAATCATTACAGCTTCGAGAAATATTGCACAATGTAAAATTCGTATCTTAACGAATTCTTAAGAAATCTGCCAAGACAGACCAACACTGCAGATTTCTGTAATTTACAGAGACATCTCATGAACTGTTCACCGCGACTACAATTATTTTCAAAGAATAATAATAGATGGTGCTACAGTCAATGTTTACTTAAAATAAAACTAAGTGAAACACTAAATAGGCACCTTCGAAGTGTTCATGTCCAATAACTATCACTGTCCAATAATTGTANTATTATAAATAATTGACTGTTCCTTATAAAAAAAAACACGTTTCAGTAAAATAAACCTACCTTTAAACATTTAATAACTCAAATTTCTATTAAATCACTACAGCTTCGAAAAATATTGCACAATGTAAAATTCGTGTCTTAACGAATTCTTAAGAAATCTGCCAAGACAGACCAACACTGCAGATTTCTGTAATTTACAGAGACATCTCATGAACTCTTCACCGCGACTACAATTATTTTCAAAGAATACCTAATAATAGATGGTGCTACAGTCAATGTTTACTTAAAATAAAACTAAGTGAAACACTAAATAGGCACCTTCGAAGTGTTCATGTCCAATAACTATCACTGTACAATAATTGTACGGTTTACCCTGTTAATAAGTAAATAAATTAAATTTGATTTATTATAGGTTTATTATTTTTTCATTATTCTACTAGTGAATTAAAGTTATTTTTTCCACTAGTAGATAAAGGCCCTATTTAAGGTGATTGTGGATAAAAACTATTAAAACAATAGTTTGTAAATTAATGTAACTTTTTTTGTAATGCTATTTTATCTACGAGAAAAAAAATAGTGTTTTATTTTAATAAAACAAAAAATAATAAATTGTTATGCGTTCACTACTTTGAAAGTTAAAATAATTATGAGTGACCTTTAGAAATTAAAATATCGATTTGAAGTTTTCAGAATAAAGATTTTGTTTGCAACCTAGAAATTGATAAAATAAGGAGAAAAAATTTTTAAAAAAATTCAATTTTTGACGATTTTGGAAATTTTTCAAAATCTTGAGCGACACCTAAACAATTTTTTTTAGCTGATTTTTTGAGGGGGCTCTTGAAATATGATAAACTAACATATTTAAGAGACACGAAAAAAAATATTATCGTTTTTTTTTTTTGGGCCACCCTAATGAACAATTGATATTAGTCTATGTCAAAAACAATTTTATTTAATTACATCTAACCCATTTAACCACTCCACTGAGGTCTAAGGATTTTCAGTTGATAGTAACAACCCTGTATTGTTGGTTGCCTATGTTTAACAGTCACGTGGCTTGTAATCATTCATGAAGTCTCTGTATTAACAACATTTTTTAAAGTTTACAAGTAAAAGAGATAAGAAGAAACTAACGAGAGGCATCTTTTGTTCGGCAGTGAAGTAGAACTGGAAAACCCATACCGTTCATATTTCTCTCAAAATAAAGTAATACTTTGAACCCAAAAACATGATTCTGGTAGCATGATCACATTTTAGTTTCAGCTAAAAAACGTCTTCCGATTGTGACATGAATTTGACAGTGAATATACAGGGTGACCCATTAAGAATGGAAACACTCGCGTACAAAAGTTGTTTATGGACCGATTTGAACCGAGTTATTTTTTAAAGATAGATCTCTAAAAGGTCTATCTTGACACAAAATTTGAAGACGAAATTTTGATTTTCAAGGCCTACTACGATTTTTTTTTAAGTGAAAAATAGCAAAATTTTGTTAGCGATATTTTTATAAAAAATCTGACTGCACCACTGGATTTAGAAATCCCTCAAATGCATTTGTACCAATTTTTTCGAAAAAAAGTTTGCCCCTAAAAAAGTTATGATAATATCGGCATCACCAGTGTTTGCCGTTGTCGGTGAACCTATTCTTTCATAAAAACCGAAAAGAACCCAAAGGGAAACAAAATTAAATAACAAACATTGGTTTAATAATTATTAATAAGAATCATAAAAACCAGTATACATAAAATAAACTACAAGTTCGTCAAATTATTATTATTTCGTGGTTACATAAGAAAATCGAAAGGATCAAATCACTATTCCGGTCTATTTTAAATAATTAAACTGCGATTACAGAGATAGTAATTTCCAATAAACTGCATTCAATTTATATTTACATTGTAGTCTACTTTTTTATTAATGGTTTCCGGTTCTTTGTGAAAATAAAAGAATTTACATTTCCTGCTGAAAAATGGATTCCGATCAGACCTTGTTCAACGGCATTTAAATCGAACAAAGCCGCATATTAATAATGAGTGGCAGGTGGAAAGAAATATCCCCCGATGAAATATGTACCGTATGTCATCGCAATTTGATTTGTAGGGTGGTCGAGGATAATGGCATTAACGTCTTTTGCAGTAATGAAAGTGTAATAAAATCCGGGCTCGTTGGTATTGATTGAATCGTACTTCGGTGGATTTGCCACTTCATCTTCGCCATTTTCAGCATTTGTTTTTCCGGTTGTCGAAACTGAAGTTGAACTGGAAAACAAAGAATGGGGATTCAACGTAAATTTTTCATTCGTTTCTGTAGAATTTACGGTAAGTGGTGATTAATCTTCGCCCTTTATTTTTAGTATGTACAGGGTGATTTATTGATCATTGCTATACATTCATGTAATGGCATATAAGCAAAATAAACTAAATAAATAAATAATAAACAAATACTTATCCAATAGGCAGGTGCCCAGTTACAGGAAATAGAGGCAACATATATAGGGTGTTAGAAGTTTGACTGCCTGAATTTTAACAGACGTTAGAATACATTAAAATAAACAAAAAGAACCTTATATGACATGCGTCCTAAACTCGACCATTTCCGAGAAAAAAATTAATAAAATCTTCAACTTGATGTACAAAAGTTCGATTAATTAAGGAATATTGACATAACTGCGTGCATAAAATACCATAAAATACACTGTTTATCACTTGTTTGAACATATTTATGCTTAATTCTAAAAAATAATTAGCGTTATAATAAATTTAAAATTCGATAACATTTATATCGAGCAATGTGACAACGGCGCGGCGGATAACACGAGGTACTAAGCTGTCAAGCAATACGCAATTCAGTTGGTATCTGGAATTGAACCATGTCTAAGTGTTTTTTGTGTACCACTATTGCCTTTTCTTGAGGTGATATCCAGCGAGTGCGCGAATATTGTATTCGGAGGTGTCGTGAATGCATCGAAAATGGTGGTGGACATTTTGAGTAAGTTGTAATTTGTTTTGTAGTTTTGCGTTTAAAAATGACTGAATTTTGCTTTTTGATAAGTACCTAAATTATTTATAATACGTATGATTATTTGGATGACGTGAATCTTTGGGTAGTTTAATTTCATATTTTTCAAATTCATAATTTGATTAAAAGTTAAGTTCCTGTTTTAAGAGATTCATAATTACTAAAATACGAGCTAAAATTTAAGCATAACACTATCTTCGTACTACACAATCGATACATGTTATTTTATTTATTTAAAAACTGGAAAAAAATTGTCCTGAAATTTACTAAAAACGTTTCACAATAATAGTTGTTTACATTTTTTTCGTAGGACAAATCTGCCGCGTGCACACGTGGTATGGACCAGCTGTGTAGCGTTAGGTTAAGCGCTGTTGTCACGTTGTGATAAAACTCCCCAATATTACTACTCGCTATATTTTGAAAACTGTTAATCTTACGCCCCTATAATATACAACTTTTTTGTTCATTTATGATTACTCTATCTCATACTGAAGTAATGGCAGTCAAACTTCTTACACCCTGTATGTAGCTTTGTGTCGAGCAATAATTCCTATAATAAAAAATAAAGGTAAAAATCTGTACTTAGTCCAACCAAATTACACTTAGAGAAAAAAAAATNATCATATTTTTCAAATTCATAATTTGATTAAAAGTTAAGTTCCTGTTTTAAGAGATTCATAATTACTAAAATACGAGCTAAAATTTAAGCATAACACTATCTTCGTACTACACAATCGATACATGTTATTTTATTTATTTAAAAACTGGAAAAAAATTGTCCTGAAATTTACTAAAAACGTTTCACAATAATAGTTGTTTACATTTTTTTCGTAGGACAAATCTGCCGCGTGCACACGTGGTATGGACCAGCTGTGTAGCGTTAGGTTAAGCGCTGTTGTCACGTTGTGATGAATCTCCCCAATATTAATACTCGCTGTATTTTGAAAACTGTTCATCTTACGCTCCTGTAATATACAACTTTTTTGTTCATTTATGATTACTCTATCTCATGTTGAAGTAATGGCAGTCAAACTTCTTACACCCTGTATGTAGCTTTGTGTCGAGCAATAATTCCTATAATAAAAAATAAAGGTAAAAATCTGTACTGGCCTCCACGACGCGATAATTAACGATCACTTAGTACAGAGAAGTTTTCGTTGTATAAGTCCTTATAGGATGGATATTAAGGATATTATGTGCTTAAGCAGAAAAGCTTGGCACTTTAATGGAAATTTTATTTAGAAGCTGTGCATAGTCAAGGCAAGCGCCGTATCCTGTGGATTTAGGGCATATTTCACCAACAATATACACCGCCGATTTTAAAAATCTTCTTTGAACTCTTTCTAAAGACTTAATATCCACGATATAAATAAGGGTTCCAGCGTATTCCAATTTTGACCCGACGATAAGTTCAAAGTATACATTTCATTAAAACCCTTTGAAGAACGAATAATAATTTCCAGAGTTTTATAAGCTGAGGACCTAACTACTTCCATATATTTTTTGGAAGCTAATTTAGCATCAAACACAACGTCATTGTTTCTTAAATAATCGGGTTTTGCAACAAGGAATTCTGAATTTTGTATTTAGATTTAATATAATTTACTTTACGTGTGTTACATGACATTACACTTTTGTGAATTTAAAAAAAATTTGTCTAAAAGTTTCTGAATAGTTGCACAGTCCGAATCCAATTTCAGTAAAAACTTTAGGTCATCAGAAAATAACACTCAGTGCACTTAGTTAAGATTAAATGACATTGTCATTAATAAACATTATGAATAAAAGCGGACCCAAAATAGATCCCTGAAGCATACCTGATTTCTGCATGAATGCCCTAGATCTCAAGCTACGGAATTTAACAAATTGGTATCGGTATTTGACTTCAACACATCTATGGCTGGAATAAGTTAAATGTTTCTATGTTCAACAAAATTCCATAGTCAGGGACGGTTGATTATTAATAACGTCTTGTTTGCAGATATTATAATGGAAACCTAACTGTGGATGACATGGATGATGATTTTGGCTCAAATATTTGGCTATAATTATTAGTTCACCTATAACATCACTTTTATGAATAGGTTATATTCTCGACAATTTTCAATAAGTCCAGAAGAGAAAATAATCAAATAAAATATAAACGCAAGTGGTTCTGCCAAAAGGACCGATAGTCATGGTGGATATAATTGGTTTGGTGGCGTTTATATCAATGTAAATAACAGATATAGTAGACTAGGCTTCTGAGGCATACTATTTTCTTGATCTGCATCTATAAAAAAATCAGATAAGTGTCCGTAACATCCGAAGATCATCGATTGAATCGTCTTATATCTGAGCATAGATGAAATATATTTTATAATATTTTGTGACTTTTCCAAAACATTCCTTTGAATATAATTTACATTATACTCGATATTGTGAAGATGAGCTGATGAGTTATTTTAATATAATACTGTTTTAGCTGTGATCTAAGATGATTAGGAGTATTCAAATCTTCCACATTGCCCATTCTTTTATATCGCACCAATATAAGCGTTAGTGCCTTTTGATGTAAAGAATATCTTCATTAAACCACGAAGGTTAAAACTTTGATGTCAGTTTAACTTTAAGTATGCTATTGTTAAACATATTTTTAAAATTATTGTGTTTCAGTGTTTAAATCTTTACAATTATAGAGAAAGTACCAGTCAGGTTTTAGTAGTATCTTCATACAGTACTTGAAAATTATATTTTTAAAAATTATTTGGCTTAGTCCGAAAATATATACTATAACCAACAATGCTGGATAATGACCATCCTCAGGAAGGTTCACCTCGAGAACCCTAACAATTGTACGTAATTTGCAATGCAATATTAAATCATAATTTATTTTCATTCCCACAACTTGATTATATTTATTCAAGGCCTAAAAAATTTAAAATGTTATTCAGTAGGCTAAAATTATAAGTTAGCGTATTTGCGCCTCCACGCATATTCAGGGATGTTAAAATCACCCAAAATTAAAATATGTATATTGTATAAGAACGGCAACGCTACCAACAACTCAAATGAATTCTCTTAAATATAATTACTAGAGCAGGGCAAGCGGTACAAATCGTTTATTTTTGATATCAGAGACCATAGCCGGGGAAAGCCATTTTTATAACGTGTCTGCCTGTTTTATTATATTCAGCTTAAAAAAACCTACTAATGATAAGACAAGACGTCATATTCCATAACGAAAACAAACTTTTACTATATTGATAATATATTTGATAAATACTCTTCGGCAAACATCGGCTGGCGAACCCCGATACATCTGTTGCCAGCATAGATTTGACAGTATGCTATGGGTAGTAGCCATGATATAGTTATACCACATATCTAACCCATATGCGACACTCCTTTGATGTGGCGTAAATGCCGCCGTTGACCTCGTCCCTTTAAATTGAATGCTAAACGTTGCCAGATTGGGCAATAAAAATTTATATCTGAAGAAAGTGTTGTCGGTTCGAAATATTGAATAAACATGAACATAAAATACTTACACCTACATTTATCACAATTTTCACTTAATTAATAAAGTGTCTGTCTAAACGGGATGATAAATTAGATAACTAATGTATTAAAGTAAAATTGCTATATATGTATTAAATGTAAAATTACACATATTTAATTTTTCATTTTTTTTATTAGAGGTTTACTAAAATTTTGATTGATAGATTTTATGTAGTAGTAAATTCGCAGAATTACAAGTTATTTTATTAAATAGCTCAGTTAGAGTAAAGAATATAGAAAATATGTCATTTTAGGGATAGTAAACTTCCAAATGGTGTTACACTAGTTATGTAAATTTGAAATCGTTTTATCCATGCATTATTAATTCTGGGCGTCCACATTTTTCTATCGACATTTAAAAGAACAATTTATATTATAAAAATTGAATTTTTAATCAATTTTTATAAGAAATTTAAATTTATCTATATAAAAAGTACTTAATAATTATACAATTAATTGTTCTTCTTTAGGAAAGCGAAAAAAATGTATGTTTTTATTTTCTTTCTTGCATTTCCGATACTGATTTAGACATTCTTTGCAACTGCAAATAATTGTTAATAAAAACGCCAAAGTTTTAAAAATAAATAACTATAAATCCACTGTAAACAACTTTTTAAAACACTCCAATACAGCTAACGGCAACAATGTTTACAAAATGGCTATTATATGATTTAACGTAACGTCACTAACAGAAACCACGCGGAGATAAAATATGTTCGGAAGTATTCAGGCTTCATCGGTAATGTATTTAATTCGCAGATAAAAACCGTTCATAGGAGCAGCATCATTTTATGGGCAAAATAATCAAACATTCTATTTTACTCTACAAAATTTATATATCCTTAAAGTTTTGTATTTCATATTTATTCTGTTTATTGCCGAAATAATAGTAAACCTGAAAATATCATCTTACGTTGTCACACAGCTGTTCTGTTTGGAAATACGCATGCGTTCAGTCCCTTTAACTTGGATGTATCTCCATTCGTGTTGCACGAAGTAGCCTTATCTCTCTCAGTGTCGCATATGGGTTAGATATGTGGTTATACTATGTGGTTATACCATGGGTAGTAGCCAAAGCCGACTTTCTATGCATTATAGCTGTTCTAACATGAACTGCAAAAGCGACGCCCTAAATCACGTGACCTAGGATCCAAATTGCGCAACATTGATTTAAAAATAAGCTCTATTTCTTATTAGGAAATTGGCTGTATTTTTGTAGTAACAACAATTAAAAACAAGTGGTCCTCCGTTTTCACATTCCTAATCATTATAGTTTATTAAGAACCCCACCATTTTTTTGAGCACGACTCGATAAAGAATGTTATTGCATTGCACTGCGTATCGTTAATTTATTAGTTGTGAAAAGAACTTTTTATTCGCTTTCAATCGATTCCAATTAACAAAAAACACAAGGAGCTGCTATCGAGGGTAACGAAAACGTCAAAAGTCTGTTAACTGTCGATCGAGTAATTTTAATGATTTTTAATTCGCTGGCTGGCTAGTAGATATAAAGAACAAGAAGGCCCGTCTAATTGTTAACGTTGTCCAAGGCTTCTAAGAGAGTAGGTTGCATGCTAACTTTTAGCCAAGGTCAGTGCATGAAAGTGCGTCACGCATTACGTCACTCAGATTGCTCGTTCAAATAGATAGTAATTGATACCTTGAATAAAACGTCCTTATTAGATATTTTTTAGATTACTTTATGTCTAGGCAAAGCAATAAAACAATAATAGAATTTATTTACAAAAATATAGGTGTAGTAAATAAAGGATAAACCACAGAAGCAGTAACTAAGTGTTCGTGTTCTTGTGCGACTATATGTAGATACTTATTTGAGGCTTATTGTATTGTAAAAGATGTTGTCAAAAAACGGTTGTCCTGAAAACATTTCAGTTAATTCAAAAAGGAAAATACTAATGAAAATAGGGAAATATCAATGTTGTGAAACAGTATTACAAACATAGAATTAAGCTAAATAGCAGAGTTTGGTTAAATTTTGCAAAAATTTCAAACATTTGTAGAATGTTTGAAAATGAACGTTGAAGAAAGATATAGGTACTGAAATTTACAGAAAATTATGTAGAATCTGAATATGTAATTGTCATGCTGCAAAAAGCATACATAAAGGCATAATTTCCAGTTAAAAAATTTCGTAAAACGTCATTATAATAGCATAGCAACAGGTTCTTTTGTCTTCAGTTTATAGAAACTAGAACAGAGCTCGTAGTCTGTCAGTCAATCTTTCATAATTCGCCAAGCTGTAAACATCGTTGAGTTACGCCTAAAATAAACAAAAGCAAGTCAAAATTATGTACATAAATGGTGAACTTGTAATTCTCCATCAGTTAAAATTTTTCTCAATTAACCAAATACCTACTGGAAACTTATATAATGGGAACAAATGTTATTTAACCAAAAGTATAAATTGTCAAATAAAAAGTAGCGAAGTGTAGTGGGGAAATACAACGACAGGTGGAGTGCAAACCTTATTTATCATTGGAAAATCAAGTACATGGGACCATCGACCATCACAAGGATTACGTCATCTCTGGAAGGCATCTCCGAAACATACATAAATGTGTTGCGTAAGTTTCATACTTTTAAAAATTGGCCAATTTAAAAATCTCACCATACGAATTCGTAAATAACTATCAAATTGATAACTTTAAACTAAATTTCCAAACATACCAAAGTCGAATATAATCTCTAAATTTAGGAACATAAAATTAATTAAATGCTAAATTGAATTTTTCATTTTCTAAACAAATCTCATACTTCAAAATCTATCAACATATGTTAGTGAAACACACCCTAAGGAAGAGTAAGCTCTAAACCAAATTATTGTACAAGACAAGTTCTTGTTGACGTCCAGGCAAAACAAAATTAAAATTCAATAATATTAAACTTCAATCAAAATACAATAAATTCAATAATCAATAAATAAAAATTATATTATAAAAAAATATAATTATACAATAATCATAACATTATATAAATTTTGGAAAGCTGGTTACGTATACACAGAGCTTTCGTAAATATTTACAAACCACGTGACCATAGTTTTTTTACTGGTCTATGCTCGTGATAATGCTATCGCTGATTAGTTGAACAGAATCTCGTGAAAAGTCACAGCAATCACAGTTGGTGGGACAGAATGTCGTGGTTTCAGTAGGAAGGTAGGTACTTAGGTGGTGTTTTAATTGGTTACTTTTTTTGTGTACATTTTTCACTATACTGTAAACTGATAGCTTTGATGATTGAACCGTATGTGATGAATGAACCGTATGTTTTTAATTTTCAAAACATGGCGAAACACTAAAAAGAAAAATTCGAATTAGGCATATTTACACTTTGTCAAAATAATTGTAACGTTGAGAAAACAATTATTTTTCACGTAGGTACCCTTTCGTAGATGACAGGGAAGTAAATAAAAGCAACTTCTAGGTGATTAAGTGATTGTTATTTTCTTTAATAAAATGTATGAAATATTCGCGTTTCGCATTTCAGTATGCAGGATCGGCATACCAATCTCGCGTTACGAAATACGTGGAGTCGTTGCATATACAGGGTGTTTTTAAATGAAGTAACAAAAATGGTACCAGTTAATGTAGATCCAAAAATAAGAGGATTGAAGTAAAAATACCTTTATGAAAGTTGCACCCCTGAGGCGATATACCCTCTTAAAGGAGGGGATGCAAATTCACATTTTAATTTTTTTCCTTAACATGAGAAATGCTAGAGACACGAAACTCATGAAAATCTTTTGTACCCTTTTCACCATCAACCCGTGCAAGAATTGCATGACCCTGATTTACCGCGTAGATTTTTGTCACTGGTACATTAATATTTCCAGGGATGATTTGAATTTTCTCATGAATATACTTTTCACCGATGGAGCAAATTTTCCTTGAGTAGGTGCAGTAAACCTATAATAATGTTAATTCTTGGTCGGAAAAAAATACTCGTGAAATATTTGTTTCAAGATGTCAACATAATATCAGTTTAAACGTTTGAATGGGAATTGTAGGAAATACTCTAGTAGGTCCTTTTATTCTTCCACACAGGCTTGGAGTGGCCGACTATCTTAGATTTTTGAACGAAAATCATTCAATATTACTTGAGGATGTATCCCTCGCTACACGTCAGGTGATGTGGTACATGCACGATGGGGCGCCTACACATAGTACACTTGCCGTTAGAGAATTAAATTTAAATTACCTGAATCACTGGATTGGTCGTGGTCGTGATGCCCCTGTTTGTTGGCCTGCACGTTCACCTGACCTAACGCCTATGAATTTCTTTTTGTGGGGACACATAAAAAGTATTGTTTATGCCACTCCTGTTGCCTCCTTAGAAGAACTGCGCTTAAGAATATTTCAGACAGCAGATGACCTTCGCAATAACCAAGAACTGTTTGTGCGAGTGCGTTATAACTCCGACAAACGTATTAGGTTATGCTTGCAGCAAAATGGAAATTATTTCGAGAATAATCTTTAAATTTAATTTTGTATTTCTTGTTTTTCGTTTGTATTAAATTTTATTTCAAATAAATAACTTTGCCTATGTACTAACACATGTGCCATAGTCATAAGTTATCAAACATTTTTCATTAATTAATAGCAAATTATTCTTAATGTTATTAAAGTACCAGCTTATTGACAGAAATTGTCAATTTATTAATATGATAAATAACAATTTACCTGTTATGACATCGGTCTACCTTATTTTTACAAATTTTTACAATTACCCCTTTAGTGAACGTTTACGCATCTATTTTTTTACTAGAAAACTATCGATTTTATTGAAAAATTACAAGATGTAAAAAAGTTGCGCAATAAATCAGTCTTTCCAATAAATATTTTTAAATAAATAATTTATTTCATATAAAAAAATTCTAATAAAATATTGCAATGGGGTTGACTGGTTCACTCCTTTANACAAAAAAAAGCGTTTGTAAAACATGCGTTTTCTGTTATCCTAACCCCACATTTTAAGAATTATTTTCATGTACTTATAAATAAAAGTAAACAATATTATATGTAGGACTAAGCAAGTAAATGTCATAAGAATATTTACATGTGGAATTATATATAAAAAAGTTAGTATTTTCGTAGATTTCAGTACCTAAAACCTTGATGGTTTGATCGTTTTTTGCACCTGTTTACTCGTTATACTGCGGCGTCTTTGAAAATACTCAGGTGGCATGACATAACATTCCTATTATTTGATATGCTTTAGATTATGCAGTTATTAAATGTTTGAAATTATTTGTCTTTGCGGAAAACACTATTTAAAGAATATGGGGCCCTTAAGAATATTTCAGACAGCAGATGACCTTCGCAATAACCAAAATCTGTTTGTGCGAGTGCGTTATAACTTCGACAAACGTATTAGGTTATGCTTGCAGCAAAATGGAAATTATTTCGAGAATATTCTTTAAATTTAATTTTGCATTTCGTGTTTTTCGATTGTATTAAATTTTATTTTAAATAAATAACTTTACCTATGTACACATGTGCCATAGTCATAAGTTATCAAATATTTTTCATTAATTAATAGCAAATTATTCTTAATGTTATTAAAAGTACCAGCTTATTGACAGAAACTGTCAATTTATTAATGTGATAAATAACAATTTACCTGTTATGACATCGGTCTACTTTATTTTTACAAATTTTCACAATTACCCCTTTAGTGAACGTTGACGCATCTATTTTTTTTACTAGAAATCTATCGATTTTATCGAAAAATTACAAGAGGTAAAAAAGTTGCGCAATAAATCAGTCTTTCCAATAAATATTTTTAAATAAATAATTTGCATCATATAAAAAATTTCTAATAAAATATTGCAATGGGGTTGACTGTTTCACTCCTTTAGAAAATACGCCAATGATCGAAAAAATATTGAATAGTTGTCTCTTTATTAGTAGGATGCTCATACCAAGTTTCGTGTCTCTAGCGTTCTCTATGTTAAAGAAAAAAATTAAAATTTGTATTTCAATCCCCTCCTTTAAGAGGGTATATCGCCTCAAGGGTGCAACTTTCATAAAAGGTATTTTTATTTCAATCCTCTTATTTTTTGCTCTACATTCACTGGTGCCATTTTTGCTACTTCATTTAAAAACACCCTGTGGAACTAGACGGCTACGTACGTGTGTCATTTGCTGTTCCGACGCTATGAATTAAGTACGGCTGTGGGAAGTCCATTATTGGAATGACGAGCCGCTACTGATGTAAACCAAACCGTCTCCCACGTATCTCCGCAACGGGTAAGTCCGCGACCTGATCCTACAATTGACACTATTACTCCATGTAACGTCTAAGGAGGCCCTATTTGTGTGACGGCAAACTACAAAGTCTTAAAATTATTCACGAGCCCCAGCCCGAGACTCCATCAGCCCCTTCGAATTTCACCCGTTTGAAATTCACTGCTCGCAGACGTACTTATTTGATGGGTTCGGGCCGAATGGCGGCGCACTATGTTGATGAGAAATTACGCTGATGGCGGTTCATGCGTCATAAGAGGAAATGCGGCATGTCGCCATCCATTATGCATTAGTACTATTTAATTGGAGATCGGCGTGTTTATCCCCGACGTCTTTTGAATACGTTATGAATTGTTCGAGTCTGACAAGATAACAGATAAGTACGAGCTATGATGGTTCGGGTCGTGACGCGTGCATGTCGGGGTAAATGCGCTGCCACAGAGGTTTTCTCATCCCTTTGATAATGTCAAAGTGGAGCGGGGTCCGCCCTTGGAGACATGTTAGGTAAATAAATGTATAGGGTGTCAGGGAGATGATGGGAAAGCTCTGGCTAAATTGCCAAAATGTGAAAAAGAGTTGTACCGGGTGATAGAGCAAATCTGATAAACGAATCCAGAGCACTTTTTTCGAGAAAATAATAATAGGAAACCGCATCTCTCTACCTGGTATCGTTTTCGAGCTACAGGGTGTTTCTCGATATTTGGTTAGACCGACTGGTGGGGTTCCAATTCAAGATATCTTGAAACAGTTTGAACATTCTACAGGTACTTTTCTGAGATACAGTCGATGGCATAAAAATAAATGTCATAGTATATTTAGTTTTTGTGTAATTTATTGTGGGACACCCTGTAGAACAATAATAGATGATTATGTTGCGTGCCAAAGACTTAACGACACATACTTGGTAAAATATTCCTTGCCTAGAGCATAAACTACAAATGTTCTATTTAAGTCTGTTTTCGGGATCGTGTTAATTAACAACAAAAATGTTATCCTGCTGTTCGATATCATTTAATATCACTTTGGCCAACTCATCTCGACGAGAAGCATCCGCTAATCCTATGGCAGAGGCGACCCCAAACAAAAAAAACCCTTTCATTGCAGTTTCTTGTATTTGGAATGACGTTAAATAATAAACAAAAATAATAAAACAAATCTTACACTCATCATCAAAAATTCGTCCTCCTATTCTTCCAAAGAAATATACCCACCTTTTTTCTACTAAATATGCTAGATTTTTTAGCTCTGTATCCAACTGATTTCTAAAGAAATGCTATTTGTCTCGGACATTTTTCAATATTTACGTTCAAAAATTTTATACTATCGTTGAATTTTACTTTCACTTTTAAAACTTATTTTAAGTTGTTATTTATTTTTTTACTTTATTTCTGATGTAATTTTTTTACAAAACAAACTTTTATATTTATAATTTTATTTGAAGAAGCCATTGATAAATCAAATCAAAAACCTATTTTTCCTAATTTCTAGCTAACCTTATAATAATTTACATTATTATTTACATTATTTAACTCACTGTTACACCGTAGAAAAATCGGTGTGACTGAAAGCAATAAAGGTATGGAAAGAACCATTGAGTACATTTTTACGCAATATTGAGCATTTTGATAATTTTACTCATTTGTGATATTTGAACTAAAACTGAGTATTTTCACTCAAATATAGGTACCTGTTAAATAATTCTGCAGATAAATCGGAGTAAATGTACTCATTATTGACTCCACCCCATTCTATGGTTCTTGTGCGCTGTCTTTGTCTATTTCCCATTGTCCATATTAGGTCATCTCAGGGCATGGTGTATGATGTATAGTGCAGAACAAGTGTCCGTTAATCCGGTTATTGTGATGAATATTATGTCTAAATGCAGTGATTTGATAATTAAAAACCATAATATATTGAGTCTCGATTAATATTGGGTTAAATAAACGGATAGTTAGATTGTTCTCTATACTTACTTACGTATCTGTAACGTACAACATAGGTTATGGCAATCTATTCCTCCTATCAGTTAACCAATTCTTTTAATCGAGACCGAAAATATTGCTCCTAAAACAGATCTATGTAGAATCCACTGTGGCAGCTTAGTAGTTTATGACAATGATATTTAAATTAAAATTTAAAGAGAATATAAACCAAGTCTGAGTAAAAAATTACTCAATAATAGTTAAATTTAGAGAAAAGGTTTCAAAAACTCTTAACTGGTTTTACATACTCAGAATAGAGTCAAAAGCCACTCATTTGATAGTTAGCGGAAACTCGGATTTGAGTAAAATTCACTCACTTCTCCTGCAACAGTTTCCTTCATAAAATTTTAGTTGTACTCCTACTAATATAGTGAAAATTTCACTCAATCGGGTGTGGACAGAAATTGATACATTATTGAGTAAAACTGAGCGAATTTTAGTGAAATTTTTTGTACGATATACTTGGCTCTAGGTTGAGTTCCTTTTGTTTCCTTCCACTCTCATTTAATCCACTCTGTATCTTGATTTCGCTTACACTGTAAAAAAAATCCGTGTGAGTGAATGCAATAAAGGTTCGAAGTGAATCCACTGAGTGAAATTATTGAGTACATTTTCAGGCATTTTGATCATTCTACTCATATGTGATTTTATTTATACTAAAACTGAGTACTTTCACTCAAATATAGATACTCCTTAAATAAATTCTTCACGTATTTCGTGTAAGTCGTATTTGGTGTACTTGTAACTATATCAGAGTAAATGCCTTCATTACTTAGTGAGTTTAAATGTATATTAATTTCAAGTACTTTGAATGGCTCCGTGAAGATGGCACCACTTACATATTGCTTCTGTAATGTCGACCACAGTTGATAGGGGCCCGTTAGATGCTATAGAAAAGCGTGATTGCCAGGAGAACAGGCCTTAGCCGGCGGCGGCAGGTCTCAGCTGGCGGGTCTCACTTCTCAGCTGGTGGGTCTCAGCCAGAACAGGAGGAGGAACTGGGAAGTGAATTAATTTCAACACTATATATACTAATTAAACATTTATGAGTGATTTATTTTTGCACTCAATATTTAGTTAATTAAAAACAAAATCTGAGTAAAAATATGACTCAATAATACTTAAATTTAAATCATATTAGAGAAAAAGTCAACCCCAAGTTGGTTTTATATACTCAGAATAGAGTTAAAAGTCGCTCAATTGATAGTTAGCAGCAACTCGGATTTGAATAAACCTCACTCATTTCTGGTGCAATAGTTGCACTCAGTTGTACTGATACTAACAGAGTGAAAATTTCACTCAGTTGGGTGTGGACAGAAATTGATACATTTATTGAGTAAAATTGAGTGCAATTTGAGTGAAATTTTTTACAATGTTATCTGTTTTGCGCCACCTGTTATTTTAGTTAGCTCCTTGTATTCCTAGACGAATCTTCGTAATGATGTAATAGGAGTTACCTAACCTTGTTTGAATCTTCAAATCCCNTTTGTCTATTTCCCATTGTCCATATTAGGTCATCTCAGGGCATGGTGTATGATGTATAGTGCAGAACAAGTGTCCGTTAATCCGGTTATTGTGATGAATATTATGTCTAAATGCAGTGATTCGATAATTAAAAACCATAATATATTGAGTCTCGATTAATATTGGGTTAAATAAACGGATAGTTAGATTGTTCTCTATACTTACTTACGTATCTGTAACGTACAACATAGGTTATGGCAATCTATTCCTCCTATCAGTTAACCAATTCTTTTAATCGAGACCGAAAATATTGCTCCTAAAACAGATCTATGTAGAATCCACTGTGGCAGCTTAGTAGTTTATGACAATGATATTTAAATTAAAATTTAAAGAGAATATAAACCAAGTCTGAGTAAAAAATTACTCAATAATAGTTAAATTTAGAGAAAAGGTCTTAAAAACTCTTAATTGGTTTACATACTCAGAATAGAGTCAAAAGTCACTCATTTGATAGTTAGCGGAAACTTGGATTTGAGTAAAATTCACTCACTTCTCTTGCAATAGTTTCACTCTTAAAATTTTAGTTGTAGTCATACTAATAGAGTGAAAATTTTACTCAATCGGGTGTGGACAGAAATTGATACATTATTGAGTAAAACTGAGTGAATTTTAGTGATTTTTTTTGTACGATATACTTGGCTCTAGATTGAGTTCCTTTTGTTTCCTTCCACTCTCGTTTAAACCACTCTGTATCTTGATTTCGCTTACACTGTAAAAAAATCGGTGTGAGTGAAAGCAATAAAGGTTCGGAGTGAAGCCATTGACTGAAATTATTGAGTACATTTTCAGTCAATATCGGGCATTTTGATCATTCTACTCATATGTGATTATATTTATACTAAAACTGAGTACTTTTACTCAAATATAGATATTCCTTAAATAAATTCTTCACGTAAAGTCGTATTTGGTGTACTTGTAACTAAATCAGAGTAAATGCCTTCATTACTGAGTGAGTTTAAATGTATATTAATTTCTAGTACTTTGAATGGCTCCGTGAAGATGGCATCACTTACATATTGCCTCTGTAATGTCGACCATAGTTGATAGGGACCCGTTAGATGCTGCAGAAAAGCGTGATCGTTAGGAGAACGGGCTTTAGCCAGCGGCGGCAGCTCTCAGCAGGCCGGTCTCAGCCAGGACAGGAGGAGGCTCCGCGAAATGAATCAATTTCAACACTGTATATCCTAATTAATCATTTATGAGTGATTTATTTTTGCACTCAATACTCAATATTTAGTTAATCAAAAACCAAGTCTGAGTAAAAAATGACTCAATAATAGATAAATTTAAATCATATTAGAGAAAAGGTCAACCCTAAATTGGTTTTATATACTCAGAATAGAGTCAAAAGTCGCTCAATTGATAGTTAGCAACAACTCGGATTTGAATAAACCTCACTCATTTCTGGTGCAATAGTTTCACTCAGTTGTACTGATACTAATAGAGTGAAAATTTCACTCAATTGGGTGTGGCCAGAAATTGATACATTATTGAGATTATTAAGTGAAATTTGAGTGAATTTTTTACATTGTAGTATTTGGTTTTCGCCACCTGTTATTTTAGTTAGCTCCTTGTATTCCTAGACGAATCTTCGTAATGATGTAATAGGAGTTACCTAACCTTGTTTGAATCTTCAAATCCCAGTTTTACCTTTTAGGAGATGGTTTCCTTCCAGGTTATTATTTTTGTACTTGGTTCACTTCACAGGTTATAACTTCACTACTTTTAACTGATATCAACACTTCTAATTCCGTTCTGTCGTTTTTGTTTTGTTTTTATACAGTAAGCATATTTACATCTTACAAACTACACGTTTACAACTGTCCTTATAAGTACTTTTTTACAAATGTTACAACTGTCTTTCCAAATTCCTTACTTTTATTAAAAAAATATTAAATAAATTCGCAGTTTTTTTGTCAGTCACTAAAATTTATTTCCTCTTTATTTTTTTAGCACCTTACCACTGAAGAGTACCATTGTAATCTTTACTCAAATGATGTTCTGAAAGACCAACTTAATCTTTCCGTTATGAGACTTCTGGTTATTGTGGTGTGATTTATGTCAAACTTTTTTAAAAATTACATTTAATCTTGTGCTCCATGTTGAGGAATGGAGAAATAAATAAATTAAAACAAATACATTTTATTTAAAAAAAACTTATTATATTATTTTGCGATTGCATGTACTATTTTAATTTATTTAATGCTACATTAATTAATGCTTTGTATAGATTTAATTTTCTGTGCATTAAATTGCCACTTTGGTTTCGATTTGGTTTCCCGTTTTATCAAACTTTTGAATTTGATGTCCAATCTAGTGACCTGCCACTTTAAGGCGCGTCGAATGTGATACACCCTGCATATGTACAGCTTTACTGGAACCCTTCATTCACGATTCCAAAGTAGTTAATCGCGCCGTCCTGGGATATGGAATGAAAATGAGTTCCTATATGGGATAACACGGGTTTAAAAACTAATTAATTTTCTCTAACCTCGGGTTTATTGCTACGCATAAAATTAGGGTCGCTCGAAATAGGCAGTAAGCTATTACCCTAATTTATGCTTCGTTTTAACGAACGCCTAAGCATTAATTGTTTCGTTCGACATCCTACAACATTTTGTAGCAATTTATTAAGTTTGGTTTTACTTTCACTATATCTCATATGGATGTATTGAGATTAATTACGGAATATATTAATTAGTTTGTTTATTTCAGTACTTTACCAACTCTGAAATTACAAAAAGTTGCTAAATAAATTCCTGTGCCAAAAGAATCAGATTAGGGGTGATTCGTATGAAACTGTGTCTGAATTAACAAAGAAAAAGTTCCTGTAATGGGTTTTAAAATTAATGAAGAAGTAAGGTCTCCTTTAAAATCGCAACAAAATAATTGAGAAGAGTCATATTTTAAGGCAAATAAGTTTATTATTGCCGTTATTATTTCAAAATTATGTTACTTCACCCACATCAATAAGGTATTCATCATTTCTTTTTGTGTGAACTTTACATTAGTAGAGGGAGCCACCTACAGTACAGGCAGTTAAATCAAAACTTCTTATTGTCAGATTTTTTTTTTTTAAGAAAATATACAGGGTGTTTCAGGATTAAGTCGACAAACTTTACAGAGATATTCCTCATAAAAAAAAATAAGAAAAAAATCAAGTATAAATTTTTTTTCCAGAGACTTCATTTTCGAAATATAGGGCGTTAAAGATTTTTAAAAAAATTCAAATTTTTTAAATAACTTCTAAATGAAGAAAGCTATTTAAGCCAAATTTGGCATGACATTATAAGATACCATTTTTCCATAGAAGTAGAAGTCCCGCAAGCAACCAGTGGCGGAGTTATGGGGACTCAGACTCATTAAATTATAAAAAAAATTAATACGGCCCTACTGAAAATAAAAAATGATGCTGTTTTTAGATGAACAGTTTGTTATTGACAAAAAGTGTACATTCACTTTTTTCCTAACTCTTATAGTTACATAGCAAAATTGATTTTTCGGAAGGATGCTTCTGGATTCTGTCGATAAACTTTAGGATGACGTTCCTCATAAAACCTAAAAAAAATATAGTACCTATTAAAATTGGTCTTAGTCTCGACTATGTGTGTCAAATATTCCTTTTTGTCTCCCGTTCCCTTGGGTTTAACCAATAGTATTAAAATTATTTAGAAGATGCTTCGTTTTTGAGATATAGGGTGTTTTTTTTAAGAAAAAAATTATGTTGATGAAAACAATAGAAATATTTAAGTACCTAACGTCTAATGTGACTATGTCGTAATGCGACAACGTAAAGACCCTTGCAATACTCCTAAATTTTTTCAGGCGGTTTGTAGTCACCTCATTTACTTGTGTTGTGTACTTTTAAATAAAATAAGATGGCAAACAATACATTAAAGTTTATTTGTAAATTGAAACAACCAAAAAATTACCAATTAATATTATACCTAGACAAAGCGGAAAGTGAATCAAAAATGAAATGATTTAAAAAATATTTTGTTCAAAATGGGCGCCTCCGGACTGTAGACAAGCACGAAATCTTCTAATTATGGAGGTAGTGGCCGATCGACACTGATTTGGAGTTAATTCTCGACACGCTTGGACTATTCGCTGTGTTAGATCTTCGAGGGTATCAACTGGCACCTCGTAGACATTTTGTTTAACAGCACCCCAAACGAAATAATCCATCGTTGTCAAGTCCGGTGAACATGCGGGCCACGCTGCAGGTTCTCCACGACCAATCCATCTCCTGGGATAATTAATATTTAACCACTCCTTAGGACCTCTACCAAAATGGGCAGGACAACCATCTACGAGTAGTTGAAACCAACTGTTCATTCGAGTATTAAGCGGAACATCTTCTAACAAACCTTGAAATCCATTTTCAAGGAACTCGGTAAACATGACAGCATTTAACCGATGCGGAAGGAAGTAGGGACCAAATACACTGTTGTCCAACACACCCAACCATACGTTACATTGGTATTCATGCTGAAAACTACGTTCCCTTACCGCCCGTGGATTCTCGTAGGACAAAATATGGTTGTTCCTTTGGTTTAAAATTTCCCTTCGAGTAAATGTTCCTCATCTGTCCACATCACTTTTTGCGTAAACTGATCATCATTCTCTGCTTGGTTTAACATCCAGTCACAAAACACCCGCCTGCATCGTATGTCCTGAGGCAATAAATGTTGTATGGCGTCCATCAGCCCGAAAAGTCCTCCAAATGGAATTTGACGAAATACCTAGCTCATAGCTAGATCATCTGACACCCGTGGATGGATTTTCATCGAAATGGTTTCAAATAGTATTCGATCTTACTTCGTCCTGAAGAGGGGCAAAATGTCCATCAGCATAAGTTGGAATACCGAAAGACCCAGTTTGTCTGAGACGACTGAATGTCGTTGAAATTTTTTCCTTTGGTGGTAGTCTGCGATGAGGAAATCTTAATGCATATTCACGGCGAGCCGCCGTGGCATATCCATCACAAAAACCATATACAAAGACCATATCAGCATATTCATTGTTCGAAAATATTGATCTCAAATGTATGCTGCACTGTTCTCCATTCATTGATGAACTGACAAGAGACATCGTAGATCAGTATCCATAGTTAATAGGTCTTATATAGGCTGTTGCTCTTTTAAAACACTATTATCCACATCTATAGAAGTTCCGATTTAAAACTTAGGCATCTGGTGCTTATCCCCAGATTTAAAATCTACTTTGGGTTTCTTAATAGCTTCAACTAGTAACTCCTAAATCAGTGTGAGAATAAAAGAACGTCAATACAATTGTTCCAGCGTTTCTTGAAAAAACTAAAAGAGTCTGAAATAATGAATTGTTTCCAATGCTTTCTCCCTCAGTGTATTATTTTAACTTGGTTTCCAACTAGTTTGAAAGAGTGTGAACAGCATTAAGGTAGACAGCGGAGAATACGACCCAACAATGTTCGTGATGAATGTCCTCGGTCGAGTTAGTTTATTAAGAAACATGCATCATCCTCCCACGACTATTTCCAATGTCTCTAATTAGACAACTCGTGATCGATGGTGTGGCGCAGATCAAACAGCAACTGCATTTAGCCCGGGTCTCCACAATAATTGCTTTATTGCTCGAGGCTAATTCCCTTGTTCTGATTAAAATCAAGATCGATGCGCTAAGTGACTGTGTTATTCGCTTTGTATTATTATTAGCGGTGGTAATTAGGTCGCATGAAACATGAACAGAACACTCGATTTATGTGCAAATTACCTCGACAAAGCCGCTGGAAATGTTTTTTGATCATTTTTTTTTATAGATTTGTGTCCTTAAAGAACTGATGGTTGCTTTTGCTGTACAGCCAAAAAAACGCTCTCTCAACGGTACAAATAAACTATTTTTATTGAATACTAAGCTTGTGAAAAAACGTGTTGCCGGTTTGAGTGTTTGCAGGAGAGTCCTCGTGGTGTGGAATCGTTCGCAGAAGTATCTGGTCGTTGGCGCCAATCTACCGGCGTCGTCTTCCGGGAACCCTGGTGCGTCGAGCGTCAGGAGGCGCTATTGACGATGTATTTAAAAATGGATCACTTGCGGCATGTGTACCCACAGGACGAATAGCTTGTCTAGTGTATTTTTTACAATGATGAAGGCATTGAAACTTTGGTAAATTATTTTAAAACTAACCCTCTTAGCTTCGTCACCGTTGACATACACTATCTCCCTCCGCATGCACTGTGGACTGCCAACAATTCATGTATTTGTAATATATGAATATTACAGTAGCTGCGTACACAAGAATTAAAGTGCGTTTTAAAAAACCAATTATAACTCGACTTATAACTTGATAAAAACAAAGATATTCAGATTCGTATTCTGGGGAACATGTATTACCCTTAAAAAACTGATCCCCACTCAAAGTTACACCCTGTATTTATAATTTTGTTATATGAATTTACATCAAACGTGTTGTTCAGGAAAACATATATTTTCCACAAACGTGTAGGTATATTTTTTCATAATTCAGACATCAAACAATTTGCTGTAGAGTTTAATACTGTAATGGGTCTATAACTCTTAATTAATTTTTTGGCGTTAATTTTATATACATATAGTTACCTTTGCCTTTTTGGATTACTTCGAGTATGTACTATATTTTCTAAATTTTTGAAAAATTATTAACAATAATAGATGAACTATGCCGTTTCAAAATCAGTTTGCATAATTTTGGGTTGAAAATGAATATCCCCGTAGATGTGCGCGAGAGGGATCTTCTTGATTTTGAAGATGACGCCAAAAAAGATATTCATGGTTTAAAATAGCCGAAAATAAGACCATTAATAGCCCACAGTTCATTCTGGCTCAATTTGCATACTTTTGGGTTGAAAATACGTACCGGTAGATGGGCGCGAGAGGAGTCTTCATCTACCGGGACATTCTTTTTCAATCCAAAATTATGCAAATTGATTTTAAAACGGCATAGCTTAACTACTAACAATCGATGTAAAAAAATGTTTTACAAATCTTAAATATTTAACAAGGTGTTCCAACTGCACCAGAAGTTTTTTTAGTTTTAAGTTTTTAAGGGCATTCTAAACAGGGTGTCCGGAAAGGTCATGTCAAAAATGAAGGGGTATATAGGAGAGTTCAAAATAGTTGGAGTACTTTATAAAAAAAAATCCTATCAGGCTTCGTTGTGGAGTTCTTCAAAGAACGAAGTTTGAAAACAAATTTCTATTATAACTTGTAAGTCGTTACCATGACAACAATGAAATTTGGGCAATTAAAATAGCTCATGATAATGTTCATTTCCCAGTTTAAACTGATATTCCATATGCCTAGATTATACAGGAGCAGACGAAATTATCCATATAAATTTATACATATTTTACAGCGTTGCCAAATTTGACATTTTTCGCTAAAAAAAAAGTATCAGTCGATATCTTGTACCGTTTTTGAGAAAATCGAAATTTGTTAACAACAAACATGTATCAAATATGCGATATTTTTGCAAAAATCTTGGAAAATGACATGACTGTCAACAACTATGCATAATTGGCAGTTAAATATTTGTCATAAATCATTTTGACACCAAATTGATTCAATATCATGGAGGATATAGCTATGAAAAATTTGCAGATATTCATGTACGAAATGCAGAATGTAATGCTTCTGAAGCTGTTCGGATTTACGCCAACCGCTTTCCAAATAGAATTTGCATATTTGAAATGACGAAAACCTCCATGTTGTTACTCAGAAAAATACAACAAAAATTTAGTGGGACCACATGTCATTGATGGCACTTTAAATGGGGATAAACACCTACATTTACTGTAAGAACACTTTAACCCGTTATTGGAAAACGTCCCTTTAAATATTTGAAATAGCATGTGGCTTATGCCTCATTTTAGCAGGGCAGTAAGGGTATATTTAAATTTCACATCGATGAATCGGTCGAGGTAGTCCTTTTCCGTGGCTGCCTCGGTCTCCCGATTTTAATCCTTTCGATTTTTCTCATTTCTCGATTTTTACAGAAATGTTAGTATCACATTTTTGATACAATAAATGTATGTTCTTAAAAAAACTCGATTTTCTCAAAAACGGTACAAGATGTCGACTGATATACGGTATACCTTTTTTTAACAAATTGAGGGTGGAATCGAACTATGAAAAAAAAATGTCCAATTTAGCAACACTGTCAAAGATGTATAAATTTAAAAGCATCTCTATAATCCAGTCATATTGAATATTACTTTAAACTTGAAAATAACCATCACCATGAGTTACTTTAGTTGCCCAAATTTCATTGTTGTCATGGTAACGACTTAGAAGTTATAATTGGAATTTGTTTTTCAAACTTCTTTCTTTGAAGGCGAATAACTACAACGAAGCCCGATAGGAAAAATTTTGAGCTCCCCTGTACTCCCCTTCATTTTTGACATGACTTTTCTGGACACGCTGTATATCCTGTAAAGTAGCTCTTGTAAATTTTCTGAATTGGTAAACGAATTTGTGACAATACATTTTGATGTTATACGCAGATTCTTTCTGGTTATAAACTCAACCGAAATATTTGCACAGGCAAAAGAAATAATTTTCCTATCAGCCGTACATTCATTTATTAACGTGTTAACATTTATTATTTACGTTTAATATCTTTAATGTGAGCTGTTTAGTTTTATATTTGTCCTTAATTTCATGTAAGAATTTAAAAAAAGTCAGAGTAAAATTTTCTTTTCCTAAAATATTCGTTTGACTTTAGATTAATTTTAATTTTATCTGTAAAGCAAGCGGTATAACTTTACCTGTATTTATTAAATACTTTTTTAATTTTGGGACAGAAATTATCAAGTATTTCATAAAATTACAAATAAAAATGTAAATTGAAGTATCGTCAACATCTGAGAAACAGTTTAACCAAAAGTAATTCAAAGTTGGCTTGTTTAAAATTGTTTTAATCCTTCAAACAATTAATATCAATTGGGAAGGTACTGAAAATTATAAAAATTATCCGTTTGAATTAATCAGATGCTTATTGAAATCTTCCCTAGTTCAGTGTTAGTCATTATACGACTAGTTTTCGTCACATCGAAGAAAATACTCCGAAGTGTTATAAAACCGCCTCGCCAAATATAGACATGGAATCAATATGAGGGTGGCGTATAAAGAAACATAAACTTCATCCCCATTCTCCGCCTAAGTTCCTCGATTCTCTTTTATTTATGATAGAAAATTACCTAATTCTGACCAAACATTAGTATCATGGGGGTAGAAATAGAACATAAATCGCTTTCGGCCCTCTATACAAAAACCAAAATCATTTCCTGTGTAATCCAGTTTCCAGAAAAATCGCATTTCCTTCGATTGTATATCCCTGGGCTCTAAAGTCTCATCTTAGCCCTAGTGGAGACTACACAGAGGGAATGATATAATACACGGACTTAACTCTTTGTTCAAATATTAGCTTTTAAATAGGGAGATTTAATTGGCAACATTTAATTGGATAGCTCGTTTACAGAAGTTTGCAGTTAATAAATAAAAGGATTGTGAAACTGCAAGTATGCTTTTTAATTAAAAAGAAATCGGTCTACAATTTTTAAGTAGAATATGTTTTTTTTTTATTATCATGAGTAAATTAACTTAACTAATTAACTTTACCCTGAGATTTAATTGGGAGTAATACAATTTGTTAAACCTTAATAAATTATTCACTAAAAAAATTAAACATGTAATGAAATTTAGTAAAAAATGACTCAATAATAAGTTAAATTTAAATCATATTATAGAAAAAGTCAACTCTAAATTGGTTTTATATACTCAGAATAGAGTCAAACGTCACTCAATTGATAGTTAGCAGTAACTCGCATTTGAGTAAAACTGCCATTTTTGATGCAATGGTTTCACTCTGTTGTACTCATACTAATGAATGAAAATTTCACTCAATCGTACAGAAATTGATACATTATTGAGTAAAATTGAGTGAAATTTGAGTGCATTTTTTTAAGAGTGTACATAATTCTACCATAAAGCGCCAACCAATTCGTGATTATTGTAGTTATAGACTAAGCGGTATCTGTTTTGGTTTGGGTGAATCGTATACCCACGGAGATTTTTGGCTTTCAAATATCACTAGAAATGAAAATTTTTCTAAGCGCATAAAAAAAATGTGGGCTTAACTTTTGGCGGCACAATATGTTAAAAAAAATTCGAAAAACGTCATATTTATCTTCCTATTTAATTATGTCTCATCTCTCTTTTCAAAAGCTGATTTTAGGCGAAAATGGAAGAGGAAAAAAATGTTTGTAATTAAATTTTTTACAAAACATGACTAGTTACAAATCGAATGAATCATGATTATTATGGAAAAAATCGAAAAAATCGCAAAAATGGGGTTAAAAAACAATACATTTTAGGGAATTTTTTTGGGTATTTAAATTGGATATAGGACCTTTATGCTCAAGAAATCTTCATGTTATGTAGAATCATCACACCAAATTTCATCAAAATAGGTTTGATAGATTTTGCATAATAATTTTGCAATCCAGAGTTTGAAAAAAATTTGCAAATTTTCAAAATTTTGCACAGCAAAAACCAAGGACCTTAGATACTTAAAAATTTAATCGCATATAGAAGGGCTCTCAAACTTTCAAACTTTTTTTGAAAAATTCGAATCCGTCAATTAGGAGAGCTCTAGCGCTTGTTTAAACATTGGTCGAATTTTTGTACTTATAAACAATTAGAATAACTTTTTGAATATTCAATTAAATCAAATTTTTCAAAGCAGGTTTTAAAAGTTCTTGGAAAGACGCTTCTTTAAAAAAAAACAGATCGATTGATCAATTAGTTACGTAGTTATAGCCGATTCAATTTCGAGCAGGCCGAAGCGGCCGCGCTCTCTGCTTCCCCCACCACCACCACCCGTACGATTTTATTGAATTTCTCGCTTGCATAAATAACTTTAAACACGTTTTAAAGTAGGTTGCCAATGAAGAAAAGTATTGTAATCTTAGACCTGGTAAGTACTCGGAATACCAAAGCTATTTTTCGAAAAATTAGCCCGGATAGCCCAGTACATTTAGTGTAAATGACGGTTAACTTTGATCGGCTATAACTACGTAACTAATTGACCAATCGATCTGTTTTTTTTTCTAAAGAAGCGTCTTTCCAGGAACTTTAAAACCTGCTTTAAAAAATTTGATTTGATTGAATATTTACAAAGTTATTCTGATTGTTTATAAGCACAAAAAGTAGACCAATGTTTAAACAAACGCCAGAGCTCTCCTAATTGACGGATTCGACTTTTTCAAAAAAAGTTTGAAAGCTTGTGACTAAATTTTCAAGTATCTAAGGGCCTTGGGTTTTGCTGTGCAAAATTTTGAAAACTTGCAATTTTATTTTCAAACTCTGGATTGAAAAATTATTATGCAAAATCTATCGAATTGATTTTGATGAAATTTGGTGTGATGGTTCTACATAACATGAAGTTTTCTTGAGCCAAGTATGAAGGTCCTATATCCAATTAAAATACCCCGAAAAAATTCCCTAAAAAGTATTGTTTTTAACCCCAATTTTGCGATTTTTTCGATTTTTACCATAATAGTCGTGATTCATTCGATTTGTAACTTGTCATGTTTTGTAAAAAAATTAATTACAAATATTTTTTTCCTCTTCCATTTTCGCCTAAAATCAACTCATGAAAAGATACATAATGAAATAGGAAGAAAAATATGACATTTTTCGAATTTTTTAACATATTGTGCCGCCAAAAGTTAAGCCCACGTTTTTTTTATGCGCATAGAAAAAATTTCATTTTTAGTGATATTAGAAAGCCAAAAAGCCAAAAAACTCCGTGGATGTACGATTCACCCAAATATGGCTTTTTGAAACAGATACCTTCTGCACTATTATGCGTCAGTGTAATAAATACAAAAAAATATGTACATAACACACTCTTAGATGCGATTGAACATAATATTTTAAACGTAAACAAAGTCAACACTTGAGAATGCAATTAAACAGTTCTAATGGAACTGCTAAATCTATTATTCGTGCTTTTTAATCTAAAGAAACTTCCCAAATTATATAAATAGTTGAGAGCTACTTAAGTAAAAGCAATTAACATTGATTCACTTTTAAGTGTTTAAAGTTTTAAGGATTTTACAATTACATGCTCTTTAAAAGAGAAAATACTCTAAGAACTAGGAGAACCTATTTTCTGATGAAAATGTTATAGAAGGCGTAGTTAATATAAGCTAAAAACAAATTCGTTAATAAATATACAATTATTCATACAATAAATTCAACAGAAATGATATATTTTACCTCATTTTCTGCTTTCAGTTTTACTCGAAAATCAGTTTTTTTTTTTGAAAAACATAAGAGAGTTACTCCTCTCTCTCTTTTCTACAAATTACTATTTGTAGAAAATTGAAAGACGAATCCGAAAATATTATGGTTACTAGCAACCCGCCCCGGCTTCGCACTCCCTGTATCTCCACCACTGGAGCATGTAAAATTTAGGAAAATCCCTCGGTTTTTGGACAATAATAGACAAAATTATTTCACATACTAGTTTTTAAATTATTAAAAAAAATTAAAAATATATTTTGAAGTTTAACATCCTGTATCTTTTTAACGAAGCGTCCTAGATAAAAACTTTATAGGAAATACTCCCTTTACCAAAGAATACGAGGTTTCATTTTTGGTCAACATTTGTGAATCACTCTGTATATTTACATTTTTATAGAACTCAAAAATGTATTATATGTGTGGCATTTTAATATATATATAATCAAATTCCCTTTTACCCTTAGGTGTCGGCATTTTAATTGTGTTTAATTTTATTCTATTGATCTAATTCCAAATCTAATTCCCATCGTTTCTGGATGATGAGACACCCTGTATTTCCTGTCTTGTTTACGAGCAAAATGAAAACATGTATTCGTCTCATATTACACCAAGGAGATAATATCCCCTATTGAAATAAATTAATCTTGTGCGAGGTATAATACCTACAATACTGGGAATATAAAAGAGATACAGTATGTAATCCGATAACACAAACAAAATCCTCGAAGTAGAATAAGGTTTAGTGGAGAGCCAAGATACTGTCGATATCGTATAATATATTGTGTTTGTTGAGAAAAATACAATTCATTTTGTAACAGATTTGGAACACCTGCATATCGCCTATATTCGACAGAATACACGTAGTAACTGAACAAACTAATAATTTATGTGTTTGTGCATATTTTAAAGCAATATTTTCAGAACCCTACAAACCAAGTTAATATTTTCAGTTCAGATATAATATACTGAAATGTTGTGACATGTTTTTTGTTTCTTATCTGATTTTTTCAGTGTCATATTTGTAATGTAAGGGTTTATTTATTTCTACTTTATTTTAAAGGGACAAATTATTATTCAACATTCAGTATGTGTGTTTTTTTTTTAGGAATTGGAAGTCTTATTAATTATAGAGACAGCAAAAATGTCGATTACCTGTATTTTATAACGTCCAACAAAGTCTAACAAAAGTTTAAAATATCAGGTTGGATATTTGTGATATCTACTGCAGTTTCAAATTGAATTCGAGTCAATCGGTCCAAAGCTGCAGTTCGGAAATTGCGGTGGAAATTATTGCCGATATAACAAGCCGACACACCTGAATAAATGCTTCCACATACTCTCAGTTTTGTATCGAACATTGGAACTGACATGTTCCATTACAGTCCTTATTGATCTTGTAGTTTGCATGGAGAGTAACCTATATGTACATTATAGTAACACGTAGTGGCGCTCTCATTATAATATAGGATTGAACTAAACGAGGGCTAAATACAGGGCGATTAAGAAATTATCAAAAAAAAATAAATTGAATATACACGGCGGCAAAGTGTAATAAAAAATGAACGGACAAAAAATTTAACACCTATTTTATATCAGCAAATTCATCTGCTTTTGCCGCTATTGTTATTGTTAATTAATAAAATTAATTTGTGATTTTAATTATTAAAATAATTTGACATACCTGATGTTACAACAACTATTCAAAATTTTGTCTACCGACATGTAATCTAAGATCTCTATGAAATAACTAAAAATGTAAATGTTTAACTTGAACAAGCTGTAATACCCTATTATCTACGTTACACATAAAAACTACAGACTGAATTCTCTTCTACGTCCATGTATAATCACAGGTTACCAGAACTTCAGGTAAATCCAGATAATCGAACTTCTCACTAACCGGAAATTACCGATTCTCTCCCATCTTCCAGTCTACAAATCACGGGCAAAGAACCGCCTGATAGCTTCACTTACGCCAGATCCACCGCCAAGTGCAACTTTTGTCTTTTTTTCAATTTAGTGGTAATAGGAAATGAGATCGAGACTCGGGTATTAATTTCCTAAGACTCCAGGATAAAAATTAATTACTACTACTTAATTACATCGGACGACGCGATTGAAATTTTTAAACATTTTGTCGTGGAAATTCGCAAAGAAAATAAAACTTGATGCAGCAATTTTGCAATATCATTAAGAGCGATTTTGAATTTATAGGTAGATTATATTTACAGTGATACATAATATATATTTTTTATCTAACTAGTAAGCTAAAATCTTTTAAAAGTGTGTACACTGAAAGAAATGGGCTTATTAAACTGTTTATCTAGAATAATGTGTATAGGGCGTATTAAAACTTTTATAACCAATATAGGACTTTTATTAAAAAAAAAGCAATCATCTCCATACTCATTATTCAATGAGTTTAACTGGAAGGTGCTTAATACACCTTATGCATCTATGAAATAAAGGTTATAATGAATTACTTATACATTATTAGGTGTTATAGACTTTATGTTCCAATTGTATAGTAGGGAAGATTTGTTGTATAAAGACCAGTATCCGAATTTGTATATAACAATTGTATTAACAGAATTATTCGTTCTTATACTGAAACATTTTCAGTATAAGAACGAATAATTCTGTTAATACAATTGTTATATACAAATTCGGATACTGGTCTTTATACAACAAATCTTCCCTACTATACAATTGGAATATAAAGTCTATAACACCTAATAATGTATAAGTAATTCATTATAACCTTTATTTCATAGATGCATAAGGTGTATTAAGCACCTTCCAGTTAAACT